>NC_031496.1:26192925-26210465 GCF_000237925.1 Schistosoma mansoni
ATGGAATCCTGAAGGTCGCAGGAGAAGAGGAAGACCAAAGAACACATTACGCCGAGAAATAGAGACAGACATGAGAAGAATGAACAAGAACTGGAAAGAACTAGAAAAGAAGGCCCAGGACAGAGTGGGTTGGAGAAAGCTGGTCGGCGGCCTATGCTCCATTGGGAGTAACAGGCGTAAGTAAGTAAGTAAGTTTAAATTCACTTAGTATTACTTGTTTGAATCTTCCCATTCATGTTTAGGACTGCAAATGGTCAGTCTCTAATTGGCATATGTGCATACTGTGCGTATCGCCTTGATATAGCCTAAATTCACATGCATAGTAAGCAAAGATGGATAGTGGCTAGCAGTGGAATCCACGACGCGCGTGAAGTCCTATTCGGGACTCGTCAGCTGGATGTACCAGCATTTCAGAGTTGATTTTCATTCTGGGACTCAAACCCAGTACCTTTCGCTTCAAACGCCATCGCGTTATCCACTCATCTACTGAGTCCTGATAGTCACTTGCTTGTGCAATGGGTTTCATTTTTGTTTCATTTTTTAAAAAATAAAATTAAATACAATCTGTTCTTATCAAATATAATCCTTGTTTTAAGTCATATTGAAATGACACGCAAAAGATGCATTATTTAAATTACATTTAAAACAAATATAATTGTCATTATTTGTGGATTTCTGTGTGTTACATACATATATATGAATACTACTATTATTATTGTTATTACCATTACTACTTTTATTATTATTAGTAGTACTAATGCAACTCTCATTAATGTTTTCTTCATTTATCTTTATTACTATTCTAAAAAAAATAGCTAAAATGTCAAAGTAAAATAAAACTTTTCTCCTGTTAACAAACAACAACAACAACAAAAAAATAAGTAACAGCGACAAACATTTCGAGCTGTTGTTGTGTTACTAGTTTATTTATTTATTTTTTTTATTAATTCCCAACTTATGCACCCCACCACCACCACCAAAATCCCTTCAATGATCAACTAACCATCAGTAAAATTTACTTATTATTTTCAAAAGTTGTTACTTCAAATAAAAAAAAGAGAAAAAATTCAATGTCGAAACTGGTGTTGCATAACTACTATTGAGTGAGTGAATGAGTGAGAGAGAGAGGGGGGGCATTGAGAATATAAAAAAAAATAATAAACAAGGGAAATATAAAATAAAACAATAATTGATAAACACCAGATTAGCGTGCATTGAACATTTAATTTTTGTTTAAAAAAAAACGGAAAAAAAAAACCAACCCAAGAAATGTGAAAAAACAGTTAGTAACCTATACAAAAGGATAGAGAACAACCTGATAGAGAATATATATGTATATATAAAACATTATATAGACATAGTCAAGAAGAAAGACAATAAGAGAGATTGTGAAAGAATAAGTTAACAATATGCTTAATGTTATTACTTCATTGTGATTTATATGTTTAAGTTTTGTTTAAAGAATAACACAAGTATATAATATATAGTTTCATTTAATGTTTAGAAATGGGAATGATATTGCCTTAATGAAAGAAGTAAGTAGGCAAAATGAAGTGGGTATTTATGATGCTGAATAGTAGAGTTTGTTACGTCTACACATTATGTAAAGTATAATAATTCAAAAAAGAAAACTATTCAACTAAGGGAATAGACAAAAAACGGGAGGGGGGAAGCTATATACATATATTGATGCATATGAATGAAGATGAGATGTTATTCAGTAGATTGAGTATTCAAATGAAACCCTTTGTTTTTGTGGTTCATGATACTTCAACATGACAACTATGAATGTCTAATTAGTTTGAATGATAAAAGAAAGTTATTTACAATTGTTGTATAATGAAGAATAAAAGTGGTTAATTGAGTAGTTTATTAGTATTTGGATAAGGGAATGATAATGACGATTATTCTAAATATATTGAATGAAAACAATCAGGATTATAAGTGTAATGTCAGAAGATAAAATCAGATTTAAGTTATTGTTTAATGGAATGAATTTAAAAGAGAGCTTGAATGATTTATAAATAAGCAGTTCATTACTCAAACTCTGCCTGTAGCTCTTCTATGGCTACTGACAGTTCCAAGCTCAGATAAAGCAGGAAGGTTGGGGAATGAGGTCGGAAACTCTATTCTGTAGAAAAAAATCTTGCTAAAAAACACTAACCAGATTAAAAAAATTTAACGATTTAAACTCTGCCCTGGGAAGAATTACGACGTCTCATGATGTAGACCGAGATTCTTTGGAAGGAAGGCCAAAGAACATACTGTGTCGGGAATCGGAAGCAGACATGACAAGGAACAAGAGTAACTGAAAACAACTGGAAAAGATTGACCAGGACAGAGATGAAGAATCCTGGCGAACGGTCTATGCTCCTCCATGAGGAGTAACAGGCATAAGTAAGTAAGTTCATCATCCAGCACATATATGCATTCATCCGAGTTGCCACATCATATCAAAACAAAAAGATTAAATTATTGGGAAAAATATTAGTTTACTAGAAGTAGTCACAGTATCAGAAGTAGAAGAAATAATTAGACATCAACAATAACATTCAAGAAGAATGAATTTGCGGGATCTGAAATATAAACTAATTTTAAAACTCGAGATCTGATAGAAGATAAACAATAAATACATTTTGACTATATCACTTAACGTCTCGAAACAATAGTTAAAATAATTGAACAGACTTCAACCTGATAGTATTCAACCACCTAAACAGCTCAGTCTGGTAGTCATTAACTTCATTAACTTACCTTATAATGTAAATGAACACATGGTTGGAAATAAGTTTCTTGTCAAAACATACAAGATATTACCATGTTTAGAATAAAGATTTTGCAATAGAATTTTAAATAAGTTACGGATTAATATCAGAAGGGGTTTTTGTGGGTATTATAATAATTTTAATAGTTGAGATCTTGATCAACTATTAAGATTGCTATAATATCCACGAAAACCCCTTATGATATTAATCAACATATGCTAACTAGTGACTGGCTCCGTGAGGTATTTCCTGGAGTTCTAGTGAGAAGCACAGACCAGTGGAGTTCAACCAGGTCTGTTGTAAGATAGTAACTCACTGAAGACAATGGTAGATGTGTCGCTCAATTTCGTGGATCGGTTGAAGTTAGATATTAACACTATTGGATGTCAGCTCACTGGTCCTTAGGTTAAGCGCTCGCGCGCGAGACTGATAGGTCCTGGATTCGAATCTCGCGAGGCGGGATCATGGACGCGCTTTGTTGAGAAGTTCCATAATAGGAAGAAATGGCCGTCCAGTGCTTCCAGGTTTTCCATGGTGGTCTAGCTACAATTGACTCATGAATTCAACTATTAAAAAAAGCTACAGATTCTTCTTAAGCTCTGGAAGTCAAAAAGAAAGTAACTTCATAAAATTAATTAAATAATATTTAGTTCTATCCGGCGAAATATTAAGTCATTTGAAGATAAGTCATTATCATACGATATTCCATTAGAAATAGTGATAAGTCATTCGT
Organism: Schistosoma mansoni; assembly: GCF_000237925.1. Lineage (NCBI taxonomy): Eukaryota > Metazoa > Platyhelminthes > Trematoda > Strigeidida > Schistosomatidae > Schistosoma > Schistosoma mansoni. The sequence goes on from NC_031496.1 coordinate 26,196,424, forward strand.
CAATAATTTGTTGTCACTAGCAATTATAGATTACCCCATTGTACTATTAAGCATCATCTATCAATGAATATTTAATTCATTGGTTTCAGCAAATCAAAGTTTACTCACTTCAATAAAAACGTTATCTAAAGCAAATCTTACAATATCTACAAAAAGAAGTCGAACCTAGAACTTGTTAACATTTCATGCAATTGGTTTCCGATCAAATATTTGAAAAAACCGAGAATGTGTTATGTCCCTATAAGAATGATGAATTTATTTATTTATTCATTTATTTAAACACATAAATACTGGTACAAAGGGGCATCAGATATATATGCGCCACACACATCTCATTTGATTCGTGTGAGGGCTGTGATACTGCTAAGTTGCCAAAACTGAAGCAGGTGGTTTCCTCAGGGAGCGTACCCGGAGCCTTTTACCTAGAGGTCTAATCCACAAAGTAGAGGAACAACGTAAGGAGAGGCAGTCCCATGGTAACCGGTGACCAACAATAGGTTAATACGCCATTTTTTACCTTAGGATCCTGAAGCTCATGTGCACCATTGGTTTGGAATCAGGGATTTCCAACTCCCCTAGGTGTACTTTCCGTGTACACCAACCTGGTTAAAGCACCGGACATTCGCTTTTCGTCCTCTCAATTTCGTAAACAACAGTAATGTCACGAGAAGGCAGTGAGTAGGACTTTCCTGACAGAGGCTATATACGCGTGGCCATATGAGAGCATCTCGAGAGGGAGAGCGGACTCTCCCCACTCTCAGCCGTACCAGAGCATTTGGTTACGACAATGATGAATGGTAACTTTGTGACCCGTTTATTGATCAATACTATGTGTATTGAGTTTTTTTTGAGGAAAAACTAAAACAAAGTAACGAAAACTCAAATATCTAATTTATAGATAGTTTTTAAACTACAATGTTAAAATAAACTACCACATATCAAGATTGAACCTTGATTGACTATTGAACTTTGATTTAAAATAAAATAAATGTCAGTGTTTTAATTTTTTTTAAATTTTTATTAATGAATGAAATGAAAGAAATTGATGTCAATTTTTCATTTGATTTTATTTTTTAAAAAAATAAAAAAAATAAACCGGAATTTCTTTTTATTTAGATAAACTATATTGTATGAATAGGTAATAAAAATAAAATATTGTATTGCGAAAAATAGTTATTTTATTTTTTATTTATAAATAGATCCTAACTCAGTCAGCCAGTCAGTCAGTCAATCAGCTACAACATAGGACCAGGCACATATATGCATCGGTCCAAGTTGCCATACCTCGTTAGTACAAGAAGATGAACACCGGATTCATAGAAGTAGTTACTTCAATTGTAGTAATATATAAAAGAAAGATTGTATATAAGGATATAGTACAGGGAGAAAGACAAGATATGTAGCAATTTTTATCTCAAAGTTTAAGGGAAGATAAAGAGTGTACACACCTACGCCATTGTGATCGATTCTGAGCCATGTCACATAGAGTCTCCAACCATTGGTTACGATAGTCACGCGGACCCCAACCAAGTAGTCTGCATCTACTAACATGGCCCAGACTAGAAGTTAGTGACTTCAAGCTCCAACCATCCCCAATGCTAGTTAGCATAGCTCGTCGTAGTAATCGGTGTTCAGGCATACGTAACACGTGGCCCAACCATCTCAGTCGATGAAGATTCATCACCTCATCAACTGGTTTACCATCATTCCCTAATACCCTGTGTCTAACCTCACTATTACTTACTCGGTGATCCCAGCAGATGCGAGCAATATTTCTAAGACATTTGTGGTCAAATACTAGTAACTTACGAGTATCTTCTTTTCTTAATGGCCACGTTTCGCAGCCGTACGGTAGAACATAACGAACTGCTGCGCAGTATACTCGTCCCTTAATTGATAGACGGATATCTCGCCTTCTCCAAAGGGGAAGTAAGTTGGCAAAAGCCAAACGAGCTTTTTGAATCCGTGCTGAGATTTCGTCAGACATCAACCCATTAGGGCTGATTAGACTTACTAGATAAGTGAAGTTGCCGATGCGTCCGACTACTTCACTTCCTGTCCTTAGTTCAGGTGATGACGCAGGCTAGTCCTGCAGTGACAATTTACATTTAGAGGGGGAGAAATGCATTCCAAATATCCTGGCACTGTTACTCAGTTCTAACAGATGACTTTGCATTTTATCAGCGTCTTCACCAAACAGAACTATATCATCTGCGTATTCTAAAGCAATAAGTGGACCTCCTGGTAAGAGATTAATTCCTGAAAATTCAGTCGACGAGTGTTATTTCCAGCAATAGGTCTATAATTAATTTCAACAAAAATGGGGATAGTGGACAGCCTAACTAAAAGACTTGAAGTTACCTAATAGATGAATTAATAGCCAACTCATCAGCAGCTTCGTTTTAGATATTTTTGAGGTTACAGTGAAAAGTTGTGGCTAGTAGAACTCAGAAATGTTGGAAGTAAAACAGTAGTCACCAATGATATTAGATGAACTTTGTGATGTATCGTGAGTTGGCTGTGGTTAAAATTGCTTCGTTAGATACTAGGATGGGAGACCTAAAGGTTTTGGGTTCGAGTTCTGACGAATCCGTTCTGTAAGGACTGAAGACGAGTTCAGTACTAAAACGAAATAACTATTTAGTCCTACCTGATTCTTAATAGTATCTTAACCTCAGATCAGTCTAAAATGAACATAACCTATAAATTAGACTGATCTCTACAAAATTCCCTCAAACTATATTGTTGGTTAGTTGTATACTATATAATAGGCTAAAGAGGTGTCAAAGGTATTTGATCGGATGGATACAATGATTGCAAAATATTATTCGGTCTCCAAATGTTCTGGTAGGGCCGAGAGTGGGGAGAATACGTTCTCTCTCTCGAAACGCTCCCACGTGGCCATGTACATAAAACCACTGCCAGGGAAGTCCTACTCACTGCCCTCTTGCAGCACCGGTATTGTTTACGAAATTAAGAGGACGAAAAGCGAATGTCCGACGCTCTAATCGGGTTGGTGGACACGGGTATCCACCTAGGGGAGTTGGAAACCTTGGTTCCAAACCAATGAGCTCCAGTATCCTGAGGTAACAAATGACGTATGAATCAATCGTTGGTCACCGGTTATCATGAGACTGCATATCCTTACATTGTTCCACTGTCATGTGGTTCAGACCTTTAGGTCAAAGGCTCCGGGTGTGGCTCCTTAAGAAAACCACCTGCTTCGGTCTGGGCACCTGGGCAGTATCACAGCCCTCACACAAATCAAATGAGATTTGTGTGGCGCATATATATCTGATGCATCTTTGTACCAATATTTGGTTTAAATAAATAAATAAATAACGAATATTATTTGCCAAGATCTTTCCGAATTATTTTGACTGTTGAGATAGTTGGTCTATTCACAAAAATAATGGAGTTTCTAATTGTGCTTAATCCAATTTGATATATATTGAAATTAAGCTTTAAATACTAACAAATGTTCGTATATTGTTTTTTTGTTCACCATTACTCTGTTGTATTTGATTGAAGAAAACAAACAAACAAAGAGTTACTATTATCATTATTTCTATAACCTTTAATCAACATTCATAAAAGTTTAATATGTTAACTAACAATTAGTTGACTTTCAGGTCTCAATCTTTTTTCTCATTCAGATAAACTTTTAGATAAAACATTGATCTTGAATATCATTGAATCAAATCTTTATATACAAAAAGAAACATTTAACCTTGATAAATTGTACCCATATATATGCTAGTCAGATTATAAATATTGCTGTTTGGGTTACTGATATCCACATAAGTAGTATATGGTGATGGTCGGGCATTGAATGTATTTCAGTAGAAGATCGATAAGGAGAGAACGGGAACGGCACGCAATTGGTATGAAAATGTATGAACAATTATAATCGGAGACTATGGACGGATATTTACAGAAGAAACAGTCAATATTGAGACAATTGATTGTTATTTTGAAAATTAACTGTTCACTATATGGTTCTCATGTTTTAATGAGATATTCTGTAATGTTGTGCCTAAATACATTCGATTGTCCCCACCCGTGTTTTGTTCACTACAATATCGCCTTAAGAAAGAATTGCATGATCACTATAACTGACTTTGAATAGGATCATCAATGAAATCTAATCAGTATTTTTGAGATCAATGAACAATTGTTATTTCTGAACTAAAGATAAATAAACAGGTTGGAAATTCTAACAAATTGAAGCTCTGAGTTTGCAAACAAAGCTAATTAGATGCTATTAATTTGTGAACAAAGACATAAATACACTTGATGGAGTTTTGTTCTCTGAGCTCGATGGTTTGGTAGTGGAACTTTCATTGTTCTTCTGAACAACATCATCAGCACAAACTTCTATTATCCAGTACAAAGAACAAAACTCGATCAAAATTATCCACCTGAGCTACAAACCTTTTTCCCCGTCTCACATAAATACACTTTCTATGGTCAGTCAATAAGCCATTTAAGAACGTTTATTACATTTGAGCTTCAAACCAAAAACACGTAAAAATTTGGTACTCCTAGTTGATGCATTAAGGGGGGGGTGTGTGAGTAGACAGAAGTTTGAAGGCGACACTATCTATATGGAGTCTGAATGATCGAAAAACACACCAATCAAGTGTTATACTTTCACTAAGCAAAAAAGTCAAAACTCACTTTAGTTCTCAAAATGGAAGAACAATTAAGAAAACCCTTTTTCTTTCCCTTTCTCGTAAAAATAACTACCTTCCTAACTTTACCAAGTGTTTGGGAGGTTTTCACACCGTCGTCAATTCACTTTGAAAACTAGAACATAGGTCATTTATCCATAATTAAAGAAAAGAATAGAAATTATCAAAGGGCTTTCAAAACCTTTCGAAATGATTGTTGTTCATGAGCTAAGAGAATCACTGCATTTCAATTTATATAGTTAGAAAAGAAACAGAGAAGGGAGGAAAATTTAACATTACCTACCGAATAAACCCTCTTAACTAAAAAAGGCACTACATTGGATAAAATAGATCTCATTACCTCAGTACACATGAATATAGATGAGTCATAAAATCAAAAGACATGTATAGCTTACATCGATTCATGAGGAGAATTATGAGCACAAATTAGATTTCGGAAACATCAAAATTCTGAATGGAGGATATTATAGGAGTGGTATGGAACTTCTGTAACTACGACCTTAATTTCAATGTAAGATCATTAAGCATATTGATATGGATCCAGCTTATTATACATACCGAAAGCTTCTATCAATCACAGGGAGGTCATTTAAACATATGACAACAAAGATTCCCACCTCAGGACGATAATTTCTGTAACATCACCTTAAAGCTTGCTTCACTGTTACATAGAAAGACAGTAAAATCTTAAAAATAAAACTATTTAACTTAAGGGACCTAGTCTCATCAAATTCAACTGAACTAAATAGACATCATGAACTTAGAGACACAGAAAGACAATAAAACTTACGAGAAACAGCAGTCACGACCAAAGTCTTCAAAGTATGCTAGATTAGGTTTCGTGGAATAAGAGGTATGTTCACATTTACATGAAATGACTATAAAAGTTTCAGATCGAACAGTTCATCTCAGAAAACGTAATATTACAAAAAACATCCACCGTAACTATGTATCATGGTCATTTCAAAACACTGAATACAAATTATTTATTTAGCTTTGTAGTAGATAATAATTTATTAGCTGAAATATCTTATAATCAACAAAATAAAGATAATTCAAATGACAAAAATGTTTTGAGAATAACTAATGAGAATAGTAACATGTAAAAGGAACATAAACCAAATAAAATAATCAGTTTTAAATGTTATTTGGGTGAATAACACTTTAATTAAAGATGGATGGTGGCTAGTAGACGCATGTTCCATCCTATTTAAGACTCGTCAACTGGCCCTACCTACATTCCAGAGTTGATGATCACTACGAGAGTCGTACCCAATATCAAATAACAAATGTGTTATCTACATAGTTACCGTGTCCAGTTAGATACTAGTTTGTGCAGTTGCGTGAATTGTAATTCAATTATACGGGTTGTTTGAATCTTCTCACTGATATCCTCATACAAATTGCTTATATAAGTAATAACCATAGTAGCGTTGTAGCTTTGAAGGTTTAAATGATGGGTATTAGGTTTATTCTTTAATGAAAATATAAAGATGGATGGAAGAACGGTCAGCTTATGGATCTTAATTAGGACAAAATCGGAAATGCTGGAATTAAAGTCATTTTGGTGTTTCCTAGGTCACTTAAAATAAGTTGATCAATTATGTTCTTGTCTTATTCAAACGAATGATAGACCCGACAAATTCTCAAGTTATCAAACTTCCGAACAAAACATTAGAAAGTAGCATAGGTGTTCGAAAGTACCTTTATTACCTAGCTTTACATTTAACAGGGTCAAATAAGCAAAATAAAAGACTATAATGTACCATAAAAGGTAAAGCTTCATGGGTATATAACTAGAACATTTGAATGTGTATAGCTAATGAATTACTTTTTCAGCTGTTTTGTCAAAATTTATAAACTTTATATTAAACTTGTTCTATTAAATAGACCTGTAAATATTATCACTAAATTTGGAACAGACTGTCACTCTGAGCAACAATCACGACAAACCCCTAAAATCTTCGTTGATAGCAACTCAGTTATTGAATTGACCTTTAACGTAGTGGTTCTGCATCCATCATCCATTCATATCACAGATTTATCCCCGATTAATCTAAGTCATCCACCATCACAGTAAACTGAAAAGTAATCTGTACAAAATTTATATTTAAATTTTGGTAATAGGTGTACGTTAAATGTAGATACTAATCTCAAAGCTTTAGGTACATAGTCTTGTTTTGTAAAAACGTAGGAGCAAACAAAATGTCTCTTTTCTACAACACAACTAGTCCCAGTTCTCTAAATAAGACATCTTTTCGTCATTTACTACAGATAACTCGATCATACTATACATTAATTTTGCTTATTTTCATAATAATTGTTATAACTTGTGGCCGAGTGGATGCCCAGTTAATGTATGAACGTGATAAGACCGCCAATGAGAGAGCAGCGAATTATCGATTGGAACAGTGACACATGAAAACCTTACGAACAGTCTAGAGTACGTATCGGTCCTTCTTTCTGCCTAGCCTAGCCAGTTATGTCAAGAACACCAATAACAGCCTCTGTGGTATGAATCCTTGTATTCCAAACATATTGAGTTTCTATACCGAACAGACTGACCACATCGTACCAATAAAATATAAAATAACATTTGTACAGGATTTAGCCAGATGCGGCTATAAATGTGGGAGGCAGTAATTAATAGACTACGAATAACTCAAGAATGGTAAATCATATAATAATAGTCTATGGGTCAAAATAAAGCTTATAATAAGAGTAACATGTATATGAATAGTTTAGTTATTTTGCAATTATACGATAAAAAAATATATGCATAATGTTGGTCTATAAATGGATCCCAAAGTTACTATTCACTCTTGTTACCGGGATATAATAATATTATGCAATGTTTACAAAACAGTATTACTATAAAGGAACTAAAATAAAGAATTCATACATTTTTATAATGATTCATTGCTGATACTCAAAACTGAATTTTGATTGGTATTCATTAGTACATATGTACCTATAGTAGCTCAGTAGACAACGTATTCACAGTCAGAGGGATAAATACTGAGCTCAATTTTCAGTATGGGCATCAACGCTCAGATGAAACTTACATCCAGCTGACGAGATTCAAAGAGAATGAATTTCACATCCGAGATTCTCATACCATCTACTAACCAAATAAGGCTATATCGAGGCAATACTCACAGTATGCACATATTCCAATTAGAGACTGACCGGTTGCAGTCCTAAACATCAATAGGAAGATTCATACAAGTAATACTAAGTGAATTTAAAATGAAGAACTGTTTTTTTTTCGGAAATCGATTTCTGCTTTGTTGTTTCTTTGTCACTTTTATCTGTTTCAATATTATTTCACTTATTTACTTTAAAAAGATATAAAACCTATTTGTTATATATATACTTATATCATATTTCTTTGATTTCAATCATCTATGCGATGAAGCTTTCATGACCTTAGACAATTAAATAAGAAATAAATATTTGGAAGTCAGTTTATGGAATTTTATTTATCTTTATTTTTAGATGTAAACTACTTAGGTTTGTCATTTCTGGCGTTTTCTTTTAAATAAATACATTATTTCGGGTATGACATGAAAAGTTGTCCATCATTCAGGAACTATAAAAAGTTCATAAATCTGTTACCTTTGTGGAGCAAAGCTAAAAACATTTTATAAACTGATACATAGATAACTTCGAATACAATTATTAATTATTTGAAAAGGAAATCAGAATTATTGTTAACATTTAGCGATATTGAGACGGTGGAGAAGAATTGTAGTCCAGGTGAATGATTTGGGTGGATTTTTGTTCTGTGAGGTGGATGATTTGGTTATGAAGCACTCATCGTTCTTCTGAACGACATCATCAGCATAAACTTCAGGTAGAAGTGATGTTCAAGAGTAATATAAAACTAATGAGGCTAACTCTGAATGTAAATACATTGAGATTTGAATTTTTTAACTGAAATCTTAAATTTTATATTTATTATTCTTTGATTTTAAGTTAACATTATTCTAGTAATGAATTATACAATAATTAATCGGAACAGTACCCAATGCTATGTTTTCTTAAGCTATATGATACACAAACTATATCAAACAGGTTTGGAATGCAGTCATGTTGATATCTTATTTAATATAGCAATGCACATACACTAAAACAGATCAATGTTATTGTTTCTGATTACTACATTGGATAAACTGAATTCGAATCTTATAAGGGAACACAGTACTTCTCGCGGTTACTTATAAATCTGAGTGGTGAATACTAACAGGGACTTCACTGATTACTTCCGATAAATCAACAGTATTAACAATTAATAGAAAATACCTTTATGTTCGTTTCGAAATTCTCAGATCGGTGTAAATAAATATAAAAACTGACAAAAACCTACCAAAATTAAGAGGCTAATGAAACTGGCCAAATTAGTACAACAGTAGTTGGAAATATCAAGATGTAAACCATAGAGTTTATTTTTAATTTTCTTAATAATCGGTTCGGCATATTTCTTTATCCACATCTTAACTATGTCAAGCAAACAGCTAAAGTACAACAAGTGAGTAAGAAATATTAAGTGTGAATACAAGTGTCAAATGAAATTCAATTACTCTATGTTACTAACATTTACAATCTTTGGGAATAATCCATTAGGTAAGAGAGAGGTAATATATTGTTATATTGATTAAATTTAGGAAGGAAACGTTGAACTTAAAATTGATTAGATCATTAAAAGTTCAATGATTAAACTCTCAGCTCACCGTTATTTATGATAAAATTATAGATTGGTTACTGATAATTCATTTAGAGTGATGTATGCTACTTATGTTGACAAATATAAATAGTATGTAGCACTAGTCGAAGGTGGAATTCATGCATGCAGAATGTTAAGAAGATCCAATTTTAGATAACACAAAGGGACCTCAAGTAATTGTATTAACAACAAGACTGAAAGAATCAGGAAGCACGTAAAGGATAACTGATGGAAGATATGCAAATTATGTATTTAATGTATGGTCTTCATATTGTACAAAGATACTCTGCAATTTCACATTTATCAATAGATTGCTCTTCCCCACCTGAGTTATCATTCACTATATTAGTATTTAAATACTGACCACCACTTAAAATTTTTTATGGTTGACGTGTTCTTAGCGAGTTAATTTTCTACTGGATGGAGTCGCTAACCCCATGCCTAACCCTCCTCCTTCATCCAGGCTCGGGACCGTCTTAACTCTAGAAGAGCTACAAGCGGACATACATTGAGGAAATCATCAAACTGCATCACGAGGCAATCCGTAACTTGGAATCCGGAAGGGAAGCGGAAAAAAGGAAGGTCAAAGAACACATTACGTCGGGAAATAGAAGCAGATATGAAAAGGATGAATGTTAACTGGAAAGGATTGTTGGGGACAGGGTTAGATGGAGAGTGCTGATGTGTGGCCTATGCTCCTCCACGAGGGGTAACAGGCGTAAGTAAGCAAGTAAGTAATACTTTTTGTGGGATTCAAATCTGTGTCACTCAACTTCACAGTTCACGACATTGTCACTGAGTTGTTTATAAGAATACTTAGTTAAACAATAAAATCTATATAACACCAATGAGTAACTAAGAATATTTCTTTTTTTCTAAAATAATTTTGATTTTTGTTTAAAACCAAGTTTAAATTTTGTTCACATATTTTAATCCATAAAGAAGATAAATGATCCAACTCATTTTTTTAAAAAAAGAAAAAAAGAAAAAAAAAGAAAAGAAAAATAAATAAAATTTTCAAGTTAATTGATCGTTGAATAATTCGTTTAGAATTTTTCTTTAGGGAATTTAGATTATTTTTGTTTTAGTTTAATTAATTATTTTTATAATTGATCATATGTTATTCATTAGTTAGTTAATATCCAATTCAATATTGGTACAAAAATAATTTCCCCTCAAAATAGAAACATTTACTTGGTTATATTACGAGGTAAAGATTCATTTTTAGATACATTTAAAACTGAACTCCTTAAAATGTTACTTTAAAAGTTGGATAAGATTCTAAGTTTCATTGTATAGTTAAATGTACTTAGTATTGTTTGTTGTTTGATGTTTAAGACTGCAACTGGTCAGTCTCTATCAGGACTCAGTAGCTGAGTGGATAACACGATGGCGTTTGAAGCGAAAGGTACTGGGTTCGAGTCCCAGAATGAACATCAACTCTAAGATGCAGGTAGATCCAGCTGACGAGTCCCAAATAGGACTTGATGCGCATCCTGGATTCCACTACTAGCCACTATCTATCTTTTATTATTATTATTATTATCATTATTATTATTAATTATTAATGGTTTTATTCAATATTATTATCTGGTACAATATAAAATTCTCAGCACTTAAATGGTTTGAGCAGATTTTGTTTGATTAGAATGCATGAATTAAAACTTCAGTGTCTTGTTTTTAACGTGATAAAGAAAAATACGAAAATGATCCATATACTAAAATGTAGTCATGTGTCTAATAGTAACAACTAGGTTAGAAAATAATTCTTAAATTTCTGCTGCGAATCAGCAATTGGCGTAGTTCAACTTTGAAGGAAATTATATAAGTAACATCAAAGAAACTGGTTTTTCTTTGATCTATACAGTGATTTGAGCGAATTTTGACGGGGATACTAATGTTCAGTGGTTTGAAAGTGCTATGCTTTCCAAAAGACCAAGAACTCCTGTGTTTTGCCTTTAGTGGGATCATCTCTGGGGAAACTGCAATAAAAAAATGTATAGAACTTCCTTTTTTCAATGTTTCTTTAGCATTTCTATTTGTTTTTGTGTGATCTGTTTATACTTTTTCATCGTGTTACTGATCAATAGACATATGAAAAGTACTGAACTACGTAACGTGTAATTAAAACGAAATGCTTATAAGCACATGCATTTTGATTTTGGATAAAACTGAAATCTTTATCTATAAAAATTGACTCTACATATAAAACATATCCACTTGATGGAATGGTTGAATTTGTGGATCCAGTATTTTATCATATTTCATACGGAATTTAAAAAGTCATTTCTTTATTGTTTCAGAAACACGCTTTATATTAAACATTAAAGGGATAAGTTTTTTACTCCTAAAAGAAAATTACCAAGGGAAATGAAATGTGTTTTAAAAAAAAACTATTTAAACTGATTAACTGATTGTTTACATTAACCATAATATCAGTTCCTCAATCAATAGCAATGTAGAATAGATGGAATGTGACTAGTAATGAAATCCAGGATACATGTTCCACTTCATTAGGGATTTGTCAGTTGAATGTACTTTCATCCTAGTGTTATTGTTCACATTGATAGTTGGACGCGATAGTGAGTCCGAGTCGTTGTGTCAACGTAAACATTGAGATATAGAGACATCAAACTAATGAACAATTACTGTTAGTCACTATCCAACTATTCTATAAGATGTACAGTAAAATTGTTATTTTGAGGCGATCCACGTGAAATACAAATATAACAACAAAGACTGATAAAATTCCATCATGGACATCAATGATAGGATAATTTAAATCTTATCAATAGTGATATTAGAATAGATTATATTATACACTGTAATAACTTGTAAGCAAAAATGAATAGTGGCTAGCAGTGGAATCCACGACACGCGTGAAGTCCTATTTGGGTCTCGTCACCTGGATGTACCTGCATCTCAGAGTTGATGTTCACTCTGGGACTCAAACGCAGTGACTTTCGCTTCAAACGCCATCGTGTTATCCACTCAGCTACTGAGTCCTGATAGCAACTTGCTTGTGCAATGGGGTGCAGTTTAAATTCAACTAAGTATTGCTTGTTTGAATCTTCTCATTGATGTTTAGGACTGCAACTGGTCAATCTTTAATTGGCATATGTGCATACTGTGCGTATTGCAGTCCTAAACAACAATGGGAAGATTTAAACAAACAATACTTAGTTGAACTGTAATAACTGTTTAACTCATTTTATTCGATGACCTATAGTTTGTTACTTTCAGTTCAAAAGAACATCCACATATTTATAGTTTTAAAAAAAATAAACAAAGTCCGAAGTAAAGTATATTCAATAAAGAAACACTTAATTTTAGACATGGATACTGACTGAATTACAGTATTAAAAAGGGCCCTTGATCAATCACTTATGTCACTATTCGATAATTTGTTTTTTAACTTCCCTAACAGTTGAAATGCAAATTTGTTGATCTTATAATACAATCAAATAAATATCAAAAGTATAAACTATGGGAGAAATCATTTAGACTAGATAACATGTGATATTGAAAAGCCTATCTGTTTATCTTAGTTGAATGTAAAATGACAAGAATTTGTATCATAGAAAAGATGATAAATTCATAATTATACCAATAAGTTATATTATCAAAGGATTTACAGTAATTATGAACAAGTAATTTTATTTATTCTGGTTAGTGTTCTTTTAGCAAGATTCTTTCCTATGGGATAGAACTGCTGACCCCGTGCCTAACTCTCCTCCTTTTTGAAGGCTTGGGATCAGCAGTAACCCTAGGAGGGCGAGACTACAATTTATGGACGGATCTTAAGTGACCTTGAGAAATGTTAACCAATCAGTAAACAGCCAGTATAGAGTAAAAATATATTATACAAAACCAAATAATTAAAGTGGATACACTTCTTTTATATGGTCCAAAATCTTGTCAAGGTTAGAAAAAGGTTCAAAGGCTCCGAAATCGTAATGTATAAAGTAGAGGAACTCATCCATATGGCTCCATAATAGTTGGTCTCTGGAGGCATGATAAGGTCACAAAAACCCTCTCAGCCTCGACCACATAGCTTCATTATTGTTTGTGTACTCCAGTTGTGTAAGTTTACCATTTTTATTATGGATATGTCCCTACAATACTCATACCACTGAACAGCCGAAGCTTCAGTAACATCTGCGATTATTGCAGCCAATGTTGCTGGTGCTTTCATTATACAGTTGGCGGCAATCATTAAAACATGTCTTAGTCTCAATCTGGATCGAGCGATAAGGGTTCTTATTCTAGCAGACGTCTACCTTCAACATATATTAAATCGAAGGACAACATCACGTAGTCTGCACAAGGTCTACAAGTCATTTAATACTCGTAATTACAAATACAGGAACTTCTTAGTAGTTTCATTTGTTGTAGCCGTTTAATTGGCGGCCTGCTTGAATACCTGGGCTACCTGTTTCTGCCATCTAAATATTTCAACAAGTTATCTGGGTTTTTTAATTTTGTTTTAACTTGTCATTGTGTCTATTAATCGCATAACCTATACAGGTGCGTTTATGAAAAGCTTACGTCCTTTCGCTGCAAAAATTACAAACAAGTACAATAAGAGACATCGTGGTGGTTGGCAATATGCTTTAAAAGAA
>NC_031496.1:26210665-26265958 GCF_000237925.1 Schistosoma mansoni
GCGGAGTAGCTACTTTTGTGAACGTTAACTGGTGTCGATCTACTTTTGCCTGTTTCAAGTTTTCAAATGACTTTATTAACTGTCTAACTTTAAGGTGCCGTCCAAAACACCTAAATAAATACAAATATATTTATGTTACCAATATCTACATGACTCCAGACTGCACATCATCTGCGCTATCTGTCTTCGCTGATAAATTTACTGAATTCGCCGTTACTGCCGTGCTGAGAATTCTATATTGTATCAGATTATAATATTGAATAAAGCCATTAATAATAATAATAATAACTGTCAAGTCTTCTCTAAAATTCTCTGTGAACCGACCGTACATGAGCATCAGGTACTGAAATCGGCACCGTGACCTTGAAATCCCTCAAACGCTTCTGATTGGCTCGTCCATAAATTATAGTCTCGCCCCTAGAAGAATTACAGGCGGAAAAGCGGAAGGCTAAAGAACACATTGCATCGAGAATTGGAAGCAGACATCAAAAGGATGAATAAGAACTGGAAACTATTGGAAAGGATTGACCAGAGTTGGCTGGAGAATGCTGGTGGGTAGCCTATGTTGCTCTATGGGTGGTAACAAGTGTAAGTAAGTAAGTAATGAACAAGTAGTAAACTCGGTGACATTTACTACAAAATAAGATTAATTCTGCTCAGTTAAGTTTTAAAAACAAATTGATTTTTAAGTAATTGGGTGATAATTGGACAGACTGATGTAAATTTATTAGATAAGAATAAGTCTAACCAAAAAAGAATCATTTATTAGTCTTCGGCAGCTAAATTCGCGTCATTATAATTATAGAGAATTTTTGAAATCAGTTAAGATTTGAGCTCATAACTTTTATACATGAACAGACAAGATAGTCAACCTAATCTGAATGGATAATGTTTCACCTCTTTTGTGATCTATATTCTCCATAAACTCTACTTTGAACTTTGATTAAATAACTTTTAATCAGTCATTGATAAGAGTAATATTAATGTTCACCAGAAACTCAAATTCTTCAGAAGAGGATGAAAAGTATTTTGATGAAGCCTTTGCTACAGAAAATCTCCAGCCATTACATATTTCCACACAAAAATAGTCTTGATGAGTAACAATTTCAATATTTATTGTCACTCGATAGTTTTTAGAGGGAATAAGAGTTATTCAACATTGAAGGTGAATCAAAATCGCTCGATTATACATGTACATCGCAATAAAGTTTTCTGTAGTTAATCCATTCAAAGTAAAAAACTCACTCTGGATTTGTGATTTAGTTAAGGGGTATCTTTTGTTTAATTTCAGCAATTTTTATACACTTGTCTTTTTAGTAGTATAGAAGTTGGAGGTAAGAAAAAGGTTTCATCTAAAAGAATATCTGAACATGAGTCAATGAGTTTAGCCGTTAGTAATTCTAAACTCCTTATCATTACAAAGGACAGAGATACTACATACACCGGTACAAATTTTGAACAAGAAAACAGAATTTCATATCATCACTGAACAGTAAAATAACAGACTATTACGTTTGCCAATATTAGCTATACTTTGTGTTTCCAAATCAAACTTATGCATTCAGAAAATGTGTGTGGTAAACATGCATCTCATTGTGGTTATCTTACTTTACTTTTTAAATATTGTCAATATATATTTTCTACTCATACCCTATCCTTTCTGCCATATTATTGCAATAATATGTTCGTTATTTGCTTAAGTTTACATCTATACGATACCATTGCTTAATCATCTCAGCCATCGTAACTCCTTTGCATTTTCATACTTCGTTGAACAATCACTATTCATGAGCATTATCACAGTTATTATCATTATAACTCGATTATAATTATTTCAACAATTGACGTTGAATTTATCATTTCTTCCATCCAATCGACAACACTTATGTCCACTATGATTAGCCATGTCACAAACACCTCTTTCTCTAGTTTTTCTGTTTCTAAATAAATAATGGTTTTATAATTATGGAGTGTATTTGTTACTATATACATTAGCTAAACTAAGTTACTTTATTCAAATTTTTCTTACGGAACTATATTTTGTAAATTCACATGAAATAAAAAGAATCCATTCCATTTAACACTTTTATGATTGAGATCATGAATCAATGAATGCTAGACTAACATTGAAAACCTCGAAGCACTGGATAGACGTTTCGTCCTAGTATGGGACTCCTCGACAGTGCACAAACAGGATTCAAACCCAGAATCTTCGGTCTCGTGCGTGAACACTTAAACAACTCTAGACCACTGAGCTGGCATCCAACGGTGTTAATGTCTAACTTCAACCAATCCATAAAATTGTACAACCATCATTTAACACTGTTTATACATCTTATATTTACATGTTTCTATTCTTAATACAATTGAATATTATAATCAACATTGTACATTAATTCAGAGGATATACTTACATAATATTATCTGGATCCCAATAAATTAAATGACTTTGAAATGCATTACATCCAATATATGATAAATGAATAAATTTACTACAAATTAATAATACAATCCATAATATACATGTTTTATTAAGTTTAATAAATCCTATCTCATTAGTATATAATGAATCCATTTCAATTGACTGACAACAAGTTTGAATTTATATGTTACAATAGATTTATAAGTATATACGAAGCATATTAAACCAATCAAGACAGTTTATAAGTCAATGATAACAATGGAATAGATAGTGAAATTAGCAATATTGAAAAGAAATTTCAATATACTACTGTTATTCTATTACAATCCTAAATGGTTATTTGATTAATTTTTCTTTTGACTGCAAAGAAGGAATGTTATGTGCAAATCCTTAGCCAATAAGAATCTACTCGCGAATTACTCTTCATGAATAAAACTCAATTTATATATATTAGCCAATCAGAAAGCTTCTTTTGATTTTAGGTTCTAAATTAAAATTAACCAATGAAAATGTCCTTTATATTTTTTTTAAAAAAAAGTGATTTTAATACACTCGTTTATTTAAATATTATTTGAGTAGAATGATATTATAGAAATGATGCACAAAAAATTAAGGAATTATAATCTTATCCAATAGTCATTGAGGATAACTGTCTTTACAAATTAGTTATGTGAATAATGATTGTATGTTTACTGGTGATTAGATTATAAGTTGGTTTACAGAATTTTTAGTTAGTTGCGGTAGTTTACGAAGTTAAACAAGATGGATGGTTATATCATGAATCGATAAATCTTGAGAAATTATCCCTATCTTACTTACTAGTAGGTACATAATTATTATTCACATGGTTTGTAAAGAATAATTTCTCTACGCTGACTAAACCTAAGGTGGAGGCTTATTAAAAAAGCCAGAGATAATGAGAATATGAGTTAATAAATTTTTATTCAGCGATATCAATCTGTCATAGTTATTCCGAAACCTGAAATTTGTAAATTCGATTGCCCATTGGATCGTGAGTATGAATTGCTCAGTTGTATATTGTTCATCACTCTTTGCTTTTTTGATATTTGTTGAGATGCTTTCGGACCATAAAACAGAATGAATATCCGTACAAATGAAGTACTTCAACAATAGAAACCACCTTTCGTGAATTAATAGATATTTATTAGTATCTACATTTTAACTAATCACATCAATAGTTGTCATGTAACTTTTATGATTTATCCTCCATCATAGATCTTCACTAAAACAGTAGAATTTTTCGTCTTCTGTTTATCGACATAAAATTAGTGCTTTTTACACATTCGTTGTCACTTTTATTGATTAGTAAATGTTTTTGCTTGACTATTTAAGTCTCTATTTTACGAATTGATTCTTGTTGGATAAAATCTTAGGACGGAGTATAAATAAGAATCATGCAGTAAAATGAAACAATACTAGGAAACTTCTAACTGTTTTCTTATATGCTATACCTATGCTTCTCTATGAGTGATAAAAGGCACAACTTGACATTTTTCTGTACATGAATTCATTTTGCTGACAATTTCTTTAACAACACTAAACATTAGAAGCAAATATGAATGGTAGCTAGTAGTGGAATCCAGAACGCGCGTCAAGTCCTATTTCGGACTCATTACCTGGATGTACCTGCATCTCAGAGTTGATGTTCATCCCTCAACTCGAACTCAATACCGTCTACTCCAAACGACACCACAATATCCACTTAGTTACTGAGTCCTGATAACCACTTGCTTGTGCAATGGGCTGAAGTTTCAATTCACTTTTGTAGTTTGTTTGAATCTTGTTGTAAATTACACTATTTCAGGAATTTTTAGTCATTACATTAATTCGAATAGTTTCAATCATCATATTGTCATCACGAAGAAGCCTATGTTTGAGGCAGTCTGTACAGAATGTACATATACCATTAAGAGACTGATCAATTGCAGTCCTAATCATTGTTAGAAAGACTCAAACAAACAGTACCAAACGAATTTAACACTAAACATTTAATTATATTTCAACAAAAATAAATCCATTTACAGAGAATTGATTGAAAAGACTATACAGTGATAGATATATATATTTAATAAATTATACGTTTAACAGCATTTTATATGTTTGTTAAATCAATAATAACGTGACAAATTCTGTTTCAAAAAGTAAGTGATTATGTAGAGGATTCTATGGATTACAGCAAATTTCTCATCATTGAGGTAAATAGATTCAAACTGGTTGTCAGTAACATAAGATCCCATATATAGATCATGTAATATTAGGGAAATACAGAAAAGTTGTACAATTTCCATAGTATTTAAATAGGTTACAATTTGAACTGAAGCAAAGAGAGAAATCTACACCTAACTATAAATTCATTTAGTATTTTTGTTTGAATTCTCCCATCGATGTTTAGGACTGCGACTGGTCAGTCTCTAATCGCCATATATGCATACTGTGAGTATTGACTCGATATAGCCTAAATTCACAAGCATGGTAAGCAGAGATCGATAGTGGCTAGCAGTGGAATCCAGGACGCGCGTTTCGTCCTATTTGGTACTCGTCAGCTAGATGTACCTGCATCTCAGAGTTGATGTTCACTCTGGGACTTGAACCCAGTACCTTTCGCACGAGCAAGTGGCTATCAGGACTCAGTGGCTGAGTGGATAACGAGATGACGTTTTGAGAGAAAGGTACTGGGTTCGAGTTCCATAGTGAACATAAACTCTGAGATGCAGGTAAATCCAGGTGACGAGCCCCAAATAGGACTTGACGCGCATCCTGGATTCCACTGCTAGCCATTATCCATCCCTGCTATACCTAACTATGATTTAAAATAAGAAATGGTCACAGTTTTTGTAAAATAAAACAGATTTAGGGTATAGATTGTAAAGGAAAATTTTAAGACTGAACTTTCTGGATCACAGTGTTAAATCGGTAACTTAATTGATCTATTGTGGTGTACAACATTTATTTATTTTTATTTTATTTAAACACATAAATATTGGTACAAAGGGGCACCAGATAAATATGCGCCACACAAATCTCATTTGATTTGTGTGAGGGCTGTGATACTGCCCAGGTGCCCAAACTGAAGCAGGTGGTTTTCTTAGGGGGCCACACCCGGAGCCTTTGACCTGAAGGTCTAGTCCACAAGGCAGTGGAGCATCGTAAGGAGATGCAGTCGCATGGTAGCCGGTGACTAACACTAGGTTCATACGCCATTCGTTCCTTCCGGATACTGGAGCCCATGTGCACCATTGGTTTGGAATCAGGGTTTTCCAACTCCCCTAGGTGGATCCTCCACATCCATCAAACCGGTTAAAGCGCCGGACATTTGCTTTTCGTCCTCTCAATTTCGTAAACAACAGTAATGTCATGAGAAGGCAGTGAGTAGGACTTCCCTGGCAGAAGCTATATATTCGCGTGGCCATGTGAGAGCATTTGGAGAGGGAGAGTTGACTCTCCCCACTCTCGGCCGTACCAGGGCATTTGGGGGCCAGGAGAAATTCTCTAAAATTCTTCGACATATATATGTTTTGACACAAGAAATTATAAGATGACTAAAGGTGAAATAAAAAGTAATGCCATCATCCTTATAAATAGAAGAATCAATTATTTGTAGTCGATATATATATATATAATAGTATGTTGTCATGCAAACATGTCATCAAGACATTGAATACGCAACTAAAAAAGTTATCACATTACCATGGAATTATCAATATAAATAGAGTAATAATATGAACGAAAAGATCATGAAAACAAATAGAAAACACACCCTATCTTTTAAAATGTACCTAATTGAATAAGGGAGGTAACAGGTATAAACTTTTCATAATAGCATTATAACAAACAATGAATTGCTTATATCCATTTTCACCAGATGACGAATGGAATTACACAACATTTATCGTCCTAATAATTTTCAATATGAAGAAAGACAACATAATGTAATGATAAAATCACTTGACTTGATATTTGAAAGGTTAGACAGTTGAAAGAATTGATATGCAATAACCGGTAAAATATTGTTATACAACACTCGCCAATTAAATATGTTTATCAGAAGGGGTTCTTGTGGAGATTTAGTACTTTCATAGTTTTTCATCAGATGCCGGCCCAGTGGTCTATCGGTTAAGTGCTCTGGGGCGAGACTGGTAGGTCCTGGGTTCGAATCTTGCTAGGCGAGGTAGTGGATGCGCTCTGCTGAGGAGTCCCACAATAGGACAACATGGGCGTCCAGTGCTTCCAGGTTTCTCCTGGTGGTCTAGCTTTAATTGACTCCCGCTTTCAACAATTAAATATGTAACAAAGGATAGAAACAATCGGCTACCAATTATATTTTTAAATAAATAAATAAATTTCATGGCTAAAATCGTGAATTGATTTTATTTAAACCATCAATGAAAACCAGGAAACACTGGTCAGTTGTTGCATTCTAATATGTGACTGTTCAGTAGTATACATCCAAAACCCTTATTATAACCGAACCTAAGACCTTCATTCTCGAGTGTGAATACTCAACTTCTAGATCACTAAGCTGGTATCGACTGGTGAACATGTCTAATTTCAGTCAATTAACATATGTCTTTCTAAATGACTCGAAAGTGATCACACAGTTCTTAAATGAGTCTTATATGTAAGATTCGAGAGCATTCGGAAAAGAATGATTTTGAGGGTAGAATAAATTTTTGTCACGTAATTTAACAATAATAACAAGAATGCTTGTGATGTTTTATTCTTTTATTAAAGCTGTTTAACGGCTGACGGTGAAATCCAGAGAGCGAATTTCTCCCTTCTTTATAGTCTTCGTGCAAATGTATCTGGACTCCAGTGTAGATAATGACGCTGGAGCTTTAGTCTAATATCTGTTTCCTCAAACACCTACTTGCTATCCGCCTGTAGCTCTTCTAGGGTTACTACCGGTTCCAAGTCCGAGTAAAGGAAGAGAGTTGGGAATGGGGTCACCGACCGCATCCCATAGAAAACAACTTTGCAAAAAAATCTAACCAGAATAAACAGGTGAAACCATTTAAAATCTGCCCTCCAAGTTAAAAAAAGAATTACGACGCCTCAGGATGAAAGCCGAGACTCTCCGGAAGTCAAGAGGTCAATGCCCCTTCTAACAACTAGTGCAACAATTAATATAAGTACATAGAACGTCCGGACTATGTGGGAGACCGAAAAGACCTGTCAAATTGCTGCAGAAATGAGGAGGTACAACGTGATGCTTCTCGTAATCAGTGAAACCCATTGAACTCATGCTGGACAGAAAAGGATAAATTCGGGAGAAATGCTGCTGTACTCTGGTCACGGAGAAGAAAATGTTCTACATACCCAGGGAGTTGGTCTAATGCTGTTCAAAGAAGCACGTAATGCACTTATAGATCGAGAAGAAAGTATTCTCCAAAACAAAGAAGGAGGGGATCATAATGATAGCAACGACGATATTAAAGATCAGTTCTATGACAGGTTGCAATTGGTCATAGAGAAGTGCTCAGGAAAGGATCTGACTATTTGATGACTGAAAGAAAGGAACGAGAATGGTGACAGAGAACCAGGAGAGAAGCTGACATAGCTTCAGATCATCACCTGGTTGTGGCCAAGATGAAACTGAAGCTAAAGAAACATTGGACAGTTGGAGGAACAGCATTAAAATGGTTCAATACAGTCTTCCCTCGATATACTAACAAACTCAGCGGATTCAAAATAACTTTCAATAACAGGTTCTAAGCCCTAAAAGATCCACTCAAAGAAGAAAAAAACTACAATGAAAGACAATTGGAAAGGGATCAAACAATCATTAATTTCCATAAATCAGGATATGCTAGACCCTTAGAAGCATCATCATAAGGAATAGATCTCAATAATTTGAGCTTATTTCCATTTGAACAAATAGATTTATAAGCAATAAAAACTCAATCTAACCATCTTACAAGATTTTAGTAAATTCGAATCCTTTCACCTTAATATCCTTCATAGTAAATTTCAGAAATTTGATTATTGTCTATAATAATCTCTATAAACAAACATTTTCTGCATATAAAATAGAAAAATTTATGAAATGAAAAACACTTGAATTAGGAATTTAAAAAACAAAAAAAAACTTTTTTTATTACACCCTAATTAAATGAATAATCAACTATTTCTAAGGTGAAATTTATCGTGAGTTTTTCAATTATGACTTCATTGTTAAGTTATCCAAAAAGAAGAATAGACATATGTATATATATATAGCGAGAAAGAGAGGGGGGAGGTAGGTAGGTAGGTAGGTAGGGAGAGGGAGAGAGAAAGTTACTAAGACAATATTATTATAGAGTTGAGATCATGAGTCAATTGAAGCTAGACCACCAGGGGAAACCTGGAAGCACTGGACGGCCGTTTCGTCCTATTATAGGACTCCTCAGTAGTACGCATCCACGATCCCGCACTCGTGAGATTTGAATCCAAGACCTACCAGTCTCGCTCTAGTGCTTCCAGGTTTTCGATGGTCGTCTAGCTTCAAATGACTCATGATCTCAACTCTATAAAATTACTAAAATCTCCACCAAACCCCTTCTGACAGTATTATTACTTCAAAACTATTAGTTTAAACAAGAAAATGATTCAGAATTGATGTCATATTAACTTGGTAATTCTTATGAAACTATGAAAGCTAACTAGGAGATCCGTTATAATATATTTGATTATGATAATGAATAATATAAAATATAAAATCTTATAAATGAATATCATTGTTGAGATCAAAAAGCGATAACTAATGTGAGATTTGAAATAATCCAAGTTTCATGTTAGTTTACATTAATTACTTAACAAGAAACATATGAGTTGTCTTATATCGATTGAGTGTACGTGCGTGCCCTGTTTATATATGAACGTACTGATCCCCGCCAATTAGAGAGGAGTGAATTATCGATCGGAACAGTGATGCACAAAAACCGTATTAGCAGTCTTGAGCACTTATCAGTCTTGCTTTTTGCCTAACCCAGCCAGTTAAGTCCCGAACACCAATAACAGCTTCTGCAGTGTCAATCATTATTCTCAAACATACTGAGTTTATATATCAATCAAACTGACCACATCGTACCATAAAATAGAAAATAACATGTGTACAAGATTTAGCCAAATGTGGCTGTGAATAGAGTGAACAGTAATTAATAGACTGGGTATAACTCAGGAATGGTAAATCGTGCGGTAATAGTCTATGGGTCAAAATAAAGCTCATAATAAAAGGAACATGAATATGAATAGTTCAGTTACTTAACAATACAATACAATAGGAAATATACATATCATATTGGTCCATAAATAGTCCTCAAAACTTACCATTCATAATTCTCCTCGGGATATAACAAGATGGTATAAAACTCTTTGAATAACCTGGTTAAATATCATATCAAATCACTTGTTTTCACCAATGAAAAAGTAATTTCTCAAACAAGTAAGACTATACTATACTACCAGCTTTGAATGATGCAAGAATTAATTCGAAATTTTGATTACTCTTATCAAAGTTAACATTCTGTTACCAGAAGGACACTGAAACTGTAAATTCATAAAAAGTTTCTACACACGACGAACAAGTAGTTCAAGGTTTTGTAATCGATGTTTTTCTATCCTGAAATTATTTTCTCACACTGAAAACTAATTTTGTTTGGTAAATCAAATGTTATTCTTTAAACTTAAACGGTTTATCATTTTATGAGTAGTATGCTAATGAAATTAGTATTGTTGTGAAAAATTTATTTGGTTTATTCATAAGATCTATAGTAAGCCCGTAGAATTTTTTTCAATTGTTTGTCTACTTTCTGTAATTTAGACATTTAGTCCACCATCTAAAATTATGTGCGAGTCTGATTGAACGCATATCTGCACACCAATCTTTACCCATCCCTCCACTGGTTGTTTACACAGGTAATCAATAACTTACCCACGATCGATAAACACTCATTAATATACATGAACTTTTTTGACACTCTTACACTCTCTCGCTTACCGATATGCATGCCTTTTGTGTGCTTGAGGATTTTACAGATTAATAACAATACAATATCCCAACAAACGGTGTTCTGACTTCTGAATATTCTCGAGTAAATTTATATTACTACTAGGAGAATTGGCCTGCTTAAATACTGAGTTAACAGGATATCATCTGTTGAAGTCAAATAAAGTTGAATTAGTCCCTATTAATCCACAAAGAATAATAACACATTTTTGAAATATTCTATGCCAAGAGTTACATGTTGTACTAGAGATATACAATATTGAATGAAAGAATTATTATTTTTTGCCCAAACACTACTGAAACACCACTAAAATAGTCAAGCAAATATTCTCCATGGTTTGTTATTTTACGAATTATGTTACTTGTAAGTAGTATGTTTTATCCCGATAAAAATCATCCCTTCCTTTTGCGAAGGTTTAATTCGATTCATGATAATTAAAAACTTAATAGAATACACCTCTTCTAAGTGCTCAGAATACTTGTAATAAGTACAACTCATTCTTTTTTATCGGAATGTGAAAATGACAGTGTGAAAGCAAAAAGAAGCTCAGTAATTACTCCTTCTGATCCAGCTTAAAAGCCGAGTAAAAACCCATGAGTTGCAGTTCCTTTGTTTAAACTCAACTACCAAACAAATAACTTTAGTGGATTACTAAATAGTAGATGGTTCATTATTGTACGAAGGCTCAAATAGTTCATAGTTTCTGTTTATCATTGCTCTTTTTTACTAAAATTTACTGAATACCGATTTGTATCCTTAAAAGCTTTCATGAATAACAGCAAATCCCCAACCTATCAAAAACTAGTGACTTTTTCTTCTGCGGTGTATACTTTAACAAGCGTTCTAAATATTTTTCAGTTCGATCATTCCCGGTTCGTTTAAAGACTTTTGAAATTGTACATGAGGAATAATGAACTTGATTGAGAGTGTAATAATAATTTGGATGTATTTTGTACAACGGTCTGCAAAACTCTCTTTAGGTTAACTCTGTTATTTTGTTGTTAGAATTATCAGAGATGGAAGTTTGTTTGTTAAAATGTTCGGAGTCCTACTGAGAAGTTAATCTTAAAAGAAATAAGATGCTGAGATTTTTAATTGTTCAGACTAATATAAAGTTAAGACTTCCATTTCGACAATTACCAGCATATTCATTCATCATGGTTCTATACTAACCTATAGCTAATGATAAAATCAATATCAGTTAACAATTAATTAGTTAACAATACTGAAAAGTCATGAATATAGGTGAAAGTAGAGATGAATGGTTAAGGAAATAATACAAAATGGTTTACAACTAGGCGAGTTACAGAACTTATTGATATTATCTATTAAATTGTGATAACTTATAAAATCGCCATGTGTTATGAGGTCAGATTTTCAGTTTGACAGCTCCCATTATAGCCTTCGATAAACCTGAATTCGATGGACGATAAACTTAGTTCAAAAGTCGTTGATTTTCTTATGTTAGTCCAAGATGGTTGACAAATCATTTAATACCGACTGATATTATTTATTATCACACTCTTGATGAGACAAATAAAGAAATATACAATAAACCAATACTGAGAAAACTAGCTTGCCATAATACCAAGAAATTCCAGCCTTCTGCCTATATATAAATGTCATTATGTTATCCTAACCTTATAAATCCTAAAGTTTAATAACAGAATATAATGAATTGTGATGTTAAAGTAAGGAGTTGTTGATTTCTAATGTAATCTAGGGAATAAATGTACGTTAAAAATAGACTGACTGACTGACTGTCTCTCTAATTGGACACATACATATATCAAATTAATTGTTGAAACGCATACATCACACGTATTGTTTTTTAAATTAAATACGTATAATCATAAATATCATTATATAATTACAGTTCGATTTCAAATGATTGGATCTTATGAGTTTTAAGACATTTTGTGAAAATTGACAGTTTCTTAAGATCATTCATTTTGAATATAGTTTGCATCACAAGGTGAATTTAGTTCGACAAACATTGAAAACCAGAAACTATTGAATATCTGCTAGCTCCTAGTTTGAAACTTTTTACCAGAATGTACCAGCAATTCAACCACAGATATAACATAGGACTTTTAGATCGCACGATTATTATGTTACCTGAGTTGTCATTCAGTGGTTTCACATTTACGACTTTTAATGTATCTGGTGCAAAATGTATATATATTTACAACACAGATCCGAAGAGAATCATCAAATATCAGTTACATTTTTTCTACGAATATTGGTAACCACCTATACTCAAAACTCCGCCTGTAGCTTCTCTAGAGTTACTGCCGGTCCCAAGTCCGGCTAAAGGAGGAAGGTTAGGCATTGGGTCGGCAACCCTATACCGTAGAAAAAAATCTTGCTAAAAAATCGCTAACCAGAAAAAATTATTCAGACTATTTAAACTCTGCCCTGGAAGTTGAAGGAAGAATTATGACGCCTCAGGATGAAAGCCGAGATTCTCCGGAAGTCAAGAGGCCGATGCCCCTTCTAACAACGAGAGCAACGCTTAGTATAGGTACATGGGACGTCCGGATAAAATGAGAGACCCGGAATATCAGCCAAATAGCAACGAAAATGAGGAGATACAAATTGGCAGTACTTTGAATCAGCGAAACACATTGTACCCAAGCTGAACAGCAAAGGCTAGATACGGGAGAGATGCTGCTGTACTCAGGTCACGAAAACGAAAATGCCGCACATACTCAGGGATTTGCTCTAATGCTTTCCAAAGAAGCACGAACTGCACTTGTAGGATGGGAATCTCACGGATCCAGAATCATCAAAGCATTATTGAAAGTAAAGAAAAAGGGAAGCACAATGAATGTTATCGACTGTTGTTATGCACCCACTAATGATAGCAACCACGACATTTAGGATCAGTTCTATGAGAGGCTGCAATCAATCATAACGAAACGTTCAAGAAAGGACCTCACCATCCTGGTGGGAGATCTAAATGCTAAAGTCAGAGAGGACAACACCAGATATGAAGATATAATGGGACGACATAGACCGAGAGAAAGAAATGAAAATGGGGAGAGATTCGGAAATCTATGTACATTCAACGAATTGTTTATAGATGTCACACTATTTCCACACAAACGAATACACAAAGCTACATGGATCTCACCGGACCACACCACAGAGAACCAGATAGATCACATTTGTATCAACAAATAATTCCAAAGGGCAATGGAAGATCTGAGAACCAGGAGAGGAGCTACCGCAGCTTCAGATCATCACGTGGTTGTGGCAAAGATGAAACTGAAAATAAAGAAGCATTGGACAGCCGGACGAACAGAATTAAAAAATTCAATACAACATTCCTTCGAGTTACTGACAAACTCAACGAATTCAAGATAACTCTCAACAACAGCTTCCAAGCCTTACAGGATCTACTGAAAAAAGAAACTTCGATGGAGGACAACTGGAAAGAAATGAAAGAAGCACTAACTTCAACGTGTCAGGAGGTTCTGGGTCGCAAGAACCATCATCATAAGGAATGGATGTCTATGGGAACCCTGGACAAGATTGAAGAAAGAAAGAACAAGAAGGCAGCAATTAACAACAGTCGAACAAGAGCAGAGAAAGTCAGGGCACAATCTGAATATACAGAAGCAAACAAGCAAGCGAAGTAGAGCATTAAAGCTGACAAGCAGAAATACATGGGAGAACTAACAACGATGGCGAAGAAAGCTGCAAGTGAAGAGAATATGAAACAACTATATGATACAACGAAGAAACTAGCAGGGAGATATGGCAAACCGGAGAGAATCATTAAGGACAAAGAAGGCAAGACAGTCACGGAGATTCAAGAACAGAGGAGCAGATGTGTGGAAAGCTCAGAGGAACTGCTGAATAGACCAGCCCCATTGAATCCACCGGAAATCGAAGCAGCACACAGAAACCTCCTTATAGATGTCACTCCACCAACGGTCGAAGAAATCAAGATGGCCGTCAGACAAATCAAGAATGGGAAAGCAACAGGACCTGTCAATACACCAGCTGGAGCCCTGAGGTCACATAGAGAAGCAACTGCGAACATGCTCCGCATTCTATTGAGGAACATTTGGGAGGAAGAACAAGCGCTACTGACATACTGGGGAGAACGATACCTCATCAAGATACCAAAGAAACGAGATCTGAACAAATGTGGGAATTATAGAGGCATCACACTGTCGTCAGTACCAGGAAAAGTTTTCAACAGAGTGTTGCGGAACCGGATGAAAGACTCAGTAGACGCCCAACTTCGAAATCAGCAAACTGGATTCCGTAAGGATCGGTCGTACACAGACCAAATTGCAACACTACGGATCATCGTCGAACAACCAGTTGAGTGGAATTCCTTTTTATACATCAACTTCATTGACTATGAGATGGGGAAATATTTACGTACCTGGGAAGCACCGTTGATGAACAAGGAGGATCTGATTCCGATGTAAAGGCGAAGATTGGCAAAGCAAGGACCGCATTTCTACAATTGAGGAACATGTGGAACCCAAATCAACTGTCAAATAACTTCAAAGTGAGAATCTTCAAAACGAACGTCAAGACAGTTAGTCCTACTGTACGGAGAGCTGAAACGTGGAGAACTACTAAATCCATCGTCAAAAAAGTACAAGTATTTATAAACAGTTGTCTACACAAAATACTCAACATTCACTGGCCGGATACCATCAGCAACAGTCGTCTGTGGGAGAGGACAAACCAGTTTCCAGTTGAAGAGAAAATTAGAAAAAGATGTTGGAAGTGGATCGGACATACATTAAGGAAATCACCAAACTGCATTACGAGGCAAGTGCTAACTTGGAATCCTGAAGGGAAGTGGAAAAGAGGAAGGCCAAAGAATACATTACGCCAGGAGATACAACCAAAACAAAATCCTCCACCTGAGCTACAAATCTTCCCATTAACGTTTAGGACTACAATTGATCAGTCCGTTATTGGCGGTACTGGGTTTGACTCCCGGAGTGAACATCAACTTTAGGGTACTGGTACATCCAACTGACGAGTCCCAAATAGTATAAAACGCGCGTTCTGGATTTCATTACAAACCACCATCCATCTTCGTAATGATAGTGTTGCAGTATATTTCACTAGAAGAAAACCACTATCAATTTCTTTTACAAACAAAGAAAAATCAATCTATATTTCTTTTTTCTTACCTAGAAAGTACTTTGACTATATAACATTTATACTATCATTTATATATATATAATTGTCTGAATAAACAATATTACCATTTTGATTCCCACTAAACACATTCAAAATATCGAATAAATCAATAAGAGGAAAGAATTCCTTTTTCTCCCCCAAAAAATATGATAAACAAATAACTACGTTCATCTTTTTTTTCTTCTTCTTCTTGTTGTTTTTTCCATCTTCTTGTATTTGTTTTTGTTGTTACTTGGATTATTTTTTTGTTAGAACAGTTTGGAAGCAAAGTAAATTGACGATGGGCATATATACACAAATAGGTAGACATATGCGGACCTATACACATCAACACAGTTATATAAGAATGTCAACATACCATGTGTCATATTGAATTATTGACAAAGATACACAAAAATTGGTATCTGTCTAGTTTTACATCATTTTTTGTTGTTCGATTCTGCTTAAATCGTTATGGTAAAATAATAGAATGACTGCTTTAAGGCATAATAGTTATTAGATAAACATCATGCATTATGTTAGTCAAAGTCTATTAGTTACTAAATATCTTGTAACTGTGGATTAATGAGAATATATTGAAGAATCATGAGTTTTAGTTTCATAATTTAAATTCAAACATTCACCAGCTGGAAGTTCACTTTCACATGTACAATGACTCTTATTCTCCTTTTATTGATTATTATATTTTATCAGTTTTGACTTAGTTTTATGCAACTAAAGATTGATTATTAACCTAAATGTACAGATTAGCTAGATTTCTTCACACTACTTTATAAAACTCTATTCTTCGTGTTTGTATTGTATGGTATGTTAAAATCAACGAACTTATAGTTGTCTTGAATCAAGTTGAATTGTACCAGATTACAATAAGTGTTGATCGAATTCTATTGATATAATTCCAGTATAGCCACTAGTCCAAGTAACTGGACATTGCAAGTTTTATGTTTACATGTTGAGTGATCATTGTACTAACTATTTATAATTAACTATCAGATTGAATACAATACAGCAAAGAAATAATACTAACTTTAGTCATTAATAATTATTTAGTTAACTGGTCTATTTTAAGTAGTTAATCAATATGGCCTGAGATTATGTATGGATATGAAGGTGATAGACATTTTACACAATCGTATGATCATAAACCATGTTTGATGGACAAAATATTCAAGAGGATAAGATACAAATAATCAAGATTTATTTTACACAAAAAAGCGGACTAAGAGAGGAGATTGGACAGTATATAAAATTAGCAATATATGCTTTAAATATATCTATATATAAAGTTTATTCAGAGTTCTTAAGATTAAAATTATCCGTGTAAATAATTCACCATATCTTCAGTCATTACAAACCACTTTGATTTGTTAATCACTAAATACCGAATCATGGCACCAATAGTACAAATGCTAGAAAGAAATCCAGTGGGTATATGTAACCAGAAAATATCTATTGGTGATTTTCGTCATGATTCAATATAAGCTGGGGAACTAAGAGGCACTTAACAGCTATTTCGTCTTATTAAAGCATACTTCAATAGCATACGCCTATAAACTTATATATCTATAGTAGGACAGTCAGGTTTTGTAGTAAAAGAACACCTTACCTCTAAATCATTGAGCTGACAAAAAGTAGTCCATGTTTCCAATATTGATTAATTCATAATATAGCCTAATCACCATCCCATCCCACTGGTGATATATATCTTACTCCCGATATGTCTTAACTTGATCAGTCACAACTTTTAACTAGGAATACTGGATCAATTACGACATTTTGATTTCATCCATTCATTCTTAACTACACCATAAATTTCATTCTATAGAGATTTTTAATCAAACTGTTAGATGACTTTTAGTTGTCAGTATTTAGAATATTTATAAACTTTATTGGTGGAAAAAATCTTGTTATGAAATATTCTTGTTATCTTAATTAAACGACTATTAAACTATATCTGTAACAAGGATAATTTATACAGCACCTTTGCGATGTGTGGGCGAGAATAATAATGATTAGTTGTCTGCTTAGTCAAACATGTAGAAAGTTTGACAGGTATCAGATGAGTTATATATTCCCCTATCCTTATTATTTATTATTTTTGACTAATTGTTCATTATTGTTGGATTGTGTAGGATTTTGGTGCGGAAATATATTTACGTTCTAGTCAGGCTAACCTCGTGTTCTTGATATGAGTTGTGTTGAAGTCTTGTAGAGTAGACACTGAGAGGGAATCTAGTGTAGATATTCATCTAAGGTAAATTAAAGTCCCATTCTTGTTAAAAGGAAAAGGAATGTTATAACACTTTAGTTACATGAACCTTCCAAAACCATTAGAATCTAGGTGGTGATTGAGTATTTAAATTAATGAACACTTCAAGTGTTTCATCAGTATTTGTTTTAGTTTGTACTTATTAAATGATACAACAATATATATTATTAAAGATGGATAGTGGCTAGCAGTGGAATCCACGACGCGCGTCAAGTCCTATTTGGTACTCGTCAGCTGGATGTACCTGCATCTGAGTTGATGTTCGCTCCGGGACTCGAACCCAGTACCTTTCGCTATCTGGACTCGGTGGCCGAGTGGATTACGCGATGATGTTTGAAGCGAAAGGTACTGGGTTCGAGTCCCAATGTGAACATCAAATCTGAGATGCAGGTACATCCGGCTGACGAGTTCCAAATAGAACGAAACGTGCCTCCTGGATTCCACTGCTAGCCACTATCCATCTTTGCTTACCGTGCTTGTGAATTAAGGCTATATCGAGGCAATACGCACAGTATGCACATATGCCAATTAGAGGCTGACCAGTTGCAGTTCTAAACATGAATGGGAAGATTCAAACAAACAATACTAAGTGAATATATATTATCGATCACAACTTTCAATTTCTTTAATTCTTATCGACATCTCGTTGGTGTGTTTCTACATTATTACTAGTTCGAAAAATATCACAGTCTACTTTGAAAGTTATTCGACAAACAGTTATAATACTGTTTACCTCAATCAATTTGAAAACATGTATCAATAGATTGGATAGGGGAATGTAGGTGATTGAATTTCTTTTGCTCTCTTAATTAAAGCTCTAAACACTTAGCTATTGAAATGCTACCAAACGAAAAACTGAATAGAATTTATCTATGATAGCTCAATAATCAACAGAGTATAAAAGATTGAAGTATTGTGGAAAATGAGACGTTATTCCAATTTTATACATTTCAGAAATAATAATAACAATATATATAAACGAATAGTATTGTTTTCGATTAGATCCTCATCAAGCTTTATTTTAAATTTCAGTAATATTTATATGCATATGAGAAATTTATATTAGGTTGAGATCATGAGTCAATTGAAGCTAGACCACCATGGAAAACCTGGAAGCACTGGACGGCCATTTCGTCCTATTGTGAGACTACTCAACGGTGCGCGTCCACGATCCCACCACCACAAAATCCCCCTTTGGATATGGACATATGCTCACTAGCGACTGGCTCCATGAAGGTATTTCCTCGAGTTCCAGTGAGAAGCAGTAACCAGTGGAGTTCAACCAGGTCTTTTGGGTGATATCAACTCACTGAAGACGTTGTTGAATTATTGCTCAATTTCGTGGATTGGTTGAAGTTTAGACATTAACACCGTTGGATGCCGGCCGGCCGGCTCAGTGGTCTATCGATTAAGTGCTCTGGTGCGAGACTGGTAATCCTGGGTTCGATCTCGCGAGTGCGGGATCGTGGACGCGCACTGCTGGGGAGTCCCATAATAGGACAGAACGGCCATCCAGTGCTTCCAGGTTTTCGATGGTGGTCTAGCTTCAACTGACTCACGATCTCAACTATATAAAATTACTAAAATCTCCACGAAACCCTCTTCCGTTTATACATATGTTGTTCTAAATCACAACTTGAGAAATTTTCAAATAATAATAAACAAGGAAACAACCAATAACCATTGGGATTGTATGATTTCTTTTGTTAAAAAAGAAAGATGATTTAAACAAATAATAAAATATTTCGTTTAAACAATATAAGGTTACTTCAATACGTTCCTTGAAATCTCATAAGTAGGTAATAATTTCGTGATGCCATTTATTTGAGTGATTATTTGATTTTTTTGTTTATTTTTTCCAATAAATACTTGCCGATAATCACTATGACTACAGAACAAAAAAACTTGAATTGAATGTTTATTATTGACAAAAAAATAATGGAATACAGTTTGATTGATTCGAAATATCCCAGTGAAAATAAATATTAGACCTATTTCTACCCAACTTTCATAAGCATACATAATCGATTAGGCCATAGTGTCAATTATCATCATCTTCTTCTTCTTCATTATTTCATCCACTGTAGTTGATTCATTCTGAAGTAGAATTCCAACTGGAGTAGGATAATATGACAGTGAAAAATATACGATTAAATGTCACAGAAAATAACTGAAAATTCATCAGTTGTAATGCAACATAGGAGACTAGATAGAATGTAAACAACCAAAAC
This sequence comes from Schistosoma mansoni, assembly GCF_000237925.1. Taxonomy (NCBI): domain Eukaryota; kingdom Metazoa; phylum Platyhelminthes; class Trematoda; order Strigeidida; family Schistosomatidae; genus Schistosoma; species Schistosoma mansoni. Next base: position 26,230,775 of record NC_031496.1, read on the forward strand.
AACGAAATAAACAATAATAGCTTTATGGTCAAAAAGAACCAATCAACATCAAGGTGTACGGGACAAACTGTGAACCACATGTGGAGAAATTCAAACACTTTATTTCTATCCGAAGTTTGTGCTGATGATGTCATTCAGAAGAACAATGAAAGCTCCACGACCAAACCATTTAGCTCAGAGAACAAAACTCCATCGAAATGTAAACAACAATATTAAACGTTCCAATTACTAGAAACATTCTCGACTGTCTAGCTATTATTATTTATTTTCAATAATAATTAACATAGTGACTAAATTCAAAAATTTATATGAAATATGTTACTTAGGATGAATGTTTGTTGTTAATATGAGTAAATTTCATACATCATTATTGATTTATACAGTGTAAATCGATTCAATCTGATTAATGATTGAAAAATACTAAGTTACTGATTTATTTAAAATGGAATTTAGTTGCCAACTGAATACATAAATAGTTAACTGGTTAATTGACTAACTAACTAAGTGACTGATCGGTTATGCAACAATAATAATGTTCAAACAAACACAACAAAAATTGATCCATTAATTTCAACCATCATTTTATTTGACTGTTTAGTTAACTGGTTAAAATGAAATAATGATCCGAGTAAGTAAACAGGTATCGATCATTAAGTAGTTACCAATATCATGTTGTGTTGTCCAAAGTGTTGGTTGGATTCAATTGATTAGGTTGGAGTGAAGCTAATTAAACTAAATGATTGAAAATCTAGATGGACACATTTTAAAGGTATGGATTCAGAAAGCTCGATTGGCTTTTGACAAATTAATTAACTTGTAGAGTAGTTCAGAGATCCTTTTGTCAAATACAGTGAAAGTGTGATGCATATCAGTCCTCCCTCTATTACTCTATAGCTGAAAAACATCCTATTTTATATTCATTTAGTATTGTTTGTTTGAATCTTCCCATCGATGTGTTAGGGCTGCAACTGGTCAGTCTCTTATTGGCATATGTGCATACTGTGCTTATTGCCTTGATATAGCCTTAATTCACGAGCATAGTAAGCAGAGATGGACTCAGTGGCCGAGTGGATAACTCGATGGCGTTTGAAGCGAAAGGTACTGGGTTCGAGTCCCAATGTGAACATCAAATCTGAGATGCAGGTACATCCAGCTGACGAGTCCCAAATAGGACTTGACGCGCGTCGTGGATTCCAATGCTAGCCACTATCCATCTTTGCTTGCCATCCTATTTTATAGTTGGGAGACAGGAGTAGGCTGGAGGTTTTCGATTATGGATATATTCAAATCACTTCTCACTCATGGTGAAACAACTAAATGACCAATACTGTCGTTAGGCACTAAGCATTAAGTGAAGATGGCGAATTGATTGACGATGTTGTGAATATTCATCATCTAAATTGTCTGGAACATGTGTCATGTATGTCTAACCATCGTCTACTTCAATGAGCAATGTTAGCCAGTGTAAGAGTAAGTAGTAAAAACATCATGGTCGTCCAGTCTAAAACGCATCATCAGTCCATGAAGTTGTTAACTGCTTGTCTCAGTCATGTTTGCAGATGCAGGCAGTCTGTTTGGCGTTCTAATGATAGTTATGAGCAGTGGGTGAATAAGTTGGGTGATACGACTCTTTATCTTCACCTAGTTCTTCAGTTCCAGTATTCCCTCATGCATAAATTTTCCTTCTGAGTTTTAGTGTGGTATGGCAACTTGAGTTAATCACATTTTGACTCGGTCTTACGTTAATTATAGCCGACTAGTCAACTTACTTTGATGACAGGTGGTCATAAGCAATAGACAAGAAACACCATTCAATGCTGGTTACATTCTGTTTATTATTCGTCAGAAACTGTTCCCTGGTAATCACAACCAAAAGGGTTATTGTTTAGCCATTTGAACCACAACTGATTTCCTATGGGACTGAAACGTTGACGCCAGTAGCTGGTTGGTAACCAAGCCATGTAGCCTAATCAGAAATTCTGACTGGATTCTGTTGATAAAGTTTCATTGTGATCACTTAGGTCAAGTGATTCGATATCAAGGAGGATTTGATTTGATGTTGGCTGGTTGGAGATAAACTAAGGCAATCCGTCGATGAAGTTGATATAGCTTGTAGATATAGCTTGTCATTTTCGTATAGGATTTGCATCAGTGTCACTTTTACTCACGTCATAAAACATCCCGTTTTGTGAATATCTAAAAACCTAACTTTAGGATCAGTAGCAAACTGTATAACGTAGATTATAAGTTTTTAGCAATGATAGTTTATTACGTTGTTTCAGCTCTAGTTTAGCAGAAGCGAAACAATTCACTTTAATATTCTTCATTCCATTTGATGTAGAATAGATGAAATGTAGCTTGTAAGGCGACCCAGGATGTGTGTTTCATCCCATTTGGTACTTTTTGGCCGCACGTACCAGAGTTCCAAAGTTGATGCTCACTTCGGGACACGAACCTAGTACTATTCGCTTCAAACATTTGTTCCTAATTGATTTTCTACCTCAAGAGAGTGCAAAACCAAATGTTTATTCCAACTAATTTACGAATGGAATAGAAGTTGATAAATAGTGATGAATATTTTGCCAAATTTATTTATTTATTTAATTGTAGAGAACGTGACTGCTCTACACTATTACATACATCTACAAATCAGGTCTCTTTTTAATAGTTGAACTTATGAGTCAATCTAAGTTAGACCACTATTGAAAACCTGGAATCACTAGATGGCCGTTTCGTCATAGCATGAGACTCCTCAGCAGTGTGCATCCATGATCTCGCACGCAGGACACGAATCCAGGACCTTCAACCTAAAGTCAAATAAGAATATTTAGATTTCAGTTTTACAGGAGAGAAATATTTCAGTTAAATCACACTATATTAATCATACTTTTGTCATCAACAGATTATCACATCATTTACGATTGTATTATTATAAAACTCCATTTCTTAATTAGTATCCAATCATTAGATAGTTTGATAATAAGCATGAAATACTTATGATTTAGAATAACGAGTATAATCAATTTAATTTGTTGATTAGCCACTAGTTAATCCAGAAGTCAGATTTGGATAGATCACTGTGAAAACCTGATCTAACAACTACTGTCCATAAATACGTTTACAATGTTTTTAGAAATATACAGCAATACTGAATAGGATATTAAAATGATGATGGGCCGATTCGAGAAATGAATTATTGACTAAGTCGAAAACGAAAGGAATTCAGTATTAGAAATTCTAGTAGGTTTATTGAATCGAACTATTCATAGTTTAGCAAAGATGGATAGTGGCCAGCAGTGGAATCCAGGACGCGCGTTTCGTCCTATTTAGGATTTGTCAGCTGGATGTACCTGCATCTCAGAGTTGATGTTCACTCTGGGACTCGCTCGAACCCAGTATCTTTCGCTTCAAACACCATCGAGTTATCCACTCGGCCACTGAGTCCTGATAGCCACTTGCTTGTACGATGGGGTGAAGTTTAAATTCACTTTTGTATTGTTTGTTTGGATCTTTCTGTAAATTACACTAAATCAGGAATTCCTAGTTATTACATTAATTCGAGTAGTTTTAATCATCATATTGGCACCACGATGAAGCTTGTGTTATAGGGAATCTGTACCGAATGTACATATGCTATTAAGAGATTGATCAATAGCAGTCCTAAACAACAATGGGAAGATTCAAGTAAACAATACCACGTGAATTCGTGTTTTGATGTTAAGTAATATATATGTTTTCATTTTCATCTCATATAACTGAAAAAATAGAAATACGAACCAACGGATTGTTTTGCTTTAAATTCTCTAACGAGAAGGTTTAATAATGATAGCTTAATTGTTGTTCTGAACTATACCATATGAGTAAGATTTTTAAAATCAATATGCTTTGATGCTCTGGTTTCTGATTAGTTATTATAATAAGCTTAATTAACTTTGTATTCATCTATATTCTTACGGATTCCTCTGATGCACTGACATTTAACTCATAGACTGACAGATTGGTAAAATGGGATAACGCCTTTTAGCAAAGCAATAGTCTCTTCAATATTTTTGACAAACTATAATAACTAATTTCAGTCAGTATAAAATATAGATCAAACAAGACTTTTAGTACATTTTAATAGATAAGATCATGAGTCAATTGAAGTTAGACCACCATGGAAAACCTGGAAGCACGGGAACGGCCGTTTCGTCCTATTGTTCAAAAATTCTCATTGTATTTGGATAAATCATATAGCAATAACCGTGTGATTTGTTTTATTTTCTCAATAATCCGTAGGTTGAATTTCAATGTTTCCAGTCGTTTTGTGTAGTATAAATGTGACAGCTTCAATCAATTACAATTTATAAATAATAAGAATATAAGTAACCAAACTGTAATGAAATGTAACATTACATTACAATTATAAATAAGTAAATGATATGAATTATAGTGAATCTTAATGAATGATATGGTTGTTTATGTATGTATAAAGCAAAGATGAAATCGTATATATCATTGGGGGTTTTATTGTCGAATGAATTTGTATTAAACATTGTGAAAAATGTAGCTAACAAGTGAAGTTACTAGATAATGTACTGGATTTTTATTAGTGTTGGATGATTGAATAAACTAAATGGTATACCTTGGTTTTATGCATAATTGTGAGGACTGGCTCCATGAGGTATTTCCTCGAGTTCTAGTGAGAAGCAGTAACCAGTGGAGTTCAACCAGGTCTTTTGGGTGATATCAACTCACTGAAGACGTTGGTGAATAGCTGCTCAATTTCGTGGATGGTTTAAAGTTAGACATTAACACCGTTGGATGCCGGCCGGCCGGCTCAGTGGTCTATCGATTAAGTTCTATGGTGCGAGACTGGTAGGTCCTGGGTTCAAATCTCATGAGGCGGGATCATGGATGCGCATTGCTGAGGAGTCGCACAATAGGACGAAACGGCCGTGCAGTGCTTCCAGGTTTTCGATTGTGGTCTAGCTTCAAATGACTCATGATTTCAAGTATGTATATTTCCTTTTGTTGATGGAACAGTTGTAACCAGTCTTTTTTAATTATAATCGTAACTCATTTATCAACTAGAAATTTATGTACTTGACTTTGAGTCACAGTGAATAGTTCAGCACTACTGATAATATTTTGATGCAAAAAATGAAAAAGATCGAGGAGGTTTCGAGACTAAGACCTACTGATTGAAAAGCAAATTATTTAATCATTAAGTCATAACTCACTTGGTATTGTTAGATTGAATCTTCCCATTGATGTTTAGAACTGCAACTGGTCAGTCTCTAATTAGCATATGTGCATACTGTGCGTATTGCCTCGATATAGCCTAAATTCACAAGCATGGTAAGCAGTGGAATCCAGGACGCGCGTTTCGTAAGTCATAACGTTCAAGAAGGAGATTACTTTGGTGACCGTTTCAGGCTGGCTCTCGATTATCAACAAACAATATATATGACATTGAAGGAACAAATGTTTTGTATTACTTAAACCTTCATTATCGTGGTGTCAATGTCGTAAACCCTCACAATGATCTTTATGAACTACAAAGAACATTTTATAGGGCTGAAGTATTGATGTTATTCAGTAGTTGGGTAACCATTCTATGTACTCATCATTATGGCCTAGATTATTCATTTTTTATCCAGTCGCGTTGCGTAAGGACAAACTGCACTGCGACTTTCAGGTCACTCAGCGTAATAGCAACATTTTAAGTTTATAAACTTAATTAGATTATGAACAAGTAGATAACGTAACTTTGATTACCATTCTATTACCAGTTTGTACATATTAATCCTGGTTACTCAATTATAATTGAAAAATTATCATGGCAGTGGCTCTAACAGTAGTGTGGACTGGCTCAGTAACAAATCAATGAGGCAGTATGAACTCTTCAGAGGTAGTAGGTATAATTTGATGATGAGCTATAAAGAAATCTAATGGTTTAGACATTATATTATATAAAACAACTAACAGCTAACCAAGTCATTGAAGTACTACGGAAAAAACTTAACGTTCTGATCTACCCGTGATTCTTTCTATCAATAAAGTCAAAAGAAGTCACAGATTGTTGGTAAATTAGACACTTCATATCGATTTACCACATTAGTTATTGATTTTTAAGAACCAAAACATGATTTCTTGTCATTTGATTCATTTAGTCTGCGTTTTAGTTTCCATGTTCTTGTACATTTATACTTTGTGTGTATTGCACAAACAAGTAGCTAACAGGACTCAGTGGCCGAGTGGATAACGCGATGGTGTTTGAAGCGAAAGGTACTGGGTTCGAGTCCCAGAGTGAACATCAACTCTGAGATGCAGGCACATCCAGCTGACAAATCCTAAATAGGACGAAACGCGCGTCCTGGATTCCACTGCTAGCCACTATCCATCTTTGCTTACAATATTCACCAGTTTAGTTTTTCCGATACTTCAAAAGTTCACTGGTTACAACCTTAAAGTATGAATACATTTCTAATCTATGAAATTTCTGTTGTCTCAGCTTTCTTTTCTCTTTTTAGTCATATATTATATGAAATGTTTAATAGAGATCAAAACAAATTTCGTTACAACTTGTTTTTTACTTTTTCTTTTTTTCTAAGGTTTGTGCCAAATGACAACCCTCGACAACTGTGTATATTATGTATGTTGTTTGTTTGCTAATTCTTAAACATTTAATGTTTCATTCATTTCATAATGAACAGCTGGATTATTATAAGGCAAATCTATTTGTAAGTAAATCTGAAATTATCTATTTATAATAAACTTCGAATTTATATTCCTTTACATTTTCATCATTTAATTGATCCTTATTTTACACTTTATTAGCCTGCCAAATATTGATTTTATCCTCATATATTATCATTTCATATTATATATTATATTATAATTAATATCCATTTGGTTTTAATTATCAATCGTTAATTGTTGTTGTTTACGCCTGTTACCCCTCGTGGAGGAGCATAGGCCACCCACCAGTATTCTCCATCCAACCCTGTCCTGGGCAATCCTTCCTAGTTCTTTCCAGTTTACATTCATCCCTTTCCCGACGTAATGTGTTCTTTTACCTTCCACTTTTCCTTTTCCCTTCCGGATTCCGATTTCGGGCTTGCCTCGTGATGCAGTTTGATGATTTCCTTAATGTATATCCGGTCCACTTCCAACATCTTTTCCTAATTGAAGTTGATTTGTCCTCTCCCATAAAACGCTATTGCTGATGGTATCCGGCCAGCGAATGTTGCGTATTTTGCGAAGACAACTGTTTATAAATACTTGACCTTCTTGACGATGGATTTAGTAATTCTCCACGTTTCAGCTCCGTACAGTGAAACTGACTGTCTGGATGTTCGTACTTAAGATTCTCACTTTGAAACTAGTTAAGAGTTCTTTTGAGTTCCATATTATCTTCAATTGTAGGAATGTTGTCCTCGCCTTTATATCTGCATCAGATCCTTCTTGTTCATCGATAATGCTTCCCAGGTACGTGCATGTTTCCACATCTTCCAGAGTTTCGCCATCAGATGTGATCGGTTTTGTTGGTGTTCTCCGTGTTGTACTTGAGGATCTCGCTTTTTCCTTTGTGTTTGTTGAGGCCTATCGATGCAGAGTCTGTTGCTACATTTGCTGTGTTCATCTGCATTTGTTCGTGTGTATGGGATAGGAGGGTTAGGTCATCTGCGATGTCCAAATCATCTAATTGATTCTGAGAAGTCCATTGTATTCCGTGCTTCCTCTCAGATGTTGAAGTCTTCATAATCCAGTCAATCACCAGAAGAAAGAGGAAGGGGGAGAGTAGACAACCTTGTCTGAATGCGGTCCTTACTGGAAATGCATCTGTTAGCTGTCCTCCATTCACAAATTTGCACTGTAGTCCATCGTATGAGTTTTGGATAATGTTGACAATCTTCTGAGAAACTCCATAGTGTCGAAGAAGTTTCCGTAATGTTTCCCTGTCCACACTGTCGAACGCCTTTTCATAGTCAACGAAGTTGATGTATAGTGACGAATTCCATTCAACTGATTGTTCCACGATGATCTGTAGTGTTACAATTTGGTCTGTGCACGACTGATCCTTACGGAATCCAGTTTGCTGATTTCGAAGTTGGGCGTCTACTGAGTCTTTCATCCGGTTCAGCAACACTGTTGAAAACTTTTCCTGATACTGACAACACTGTGATGTCTCTATAATTCCCAAATTTTCTCAGATCTCCTTTCTTTGGTATCTTGATGAGGTATCCTTCTTCCTAGTCTGTCAGTGGCACTTGTTCCTCTTCCCAAATCTTCTTGATTAGAAGGTGAAGCATGTTTGCTGTTAATTCTATGTCTGACTTCAGTGCTTCAGCTGGTATAGTGTCAGATCCTGCCGCTTTCCCGCTCTTGATTTATCTGATGGCCATCTTGTCGTCTTCGATCGTTGGTGGGGATCAACCTTTAATAATATTCAATATTCAGTTCTTAATTTGTTTAATTATTACATCATTTAAATGAGGTTATACATGACTTTCCTTTTTCAAGCATTTAAAATAACAATATTAATCAATAAATAGAATATGGAAAGTTCAGTCATGGATAATTTAAATAAAATTATATAAATAGACTAAAAGGTTATTCTGATGTTCCGTTCTTTATTGATTTGCTTATTTAGTTTGTTTATTTAGTTTATTCATTGTTTTTTTTTAAAGAAAGAAAACTTTATCAAAACATTAGATCAGGTAAAACAAGAAAAAAACTGTCCAAACTTGACTACAGTGATTATATATGAACTACGTAATCTAATCAGTAGGAACAGACGATTAATTGAATAAAACTGTTTGTTTGTTTTTTGTAAACAATATTATATCTTAATTATCAGAAGGGGTTTTGTGGAGATTTAGTATGTTTCATAGTTGAAAGCGTGAGTCAATTGAAGCTAGACAACCATGGAAAACCTGGAAACACTGCACGGCCGTTTCGTCCTATTATGGGACCCCTCAGAAGTGCGCATCCACGAACCCGCACTCGCGAGATTCGAACCCAGGACCTACCAGTCTCGAGCCGGAGCCCTTAACCGATAGACCATTGAGCCGGCTGGCATCCAACGGTGTTAATGTCTAACTTCAACTGGTCTAGCTTCAATTGACTCATGCTTTCAACTATGAAAATACTAAATCTCCACAAAACCCCTTCTAATAATTAATATAATCATGTGCTCACTAGTGACTTCGAGAAGTACATCCAGGAGCTCTAGTGAGAAGCAGTGACCAGTGGAGTTCAAACCACGTCTGTCGTGAGATAGGAACTGACTGAAGACAATTGGTGAATGGTTGCTCAATTTCGTGGATCAGTTGAAGTTAGACATTAACACCGTTGGATGCCGGCCGGCTCAGTGGTCTATCGGTTTAGTGCTCTGGCTCGAGACTGGTAGGTCCTGGGTTCGAATCTCGCGGGTGCATGTTCGTGGATGCGCACTTCTGAGGGATCCCATAATAGGACGAAACGGCCGTGCAGTGTTTCCAGGTTTTCCATGGTTGTCTAGCTTCAATTGACTCACGCTTTCAACTATGAAATATTGTATCTATTATATCTAATAATAGAATGTGGATGTAACTTCGCCTTAGTGATATTTACATTAGGACTTTAACACAGTATTTTTCACTTCTAGTGGTCAATGGATGGTTGTTATGACTGGTGGTCGGCCGTTATAACTGTATCACCAATTGTTATATCTGGTCGTCGCTGGTTGTTATATCGGAATCGCCTATCACTTATACTTGTAAAATGAGTAACTACTGCAATACCCATGACGCAAAAGTAAAAGCACAAAGAATGATACAATTGTAGATTGATCAACCTCAAAACACGACTTCGTTGACAACCTAGTCGGGAATACACCCATTTATATATTGATTGTACACCCATCTTGATTAATAATTAGGATGAAATCATATATATGAAAAATACTTAGAGTTTTCAACAAATCACATGGTACATGTCATGCTTAGCCTAGTTCATGTTAATTTAATACAAGAATATCGTGTGTTACGCAGAATAAAATGTCATATGGGAAAACAAAACGAGTACGACATTGAGTAATCATCGCATCGAATTAAAACGAAATTAATGTTGAACGAAAATCATAATGAGTAAATCGATCTAATTTTAACTTTTCTTCCCGACATATCAACCGTCAAATGAACCACTGAATCCAGTTAGTTGCTGACTTGTTTAGCGAGGTTTGATGTTTGTAGTATTATTATTAAGGATTTTAATTATACTGTTGTCGACACTTAGGGCTGAATTTTGATAAGTTTTTTCTGGAATATGTATTCATTGTGTAAAGATTGAAATCTTTGCCTACATGCTAAAAGGATTGAGACTATCAGTGGAACGTTCTAGATCAGGGCTTTTATATATCAGCTGGTGCTTATTAGGAAAACATTTATTCGAGCATGAAAAATAATTGGGTGTTCAAGTTTTGATAATCTTGTCTCGTAACAAACATTGTTACCAAATGAAACTGATCTACAATAGGATTCGATTGATTGCATCAAAAAAAATAATAATAATCAGCGAGATGTAAATGTATCATACTGTTCAATCATTATCACTGCTTACTATATACATCTGTGTTATTTCACAAGCTCTAAGTCAGTCCATTCTGATGACCTAGTTTGTAAGTGACTATCCTTATTTATCTTGATAGTAAAATGTTTTTCATGCTTGTAATCAAACTAATGAGCTTCAAAAAACGTAAACATTCTCAGAAATATCCATCTGACATGTAAAATTTTTTTATCATTTCATAACAACTTTCTATTTCAATAGGTTTTCGAGAAGTTCATTTTTGGGGGGTTTAAGTGTTCATAGAACTCTAAACAGGATAGATGCTATTACTTACCCCATGTTTAAAATATTTTTAGACACATTTCCTTCCAGTAGTTAGATTCGTTTGAAGCAAATTAATTTCTTACATTTAGCACATATGATTTATAATGTATTTAAGCTTCTTTAATCAAATATTTTAACAAATATTTTCAAGACAGTTTTCGTCGTGAACTGACCTCCAATGTTTAGTCATTAAAAACCAAGTTGCATTGGACACTTCGTTCTTTTTAGTTTAGGAATCGTCAATAGTATTAGGGTCAAGACAGTTATCATCAACATTTTAATAGACAGTTATTGTGGTGCATCATAAATTGAATGAAGATGCATTTATGAAGCATTGGTTTCCAAATTATTAGTTCGAGTTTCATTTCCTGTACGGTCGCTTTTGTCCAATGTTAAAAAGTTTCAAAGCTATCTCCAAAATTGAATCGATCTTTTTGACCAACTAATTAAAAAATAAATATTTCATTTCCAAATAGTTAAATAGATCTTAAGAACATGCCCTGCATGTAATTGAAGTGGAAAACTCTTCCTAATAACTGACCTAATTTTACATTATTTTAACTTTGAGTTTGACTCATTAGAATGTCAAAATTTACCTTGAACACCAAGTTATTTCACAAAGGAAAAAGAAAGATTCTCAAATACAAAACAGAGAACACCAACAAAACCAATCACACTTGGTGGAGAAACTCTGGAAGAGGTGGAAACATTCACGTACCTGGGAAGCATCATTGATAGACAAGGAGGATCGAATGCAGATGTAAAGGCGAGGATTGGCAAAGCAAGTACCGCATTCATACAATTGAAGAACATATGGAACTCAAAACAACTCTCAACTAATTTTAAAGTGAGAATCTTCAATACGAACGTCAAGACAGTTAGCCCTACTGTACGGAGAGCTGAAACTTGGAGAACTACTACATCCATCATCAAGAAGGTACAAGTATTTATAAACAGTTGTCTACACAAAACACTCAACATTCACTGGCCGGATACCATCAGCAACAGCCTTCTGTGGGAGAGGACAAACTAGTCCCCAGCTGAAGAGGAAATTAAGAAAAGACGTTTGAAGTGGATCGGACATACATTAGGGAAATCACCAAACTGCATCACGAGGCAAGTGCTAACTTGGAATCCTGAAGGGAAGCGGAAAAGAGGAAGGTCAAAGAACATATTACGCCGGGATATAGAAACATATATGAAAAGGATGAATGTTAACTGGAAAGAACTGGAAAGGATTGTCCAGGACAGGGTTGGATGGAGAATGCTGATGGTTGGCCTATGCCCCTCCACGAGGGGTAACAAGCGTAAGTAAGTAAGTACCAAGTTATTTCTTTGAAAGTGAAAACCAATCAAGAATTCTTATGGGTAAAAAACAATCATCTTAACACACGAGCCCTTTCACATAAATTAGACATTTTGTTGTGATTTTCTGTCTTCGAATTCTGAAGGTTACATTGATCAAAGCATAAAATTATACCTTAAAGATTTTTATATCTTAGTGATGTATTACCAACGTAGCTTAAAAGAGAAAACTTTTAACGGTATTCAATAGTCCTTATCACCATAAGGACATCAAGAAATGACTAGGAAAATGTAATTTTAAAAAGTACTTCAACTGTTGCATTAAAATTAAACAGATTTACTATATAGATATATGTACAAAACGACTAGTAATCGATTCCATCAAAATAATGATTTTATTATAAATCAAATAGATAACTATTTTCATGGACTTGATATCATAGTCTTATCTAGACAACCACTGAAAACAAAAAAACACTGAACGGCCGACTAGTTTCAGTATGGAACTCTCCAACAGTACACATTCACTAGCTTGTTCACGGGACTCAAGACTAGGACCTTCAACCTTGCTTGCAGAAGCTTGATTTCTGAACCACTAAGCCGCTATCCAACAGAGTTCATCTCTAACTTCAATTAACTCTTGATATTTCTCGATCCTCATCAATTTTCTGCACTGGATAACTGTCTCACAACTGAAACGGGTTGAACTCCACTAATCATGACTTCTCATTAGAACTGCAGAAGTTAAATCTTGAAGCCAATCATCAGTGAACACATGATTATTAACGGTGTACAGTTTTCGTAGAGATTACAGAAACTTCACAGGCTTTTCTATGATTTCCAAGAAAAGCCGACACAGATAACATTTTGTTCAAATATTCATTAAAATGTTTTTATAAATTAGTTGTATTTTTTTTAGTTGGTTTTAACCATTACGATTAGAAGAAAATGGATAAATTTAAGTTGATCATGATATCCATTCATAGTTAAACTATATATATATATATATATATATCGAGGCAATACGCACAGTATGCACATATGCCAATTAGAGACTGACCAGTTGTAGTCCTAACACATCGATGGGAACATTCAAACAAACGATACTAATTGAATTTATAGTTAAACTATATTTCATAAAAAAGGTATTAAAAATTATTTACTAAAATTGATAAGGAATATATTTAGCTAAATTTTAAGAGGTAATTCTTAAGGAATTCAGATATTCGTATCACTTCAAATCTTGCATAACTGTATTATTCAAGAATTTTACTTATATTACACACTTTTTCCCAATCATGAATTTCACTTAGGTAAGAACAGTCAATAAACGTAGTACAATAGTAATAATAATCATAATAATCAGAAGGGGGTTTGTGGAGATTTTAGTAATTTTATAACTGGAATCATGAGTCAATTGAAGCTAGACCACCATTGAAAACCTGGAAGCACTGGATGGCCGTTCCGTCCTAGTATGGGACTTAACGATTCCACATTTGGGATTTCAATTCAGGACCTTCAGTCTTGAGCACGAACACTTAACCTCTAAACCACTGAGCCGGCATCCAACAGTGTTAATGTCTAACTTAAATCAATCCACGAAATTGCACGACTATCTCTCGTTATCTTCGGTGTGTAACTGTCGCACATCCAACATGGATTAGACTCCGCTGATCACGGCTCCTCACTAGAACTCCAGGAAATCCATCTTGAAGCTAGTCAGCAGTGCGCATCCACGATCCCGCCTCGTGAGATTCAAACCCAGGACCTATCAGTCTATTTATTTAAACAAATAAACATTGGTACAAGAAGGCACAAAATACATATGCGCCACATAAATCATTCGATTTATGTGAGGGCTGAGATGCTGCCCTGGTGCCCAGACCAAAGCATGTGGTTTACTTATGGGGCCACACCCCTAGCCTTTGACCTAAAGGTCTGATCCTCAAGGCAGTGGAACAATGTAAGGAGATGCAGTCCCATGGTAACCGGTGACCAACAATGGGTTTGTACTCCATTTATTCCCTCAGGATAATGGAGCTCATGTGCACCATTGGTTTGGAATCAGGGTTTTGCAACTCCCCTAGTTGGATCCTCTGTGTCCACCATCCCAGTTAGAGCTCCTGAAATTCGGTTTTCGTCTTCTCACTTTCGTAAACAACACCCGTGGCGCGAGAAGTCAGTGAGTAGGACTTCCGTGGTAGATGCTATATACGTGTGGTCATGTGAAAGCATTTCGTGAGGGAGAGCTGAATTTCCACACTCTCAGCTGTACCAGGACATTTAGGGGCATTATTTGATACATAATTTTTACATCTGATTTCTCCTCTATACCTGATACCGAAATTCTGATTATTATTATTCACATAAACTTCAGTTATTTATTTCTTATATTTTGTTTTCATTTAAATCCTCCTTTTTAAAGTCAATCCTTTCCATTATTTTTCTGTTTTCATTTACATATGCAATCATTTGAACTAATTCAATAATATACCAAATTATATTATTATTGTTCTTGGCTCTGTCTCCTAAAGCTTTCTGCTCAGTATTTACGTTTTTACGATAAAAAAAGGCTTGAAAGGGTTGAAACATTAAATTCAGTCAATGTGCAAATTCTTTTCTTTTTGGATAATATTTTTAGCTTATTAACACACACTTATGTGATGTTATTCTGTATATTGTTGTATAACAGTTAATGAACATCAAACTAGTTAGCCATGAGTCAAGTTTATCTGTTCTCGAAGCGTTTAGGTCTGTCGATCAAGTTGCAACATACCTGACAGTTTAAATGACTGGGCAGTAAGTTTACTGCGCTTTGATATCAGTTTATTAGAGGTAATCGATGGTAAGCTCTGCATGACCCAGGATTTATCGTATTTGTCATTCAGTAACAAGATTCAACTTAAATCATGAAAGGTCAATGTCTATAGTGAGATTTATACATGTATCACGTAGTGTAACAGCTAGAGACGTTACAAGGAAACTATTGAAGTCACTACACACCTATTCTAGTAGTAAACAATTTTGTGTTTGTCTGGTTCGTAGTTTTGATAAAAATATTTCTAACCACTGAAGTGGATTCGAATCATATTGGAACCATCTGTTACCTCAAGGTTAATAATATGTCATCCTGAATGGTTCCAACTAATTTAAAACCTAGGTCACACAGATATTCTTTTGAATAGTCTTCATCTATTAAATATGACACAGCTCTATTCCACCACTAATTTATTTATCAGCTTTATGCCAAAATTCTTCCCACTGCGAGGAACTTTCATTATCATAAACTTAAGAAGTAAATAAATGAATTTTTGTTAGATTGAGATGCTGAAAATATGCGTTGATCAATCATGCCTTTCTTTAAGGATGAGGTCGTTATGCTTATTGAAATCAAAGGAATTATTATCACACGGTAGAATTTTCAGCATGATTAACTTTAAAGTGAGCTTATAGTATAATCCATGAAACAAACTAAAGAAAGTGGATTGAGTAAGACATGATGGAATTCTTGAGTCAGTTCCTTGATACTTCCTATTTATATATAATTGTTGATATGGAAGATGAAAATAAATATACTTTTTATCGATTATATTAGTTTTTATGAAGGACAACTTGATAGTGATATTCTGATCATCTGCTGATCTCACCTTAGTTCTTGTCTGAATAACATGTCTCAAGTTCATAGGAACTTGGAGAGATTTAACTGATGAGTCACTGATGGAATGAAAGACAAGTTTTACAATCTAGTTTTAACTAGTTCCCTGGGTTTGATATCGAGATGCGGGGTTGTGGATGAGTATTGTTGAGGAGTCACATTCTAGGAAGAAACAGATATCCATTGCCTCGAAGTTTTCCATGATTATTTAACTTAGATCGGTTTGTGATTTTAATGAAATTTAACGATCTCTACAACCTCATACTGACAAAAAGAAATTCTGTTTATTCATTCGTATGCATTGAATAAGTTTGGATATATTTCTTTAGGAAATTACTATCTATTGATCTATTTCCAACATGTGATAATTCGTTGTTTATAAAATTGATTACGTTCAGTCTGAGACTAGATCCCAACCAAAGTTACATAGTTAGTTACATAGTATTGTACTTATCAAAAAAATCATGAAGGTTCTATTACTTGATTACTTGAGATGTTGAGAACACGTACTTCAGTGGAGTTCCAAACTATAGCTAAGTATGTATTCACTTATGTTAAATTTTTAATTATGCCTTAGGTTACATGCGTTAGTTATGAAAATTAACCACTGGAAGTCTAGATTAGTTTATATCTCATCACAGAACTACACATAAGTGTTTAAGAAGCAAACAATATTGAGAAAGTAACATTTCATAACACGTCTGGAACAGGTATGACACCGAACAAGAACGCTACGGATTATTTGTTTCAACATGAATTAGTTTGTAAAAGTAAATGTATGTTTCTGATAGACAAACTATTATGTTTTCCCATAAAACAGCAAGAAGAGACATGGGATCTCTCGATAATTGTACTGTTTGTTTAGTTACGTATATCAATAGACAATTGGAAGATGATTCATAAAAAGTATTCCAACTGAGAATGTTTGAAGAAACATTTGCTTGCCACAGCTTATTATTTAAGCCTTGTACTTGCGCATTTACAAGTCATGTTTTACCATAGGCCATTGAAAGCATGTTTGAAAGCATGTTTGAAAGCATAATTCAATCAGTTAGTGTTATACGAATATTCTTCAGCATTTGGACGAATAGTTTGATGAAAACTAATGTCATGCTTGGGTAGAACTAAGTAGTTAAATAAACTTGAAAAAAACAGAAAGATAGTGAATTTAATATTGATTTTCATTTGGCCGTATACAATTGAATTGAGCAGTCAGTCATATTGTAAGGTTATGTAAGGTCATATAAGTAGATGATTACAGTAACTATGTCAGAATGGGAGCAAATGTAGTAAGAGTGTGAACACAGTAAAAATATACAAAAAATGTCTAATAGGCTTGATAATAAGAATACTACGTGATGTAGGCATGTTATACACAATATGGATATTTCATAGAAGACAAAAGAAGTAAGCAGAGTTAGAATAAAAGACACTGTTAGGGATAAAAAGACATTCGTTCAATTAAGTGTTTTACCGTTATTGCCACTTTGATTACAATTTTAACAGTTTCAGTAGTTTAATGCTTCGAAAATTAATTGAAAGCTAATGGAAGACTGAAAATACTTTGCTTATTTTAATGCAACGTTCTCCAGTAATGAAATGGGAAAGGATAATATTCTCTATTTTTGGTCATCTATATATAATTTGATCATCGTAGAACAATCAGTTGAGTGGAATTCGTCACTATACATCAACTTTATTGACTATGAGAAGGCGTTTGACAATGTGGATAGGAGAACATTATGGAAACTTCTTCGACACTATGGAGTTCCTCAGAAGATTGTCAACATTATTCAGAACTCATACGACGGAATACAGTGCAAATTTGTGAATGGAGGACAGCTGACAGATGCATTTCCAGTAAGGACCGCATTCAGACAAGGTTGTCTACTCTCCCCCTTCCTCTTTCTTCTGGTGATTGACTGGATTATGAAGAATTCGACATCTGAAGGGAAATACGGAATACAATGGACTTCTCAGAATCAATTAGATGATTTGGACATCGCAGATGACCTAGCCCTCCTCTCTCATACACACGAACAAATGCAGATGAACACAGCAAATGTAGCAACAGACTCTGCATCGATAGGCCTCAACATACACAAAGGAAAAAGCGAGATCCTCAAGTACAACACGGAGAACACCAACAAAACCGATCACATCTGATGGCGAAACTCTGGAAGATGTGGAAACATGCACGTACCTGGGAAGCATCATCGATGAACAAGAAGGATCTGATGCAGATGTAAAGGTGAGGATTGGCAAGGCAAGGGTTGCATTCCTACTCATTGTAACACCTCTGATTAAATGACTTCAAAAATCAGCCATTAAGTTTAGAGTTTTCTTGAGCAAAGTTACTGTTTCTGTTTGTTTGTTTGTTTTTCTGTAATTAATCTTGATATTCAATGTGAAATTATCAAATTCATCATGTTAATTAAGTAAGAAGATAATGATGAATTCAACATGTTGACTGTGAGACAGTTATTTACTATAAGCAATGGATGATCGTTGTGGAATATTGTGAATTGATTAAAATTAGGCATGAACACTGATAGATATTGGCCTAGTGGTCTAGAGGTTAAATGTTCACGCTCAAGATTGGCGGTATTAGGTTCGACCTTAGTGTTTGGGTCGTGGATGTGCACTGCTGAGGAGTTCCATACCAGGACGAGATGGCTATTTATCGTTTTTAAGTTTTGAATGGTGGTCTGACCAACGTCAGTTTATGATTTAAACCAAAATTTTAAAATATCCACAAATCTATTATACTAATCTTAACTTCATTTTACTTCGCCAGTAATCCTAAATCTAATAAACTGTAATTTAAAATGGACTTGGATATTTCCTTTGGGACATTACCTTGGATTTATAACCATAGAAAGTGATGAGAACTTATTGAAGGGAATAATTTTCGTTAATATCTCTGTATTTTCACTATAATCAAAATCTTTCAAAGATAAGAAAGAATAATGTTGTCTGATACTGTTTATTGGTAATGTCAGTATGTGACTGAAATATAAGTCTCGGAATTGAAAATAGATAAACCGATCATGGTACTGTAACTAGTTGGTTCAAAGATATACTGATCCCCATTAAGCTTAGAGACCTTGGGTTCGGTCGTTCCAGGAGTCGATTTCAATACTGAGAAGTTACATACTACGAAAAATCTCAGTGCCCACTAATTTCTAATGATTCCGTAGGTGAAATCAGCTTATGATGAAGTTTTACCTTTATTTTTGGAATTATTATTATTATTAGTATTAGTATTATTATTCAACGTTATATTTTTGAAACAATATAGAATTCTCAGCACGAAGTATTTCAACAGGTTGTGGTTTTTTATTTCTTGACCTATCCCGACGATAAATATTGAGTGATCGCCAGTTAGATGTTAGCAGTTCAGGAATCGACATCTGAATAATGTACATTCTTTTTGATGCTTATTCCTAGCAACTACGATGTTTCTGAGTGAGCTCTTTTGTAACTTGTACAGCGAAAGATCGTAAACTTTTCACAAACCCACCTGAATAGGTTATGTAGTTAATTGATATAATGATCTCTTAAAACAACCAAGGAAACAGATAACTTGTTGAAATATCTAGATGACAGGAACAAGTAACCCAGATATTCAAGCAGGCCGCCTCATGAATCACCTATGAACCTTTGCATGCTTTATCTACGACGGCTTTGTGGTGAATGCAAACCGGTTTTTATTCAGAAGTTTGTAGAATATAGTTTTCTTTAATAAAGATGCAACTCATCTGTTCATGTACTTTGCATCCAACAAATCAGTCAGAGTTTCGTACACCACATCCATCTGTCGAGGTTTAAATAATCAAGTATTTTGACATTTGGACTTCAAAATATTAAAAGTTCCCATTGGATTTCAGTCAATAATTGGAGCCCCTAACCCGGTATATTAAATCTCATTGAAATTTAGGTCAAGTATACTTCTATTTTGTACTACTGAATAAATAATCCGTTGCACTACCTACAACTGTGTACTGACTGAACGGGACTATCGTTATGTTCACAATTTACCTATACCTGAACTCTGAGGAAAAGTCGGAAAGATTGTCAGTTTGTGATATGGTTTACGAAGAACAAACAGTATTTTCATTGGATTAGTGTCTATTTGATCATCAAAACTCTTTGAAAAGGGTCCTGGAGACCTTGTAGCCTCAATACGTTCAGAAGTTATCAGAAATGGCTCGAAACGCAAGTTAGTAGTTATTTTACTTTAATTTTTTATTCTATTCACCTATAATATTGAGATCCACCCTCGAAATGAATTAAATCTACTTTAGTAATATTCTCACTTAAATACTTAGATACATCTATTCCCTTACAATAGCGCTATTTCATTTTCTGTTTTGTGACGCATTTATTAATGACTTTCTGTAACAAATTTTCAAATCGGTTTTTTTTTTAACTGCAATTATTTTATTCAAAAACTGACTAACCTAGGAAAACTTGTTTGAATTATTGAGCGAACATTGAATTTATTATTTCTATCATTATATCAAATTAATATGTATGTTGGTCAAATAGATAATGATATCTGTTATAAAACGCTGTGCGAAAAGGACTTTTCAATCGATTGACTATTTCTGAGTTCCATATAAATACTGTAGTGAACATGATCACGAGTGGGAACAATCGAAGGTAACTAAGCGCAGATTACAGATTGTCTCACTAAAATCTGATAATCAAACAGTAAACAGTTAATTTGTAAAATAACAATCAATTGTCACAATCTTGACTGTTCCTTCTGCAAATATCAGTCTATCTTCTCTGATTTCATTGTTCATGCATTTCCATACCGATTGCGCTTCGTTGTGGTTCTTTCCTTATCGATCTTCTGCCAAAATACATTCTATACCTGACCATCTTTATATACGACTTAAGTGGATATAAGTAACCCACACCACAATACCACATACCGTTTTTTTATTGTACCGGATTTTCTCGAGACACGAATGTTCTCTTATAAGATTCAATCTCTTCTCTTTTATTTGTGTGCAGTTTGTGTAGCCATTGAACTGCTATCGTATATTAGTCATTCAACTTATCTATTCACGCTATATCAGTTCTAATATTTTTAGTAGTTCGTCAATCTTATTAGAAATACAAGCACAAAACACAGAAAAACTAAAGGATTGGGTTAGTGTTTTCCTTTGAACCCCTTATTTTAATTCAGAATAAGTAATGTGCAAAAGTTATATATTAAAAGTAACTCCAACTCAAAGATATAAATGCAGCGGGTTTCCTAGAACAATGGAAAGTTGTATGGCTTATCCTATGAAAAGTTGACCCAACTTATTTATGATAAGTCTCATAATATTGACTAACGATATATATATATATATGATTTTTCTTTTCAATCAACCCATTATATCTAATGTTATATACTGATCAGTCACTATGCAACTAAACTGAATGACTCTAGAAACATGATAACTTATAACTTCGATTTGGACTATCCAGCTTTACACTCCATCCTAGTTATCAACGTTTAGTATGAAAATTAAGCGTTGAAGCATTTGAATTTTGCCGCTACCAGTGAGGGGAGTGAAGGTATGTAGAGAGCAGTTTGTTGTATCCTTCAGGATCAGTCACAGAGATTGCTATTTTATGGGGATAGGCTTCAGTTTTAGTGAGCTATTCGAGAACTTAATTTTTATGGTAAACTGTCTGAGATTTTAGAAGGTAACAAATTTAAAGCAGTTAGTCCCATTAGTAGATTTCGATAATGCAATGAGAACTCAACGTTTTTCATCAGAAGCCTGATCATGTACATGGTTGCTTCATGTCCAACTATTACGCAATTTACATATGTGCACGGACACATATACATAGGGAGAAGTAATTGCAATTCGCAAGTAAGGGTAGCTATAGACATTTCAAAAAGGTAACAAAAGCAAACAAAATCAAATGACCTTACAACAGAGAAGGATAATCATCCATCTCTCCCCATTTTTAAACACAGTTGTGGCTTTGCATAGAAAGTGTGTGGGCCGAATACTTATGTGTATTGAAGTCATAGCTGTGCAATAGTTTAAACCCCTTCTTCATATTTAAAAACAATTTGTACTCACTCTAACTCTACCCTATTAACGTCGAATTATTATCCACAGTGATAGGATTCACACTGTTTTTCCCTATTACCTTTATTTCTCTCTTAGATTTATCTAGTTGACTATTTTTCTTAAATAAATGTCTTAACAAGTGGTCAGATTATTCGAAATAAGTTAGACTAATACATTACATGGTTCTGATAGACTTTATTTTTTTGCACCGCATTATCTAAACAACAAATTTCTAAATAACTTTGTTAGTCAAACCCTTATAAACTAAATGACTAAGTGTTATGTACATTAGTAAATTAATTTTTGTAGTTATTTCTTAAAATAGGACACAGTTACCCGTTTGAATTAATTACGTAAATAACCGTCAACAGAAATCATATCTTTTCACAATATAGACAATGTTTTACGATAGGAAACTGAACATTATAACCATTACTTACTTACTTACGCCTGTTACTCCCAATGTGCCATAGGCCGCCGACCAGCATTCTCCAACCCACTGTGAACATTATAACCATACGTAATCTGATTAAAATATTCGTTAAGTCATTTCTTTCTTTTAATTAAAAGTTACAAAATTTTCAGCAAATATAAGATATATACCGTTCAATTATTCATAATCAATATTAGATCTAGCTCAAATATCCATCAGTTCATTTTACTAAACAAATACATAAAATCTGTTATTGAATAGACTCAGATACAATCTTAAGGCCAAGAAATACAACTATAGTCTAGGTGTCGGTAAGTAGGTATATGTTTCAAAACTTGAATAAGGATGAATATTATTCTAAATAGGCTTAGTTATCAAGTTTCAAATTCAAAAATAACCTATATGATGTATATAATAAATGAAGCAACAATCATAGATACAAATCATGATTTATATCACATTCTATTGATAAAGTTCAACGGACTATAGATTAGTAATTTAGAATAAGTTTTATCATTGAAGAAACAATTTAATAACCTAATAATTTAGATTTGAGGAATCTTCATAGTTGAAACCATGAGTCAATTAAAGCTAGACCACCATGAGAAACCTGGAAGCAATGGACGGCCGTTTCGTCCTATTGTGCGACTCCTCAGAAGTGCGCATCCACGATCCCGCCTCATGAGATTCGAACCCAGGACCTACCAGTCTCGCACCATAGCACTTAAACGATAGACCACTGAGCCGGCCGGCATCCAACGGTGTTAATCTTTAACTTCAACCAATCCACGCAGTTTGAACAACCGTTCACCAATTGTCTTCAGTGAGTTGATATCTCACAACAGACGTGGTTTGAACTCCACTGGTCACTGCTTCCCACTAGAACTCGAGGAAATATCTCCTGAAGTCAGTCACTAGTGAGCATATGATTATGATAAGAAGGGGTTTCGTAGAGATTTCAAACTTCGTGGATTGGTTGAAGTTAGGCAAAGATACCGTTGGATGCCGGCTCAGTGGTCTAGAGGTTAAGTGCTCGTGCGCGAGACTGATAGGTCCTGGGTTTGAATCTTACGAGTGCGGGATCGTGGATGCGCACTGCTGAGGAGTCCCATGTTAGGACGAAACGGCCGTCCAGTGCTTCCAGGTTTTCCCTGGTGGTCTAGTTTCAATTGACTCACGCTTTCAACTATGAAAATGCTGAAATCTCCACAAAACCCCTTCTGATTGAGTAATTTTGTTAAAATTGGAAGGATAATGTAATTTTTGTTCTAAGGTTATTTGTAATTCAACGTAGTGTAAAATTATTGCCTTTTACTATTAAAATAAATCAATGAAAGCTGACGTATAAACAAAATAAATGCACACTCAGTACATGTTATGCTATTTCACTACATTTAGAAAATTATAATAAGATTTTGGTTTGGCTAATAAGATAAATTCATTGAATACATTCACGATACTAGCCTTACTTCAAGGGTTGAAGACAGTATAGTATTTCAAATACTGGTAACTCTTTCAAAATATGTTTCTTTGTTTTCTCTGAACTGGATAGTATGACTACATTCTCATTAGGGATGAAATCATAAACGCCTAACTTGTAATGAACTGTGGATTATTTCACTGTTTAAAATAAAACCTCATACACACTCCAATTCCTATCTAATGTCTTCTTACGCGTTATTTTACTTGATTTCAAGATTACTTATTTATTAAAACGAAATAAGATACGTTAATGCTGGAATCATCATGTAAACTGTTATAAAGAATAGAATCGGCTTGATTTCTTGGATAACTTTTATCCCAAAAAATACTGGAATATTTTTTTCACTGATTGAACTTTATGCTTTAACGAAATATAGTGGCTGGGGTCTGGCATTTTAACTCCGCCTGTAGCTCTTCTAGAGTTACTGCCGGTCCCAAGCCCGGGTAAAGGAGGAG
This sequence comes from Schistosoma mansoni, assembly GCF_000237925.1. Lineage (NCBI taxonomy): Eukaryota > Metazoa > Platyhelminthes > Trematoda > Strigeidida > Schistosomatidae > Schistosoma > Schistosoma mansoni. The sequence continues at coordinate 26,255,055 of NC_031496.1, forward strand.
GGTTGGGCATGGGGTTAGCGACCCCATCCCGTAGAAAAGCTAACTCGCTAAAAAAACGCTAACCAGAAAAAATGATTCAAACCATTTAAACTCTGCCCTGGGAGTTGAAGGAATAATTATGACGTCTCATGATGAAAGCCAAAATTCTTCGGAAGTCACGAGACCGATGCACCTTCTAACAACCAGAGCAACACTCTTTATAGGTACATGGAACGTCCGGACAATGTGGGAGACAGGAAAGACCAGCCAAATAGCAATGGAAATGAGGAGATACAACTTGGCAGTACTCGGAATCAGCGAAACCCATTGGACACAAACTGGACAACAAAGGCTAGGTACAGGAGAGATGCTGCTGTACTCCGGTCACGAAGAGGAAAATGCTCCACACACTCAGGGAGTTGCTCTAATTCTGTCCAAAGAAGCCCGAAATGCACTTGTGGGATGGGAATCTCATGGACCCAGGATAATCAAAGCATCATTCAGAACAAAGAAGCAAGGGATCACAATGAACGTTATCCAATGTTATGCACCCATCAATGATAGCAACGACGATGATAAAGATCAGTTCTATGAAAGGCTGCAATCAATTATAGCAAAGTGCTCACGAAAGGATCTCACCATCCTGATGGGAGATCTAAATGCTAAAGTTGGAGTGGACGACACAGGATATGACGATGTAATTGGACGACATGGACTAGGAAAGAGAAATGAAAATGGGGAGAGACTTGCAAACCTATGTGCATTCAACAAATTGGTTATAGGCGGCACAATATTCCCACACAAGCGCATACACAAAGCTACATGGATCTCACCGGACCACACCACAGAGAACCAGATAGATCACATCTGTATCAACAAAAAATTCCGAAGATCAATGGAAGATGTGAGAACCCGGAGAGGAGCTGACATAGCTTCAGATCACCACCTGGTTGTGGCCAAGATGAGACTAAAGCTAAAGAAACACTGGACAACTGGACAAACAGCACTACAAAGGTTCAATACAGCCTTCCTTCGAGATACTGACAAGCTCCATGAATTCAAGATAACTTTCAACAACAGCTTCCAAGCCTTACAGGATCTACTAAAAAAAGAAACTTCGATGGAGGACAACTGGAAAGAAATGAAAGAAGCACTAACTTCAACGTGTCAGGAGGTTCTTGGTTCTAAGAAGCATCATCATATGGAATGGATGTCTATGGGAACCCTGGACAAGATTCAAGAAAGAAAGAACAAGAAACTAGCAATTAACAACAGCCGAACACGAGCAGAGAAAGTCAAAGCGCAAGCAGACCACGCAGAAGCAAACAAGGAAGTGAAGAAAAGCATTAAGGCCGACAAGCAGAAATACATGGGAGGACTAGCAACGACGGCGGAAAAAGCCGCAAGAGAAGGGAATATGAGACAACTATATGATACGACGAAGAAATTGGCAGGGAGATATAACAAACCAGAGAGACCAGTCAAGGACAAAGAAGGAAAGACAATCACTGAGATTCAAGAACAGAGGAAAAGATGGGCAGAATACTTCGAGGAACTGCTGAATAGACCAGCCCCATTGAATCCACCGAACATCGAAGCAGCACACACTGACCTTCCTATAGATGTCACTCCACCAACGATCGAAGAAGTCAAGATGGCCATCAGACAAATCAAAAGTGGGAAGGCGGCAGGACCTGACAATATACCAGCAGAAGCACTGAAGTCAGACATTGAAATAACTGCAAACATGCTTCACCTTCTATTCAAGGATGTTTGGTAGACAGAACAAGTGCCAACGGACTGGAAAGAAGAACATCTCACCAAGATACCAAAGAAAGGAGATCTGAGCAAATGTGAGAACCACAGAGGCATCACAGTGTTGTCAGTATCAGGAAAAGTTTTCAACAGTGTTGCTGAACCGGATGAAAGACTCAGTAGACGCCCAACTTCGAAATCAGCAAACTGGATTCCTTAAGGATCGGTCGTGCACAGACCAAATTGTAACACTACAGATCATCGTGGAACAATCAGTTGAGTGGAATTCGTCACTATACATCAACTTTATTGACTATGAGAAGGCGTTTGACAATGTGGATAGGAGAACATTATGGAAACTTCTTCGACACTATGGAGTTCCTCAGAAGATTGTCAACATTATTCAGAACTCATACGACGGAATACAGTGCAAATTTGTGAATGGAGGACAGCTGACAGATGCATTTCCAGTAAGGACCGCATTCAGACAAGGTTGTCTACTCTCCCCCTTCCTCTTTCTCCTGGTGATTGACTAGATTATGAAGAATTCGACATCTGAAGGGAAATACGGAATACAATGGACTTCTCAGAATCAATTAGATGATTTGGACATCGCAGATGACCTAGCCCTTCTCTCTCATACACACGAACAAATGCAGATGAACACAGCAAATGTAGCAGCAGCCTCCGCATCGATAGGCCTCCACATTCACAAAGGAAAAAGCAAGATTCTCAAATACAACACGGAGAATACCAACAAAACCAATCACACTTGGTGGAGAAACTCTGGAAGATGTGGAAACATTCACGTACCTGGGAAGCATCGTTGATAAAAAAGGAGGATCTGATGCAGATGTAAAGGCGAGGATTGGCAAAGCAAGGGCAGCATCTTTACAATTGAAGAACATATGGAACTCAAAACAACTCTCAACCAATTTCAAGGTCAGAATCTTTAATACGAACGTCAAGACAGTCCTACTGTATGGAGCTGAAACGTGGAGAACTACTACGACCATCATCAGGAAGGTACAAGTATTTATAAACAGTTGTCTACGCAAAATACTCAACATCCATTGGCCGGATACCATCAGCAACAGCGTTTTATGGAAGAGGACAAACCAGCTTCCAGCTGAAGAGGAAATTAGGAAAAGACGTTGGAAGTGGATCGGACATACATTAAGGAAATCACCAATGTGCATCACGACTCAATCCCTAACTTGGAATCCGGAAAGGAAGCGGAAAAGAGGAAGGCCAAAGAACACACTACGCCGGGAAATAGAAGGAGATATGAAAAGGATGAATGTTAACTGGAAAGAACTGGAAAGGAAGGCTCAGGACAGAGTTGGATGGAGAATGCTGGTGAGCGGCCCATGCTCCTCGACGAGGGGTAACAGGCGTAAGTATGTAAGGTCTGGCATTTAGTTATTGTTATATTCTATCAGCTGAATAGTTTAATCACAATTCTCTAACTATCGCTTTTAAGACGTCGTTATCAGAAAACATTTCTTCCTCAAAGGATTTCATAGCATCAAATTTCCAACTTATCTAACTTGTATGATTGAATCGAATTGAAGGATTTCATAAAGGTTCGTAAAGTGCAACTGATGAACTTATTTGTCAGATATAATGAGCTTAGCACGTTAATCAGTGATGCTTCATTGGTTTCGTGGACATTAGTATTTTTGGCTATACACATGGATTAAAATTGTCGCTGTCTATTTTGCTCTCTAGGGTCACTACGTTGTGTGTGTTACTGATGGCGACAGATTTAAGTAGTACGTATCATCAAACGAAAGTGAAATACCTGGCGGCAGAAGGTTAAGAAGATCGAAGAAAAGAGAACGAGGACAGAGAATGGCTGGTGAAGAAACGATAAAGTCTGAGACGATTGATTGACATTTTGCAAATGAAGTATTTACCGCATGGTTCCCAGATTTTACCAAGATATTCTATAATTTTGCGTTGAAATACATCCGACTGTCCCTACTTGTGCTCTCGTTTACTGCAACTACACTGATAATGGTGAGTCTGTGGATGTAAATGAAGTTCGCAGTTTACTATGGTACTACACTTGAGAGTGCAAACCGATCCTAAAGTATAATCCCACTTTCTGAATGTTTAAAAGGCAAGTCGATCATTCTCCATTTCCTCATGAGTTCAGAAGCTGACTTTCTTCAGGATCTCCACCTGGAAGGATCACGTCCATATGTTGCAATACGTTCACCGCATTTTTTTTAGTAGAAGACTAACTTTTTATCAAGGAATTAGAAACTCATCTCCATAAATCGATATAACTAAACAAAATAGTAGAAACCACCTCTACAAGCATTCATTTGAGTTCAAATTCAGTTTAATTCAGTCTTCGTCAATAAGAAAGACAAAACCACGTAAATATACTGAGGTAGAACTACTTTCACTTATAAATATTATTACAGCAACTATTGGTTATTTTCAGATCTAAGAATATAATAGCCAACCGTAATTTGTGTAAACATTAGGTTGTTTACTAGTAATACAAATAATGTTTGCGAATAAATAATCCACCATATTTTTTCAACTTAAACTGATAGTCCTATTTCAAAATACATAATAAAAGTGACATTTTATAAAGTAAGATTTGGTGCAACAGTCAGATAACTATACTGTGAAATTGGCAATGGAATGGTCAAACTATTATCTTTATATGGAGATTACTGGACAATCAAATAATACAAGGACCTATATTTATTTTAAAAAATAACACTGATACAGCAAGGCGAAGTTATATTTTATTCAGTCCAACATACTGTTTCACTAAAGAATATGAAGTTTTACAACAGAAAGTAGCTAACTGTACAATACAAGTAAATTGGAAACAAAAAAAAAGTAAAAAACCTGAAACTCAGTCATTAATGTAAACAATCAAATTTCGAAAACAAAATAAGAAGATAGCATACACACATTTATCAAATACATGAACTAAGTATTTTGACATCCGAATCAATAGGTTTGTGATGTATAAAAATTAGTAAAGGTAATTTCTACCGTTAAATTATTTTTCTTTTTTAACAACACTAGTGATCAGTCAAAGGAGCAATTGAGCAAAACAACTGAAAACTACTCATTTCTCCAGTTTGATTTTTCTAAATAACAATTAAACATGAGAAGAAGAAAAAGAAATGTACAATTATGGTAATAGCAATAACAATAGTAAAGTGGTACCCAATAGAATAGAATTGACAACCAATGTATTGTGTATGCTTCTACGGCATGCAAAAAAATAGGACAAGCCTTTCGAATAACAAGACTTGTAAGTAGGAAAGTGAATAAAAGCTGTTTAGTAACTTAGAAACAAAAGATTCCAAAGAGTAGAGTTCACACTGATTTATCCAATCTGAATGATATAGGACGAAATACAACTGCTTTTTTCCACAAAAAGACATGTATAAAGAAAATCTAAACTTTTCGACGCAGAAAGAGATTTTTTGAAAAACTGTGATAAATGACAGCAATGAACAGGGGACAGTAGTCATAAAGTCATTCACCTGACGCTTTAATTATAGTCTTAAAAGCAAAGAAATCGGAGATGCAGTATGTCAAGATTTTTATAATTTCCCTTTCGCTTTAGCCCCACGAGGTGGAGTAATTGGTCGGCTGCCAGTTGGGACGCCAACGTAATATTTTTTCTTTTCAGCTGGACGCAAAATCTACAAACGAAACAAGAACGAAGATCAAATGAATTAATGATAAAACAACAGGAGGATTATCTATAATAGCAGTCCACACAAGTTGTTTATTAATTATTTGTAACAATTTTATGCCATATTGTACTCAAGACAATCTTCCATGTATAATTTGACTGCGCTTATCCTTGATGCGATATACGACTTATGGAGTTAATAATAAGTAATTTGAGTCCCCAGTAATATTCGGAGAAAGGAAATATCACAATATATTCCAACGTTTGATAAGAATTATTACTACCCTTTGTGGTAAATGTATTTGTCAATATATTAGTTAGAATAGTGGTTCAAAATCCGTTAGTGTTACAGATACATTTATTGATTATATTTTTGATTACTCAGAATTCCTCGACTATTTAATACTTCTTTATTCGGTGAGTTTCTCTCTTTCTTTACAAACCTTTTTTCTAGATTTAGTTTTTACCATGACTGATACTGGTATTAATTCGACTTCCTTAACATTGGGCTTTTAAATTCTATATCGCTGTGCGGTAAATTGGTACGATAGATAATATGTGCTAGTTTTAGGTTGACTATAACTGACTGTCCTCTCAACAGTGATAATAAACAAACATGATACCTTTCGGAGGAAATGCCTTTTGTCTTTTTGGTAATATATATATGAATAAATGTAAACCGTATATAACAAGCTTAATTCACTGTCATACTCAAGTATAGTAATTAGCTGTAAAAATAATTACTGTGTTGAAGTATTGCAGGCAGATATTCATATAACTGTTGCTAATTAATAACAGTAATAGTCTACAGGAAATATTAATACAAATAAACAGTAATCTTTATTATTATTGTTAGTCATTCACCAATAACAGGTCAATGTACTTGGTTTTGAGTCACATTTTTGGCATGGGGGTTAGTTGACTACCTGAAACCAACTACCAAAAGTCGGGTTCTTTAACCAGTAAACCACTACTTCCTAAATTATCAAAGACAAAATCCTACTTTAAAAAGGTGTTATTAAATCTTCATACCAAGTATATAGCCAATTTAGTTAAGTGAGTAATTTTAAAATACGCACCAACTGTATTTAAGGGAAGAAACTGTCAGTCCTTTTTATAATTGTGAAGAAACCCTTAAATGTAAGCAGCTGGCAAAAACCTAAAATAAATTAATTTTACTACTTATAATGTTGCTTTTGTTCATTTAGCGTTAACAAATGGAACTACATGAGGTTTGGTAAATGACAGAAGTTTACATCTGGGCCTGAACTACTTTTTAGAGTTTATATGACACTATTAGTGAGAATGAAGTAGTAGCAGAAATTTGGAGGCGGATCTTATGTCGTATTTATCTTTGCTCAACACTTATCCAAGTATATCAAAAATAAGAACAGAATACTATTAACACAAATTTTAACCTTACTTGAAATGAACACAACAACGTATCATCTACGGACATCATAGCTCCTGCGTTATCAAATTCACCGCAATAATTCGGGGCGGAAAAAAGAGTAACTAATTGACGCTTGGCGAAGAATTCATAACCGTCTTCGACAACCTGTAGTTGTGAGTGAGAATTTTTTGTACGTTACCTGGTGAGCACGGCATATTAAATCCAAATCATGTTTATGTAAAAATCTGGCCACAATATCTGGACCAAATGTATAACTAACACCGCGATCGTTTTCGCCCCAACCAGTTACATCTTTATCGGGATCTGACCAAAGTAAATCACATAATAGTCCTTGATCAGGAACATCTGTAGGACGCATGATGCGTCTTATCTGTTCCATTGTTGAAAGATCTGGTGAAAGACCTATGATGCAATATGGCATAAAGTGAGAAACTAACCGCCATGACAGCAGAAAATCTTCTCGTCTATAATTGCTACAATCGGCAAACAATTGAAACAATCTGTGAAGGTCTTCCATAATTTTATATTATATCGACGTTTGCCTGTAGGTCAAATAAGCCCCAACTAAACACTTACATTCATCATAAAACCCATATATACGGTTAATAGAGGCACATTCATGATTACTCCTTACAAAAAGAAATTTTCTGGGTATTTAATTTTATAAGCTAGTAGCAGGCATATCGTTTCAAGAGACTGCTTTCCTCGATCCACGTAGTCACCCAAGAACAAATAATTTGCTTCGGGAGGAAATGCTCCATACTCAAAAAGTCGGAGCAAGTCATAATATTGTCCGTGAATATCACCGCATATTTTGAGGGGAGCCTCCAATTCTAGTAAAATAGGTTGGCTTAAAAAGATTTCGCGAGACTTCAGACACAGCCCGCGGATTTCTGTTTCGCTCATTTGAACGTTTTTGCCAGGACGAGTGCGTCGAACTGAATGACATGAAATAGAAATAAAAACATGACAGGATTCAAATCACAAAACGTGAGCGTTTAAAATTAAGTCACTTCAGTCCCACAAGATTTCAAATATAAAAGCAATTAAATATTACATGGATCTAGGAAGATTATTCTTTGGTCAGATTGATAGTGGGATGATCATAACATAGTGAAAACTTACAAAACAATTAATTTAATTTCCTATTACGTTAGCGACTGATGTTCTGTACTGATTCATTTGATAAAGCGGTTTAGTAACTTCTATGTAACGATATTTACGTTCTAATGCAAGATTAAATTTCACTAAGTGCAGACTAATGGAAACTGTCCTTAAGTGTTTAATGAAACTTATTAATCAGTGAATAAGACGTCAGTCAGTCACTCACAACGTAGAACTTCGTACGTACGTACATCAGTTCGAGTTGCCATACCACATTAACACAGAGATGTAGTTGTCGATTCAAATCCCATATTGGTAGAAGTAGTAAGAGTATAAGCATTATGTGAAAGATTAGGGTTTGAAGATGTTATTCAAGGAGTATAATACAGTGAAATAAATTTGGAAAGAGAAAAAGGCAAGGGACATGAGGTATTCAGAAGATTAGAATTTGGTAGAACACAAATAGTGGATGCACCTTCGCCATTGCAAACGATTTTGAGCCATGTCATTCAAGGTCTCTAACCATCGGTTGCTATCATCTCGCGGATCCCAACCAGGTAGTCTACGCCTACCAACATGGCTCAGTCCACTTGTCGGCGACTTCATGGATTTATGCCAAGTTTTGATCTGGCCGCCCCTAGCTTTCTTCCAACCTACTCCTACACCATAAAGCATTGCACGTCGGGGCAGTCGGTGGTTGGACATACGTAACATGTGTCCCAGCCATCTCAACTGATAAAGTTTCACTACTTCATCAATTGATTTTCCATCCTTACCTAGTACCCGTTTCCTAACAACTGCATTACTTACTCGGTGGTCCCAGGATATACGAGCAATACTTCGAAGACACCTATGATCGAATACTAGCAGCCTACGAATATCCTCTACTCTTACCGGCCATGTTTCACTGCCATAAACTAGGATGGAACGAACTGCTGCACAGTAAACCCGTCCTTTTGTTGCTAGACGGATATCTCGCATACGCCATAAATGACGCAAGTTGGCGAAAGCTAGACGAGTCTTCTGTATCCGTGCTCAGATTTCGTCACACCAGACCACAAGGGCTGATGAGACTCCCAAGATAAGTGAAGCGGTCAACACGCTCAACTACTTCATTCCCTATCCTTAGTTCAGGTGTCGATGCAACCCAATCCTGAAGTAACATTTTGCACTTCGAGGGAGAGAATCGCATGCCGAACATGCCTGCATAGTTGCTTATGGTGGTCAGAAGACTCTGCATTTTGTCAGCGTCTTCACCAAATAAAACTATGTCGTCGGCGTATTCTAAGTCAACAAGTGAGCCTCCTGGTAAAAGTTCAACCCCTGGAGATTGAGATGATGAAAGTGTTATCTCTAAAAGCATGTCAACGACAAAGTTAAACAAGAATGGGGAGAGTGGACAGCCCTGACGAACACCACTTGAGGTAACCAATTCTGATGACAGTTCGCCATAGGCTCTAATTCAACCAGTTGTGTTCGGGTAGAGAGTCTTTATGAGGTTAATGTACTTCTTTGGTACTCCTTTCACTGACAAACAATGCCATAGAACCTCACGATCAACGGAGTCAAATGCCGCCTTAAGGTCAAGAAATACTACGATTGTGGGACGTCTGAATGTATGTCTATGTTCTAGGACCTGACGTAGAGTGAATATCTGGTCTATGCACCACGTCCAGGTCGAAAACCAGCCTGGTTTTCTCTAGTCTGCTCTTCACGAGTTTTGGTTAGGCGTCCAAGTATTATTGAGGCTAATATTTTAGACACTATATTAGTCAAACTGATCCCTCTGTGATTGTCACAAGAGGACTTTTGTCCTTTCTTATAGACTGGCACAATCAGTGATTGGGGACAGTCAGATGGAATTACGTCCAGTTCCCAGATTCTACTTAAGACCTGTCAGTCTCACTGCTAGTACTGGATCACCATCCTTAAAAATCTCAGGAGTAAACATGTCAGGTCCTGCTGCTCTCCCTCGCTTCAGATTTCCTATAGCTTTTTCAACCTCGTAGAGAGTTGGAAGACTTACATTAATTTGCCATTCAGGACGACTGGGGGTCGTGGGTAACTGAAGTGTGGCTGAAGGCCAGTTAAACTGATCCCTAAAGTGTTCTGCCCACCGATCCAATCTTCTGGATTGAGAATGAATAATATGCCCATCTTTGTCTGAGATAGTTTCGCTGATATTTGGGTTCCTAATACCGGTTTCTTTAATAAGTTTGAATAGCTGTCTGTTGTTACCTATTGCCACTGCCCTTTCCATCTCTCTTGCTTTCGCTACCCACCACTAATCACGATCATTGCGTAGGCTTCTTATTAGCCTGTGCTTAAGCTGATTCCGCTCTTCGTTATGTTCAGAGCCAGGTGGGATGAGTTTTCGAGCATCTATCAGTGCGGTAGATGCTGCCGAGATCCATTGTTTCTCCCTGACCTTATAGCTTACCTTACTAGCGGATATCACTGCTGTTTCCACAGCTTTTCGGATGTCATTCCACGCTGCTTCGGGGTGGGCATAACTTACATGTCTGTCTAACTGTTTTTCCAGTTGTTCCTGTAATATATTCTTAGCTTGCCTATCATTAAGTAGAACCCTGAGTTATTAGGTGTAGGAAGGATTCGAAAGTGGCCAACTTGGTCTCGTGTGTAGTTACGGGTATGAAGGCTAATATCACTTCCCAGTTGCCCACACTGTGGAAGGGTTCTTCTAGGGGTACCTGAAAAAGAAGTTGGATTAGTGTTGGTCTTAACGACCTGGGAGCGTGACCGCAGTGCCCAAGGGACAACTGCTTGAGGACGGTCACTCACGGCCTTTTTGTGGGGGACTTTTGACGTGTTAGCTCCGTTCTTCAAAGGACCTTACCGCCGGAGACGGAAATCCGTGGGATAATGCGAGGTGTACATTTTAGGGTCTACCTTTTCTAACTCCACCCATCCTTGTGAGAAGGCAGCATCGCTGTTATACTTGTTGTCTCCAGG
>NC_031496.1:26266158-26288290 GCF_000237925.1 Schistosoma mansoni
CGACCACCTCGTCAGGGTACTAGCGACGATCGGGAATCGAGCTATACTGGCTGGAACAATCGTTCCTCAAGGTCCTACCATGCCAGGCAGGTCGTTTGAAGAGCGGTGAGACTAAAAGCAGCAAACCCAAGGTCCGAAGGCGAAGTCGTATTGCTGACTGTACAGAGGTGTGACAGCAGTAAGGTGTTTCCTTCAGACAACCAGCATAACAGCGATGCTGCCTTCCCATAAGGAGGGGTGGAGTTAGAAAAGGTCGACCCTAAAATGCACACCTCGCCTTATCCCACGGATTTCCGTCTCCGGCGGTAAAGTCCTTTGAAGAACGGAGCTAACACGTCAAAAGTCCCCCACAAAAAGGCCGTGCGTGACCGTCCTCAAGCAGTTGTCCCTTGGGCACTGCGGTCACGCTCCCAGGTCGTTAAGACCAACACTAATCCAACTTCTTTTTCAGGTACCCCTAGAAGAACCCTTCCACAGTGTGGGCAACTGGGAAGTGATATTAGCCTTCATACCCGTAACTACACACGAGACCAAGTTGGCCACTTTCGAATCCTTCCTACACCTAATAACTCAGGGTTCTACTTAATGATAGGCAAGCTAAGAATATATTACAGGAACAACTGGAAAAACAGTTAGACAGACATGTAAGTTATGCCCACCCCGAAGCAGCGTGGAATGACATCCGAAAAGCTGTGGAAACAGCAGTGATATCCGCTAGTAAGGTAAGCTATAAGGTCAGGGAGAAACAATGGATCTCGGCAGCATCTACCGCACTGATAGATGCTCGAAAACTCATCCCACCTGGCAGTGGCTGTAGGCAACACCAGGCAACTATTCAGACTAATAAAAGAAACCGGAATTAAGAAGTCAAGTGTAAGTGAGATAATCTCGGAAAAAGACGGAACCCTTATCTGCTCTCAACCCAAACGTTTAGAACGATGGGCGGGACACTTTAAGGAGCAGTTTAGCTGGCCCTCAGTTACTGCACAACTACCCATTATTCCCAGAAAACCTGAATGGAACACTGAAGTAGGTCCCCCGACCCTACTTGAAGTTCAAAAGGCTATAACTAATCTGAAACGAGGAAGAGCAGTTGGTCCAGATGGATTGGCTCCAGAGGTCTTTAAATATGGTGGTTCAATTTTAGCGACTAGGTCGACTAATATTCTGACTAAAATCTGGGAGCTGGACGTAATCCCATCTGACTGATCACAATCTCTGATTATCCCAATATATAAGAAGGGGCCAAAATCATCCTGTGATAACCATAGAGGGATTAGTCTGACTAACATAGCATCTAAAATACTAGCATCAATAATTGGGATGCGTTTCTTCCCATCCAAATGTAAATTGTTACTCCAGGACTGGCCTGCGTCAACACCTGAACTTAGGATAGGGAGTGAAGTAGTCGAACGCCTGGACAACTTCACTTATCTTGGAAGTCTGATCAGCCCTAATGGGTTGGTATCTGACGAAATCTCAGCACGGATTCAAAAAGCTCGTTTGGCTTTTGCCAACTTACGTCACCTATGGCGAAGACGAGATATCCATCTATCAATTAAGGGACGAGTATACTGCGCAGCAGTTCGCTCTGTTCTACTTTACGGCTGTGAAACATGGCCATTAAGAGTAGAAGATACTCGTAGGTTACTAGTATTTGACCACAAATGCCTTAGAAATATTGCCCGCATCTGCTGGGATAACCGGGTAAGTAATAGTGAGGTTAGACACAGGGTATTAGGAAATGATGGTAAATCAGTTGATGAGGTGATGAATCTTCATCGACTGAGATGGTTGGGCCACGTGTTACGTATGCCTGAACACCGATTACCACGACGCGCTATGCTGACTAGTGTAGGGGATGGTTGGAAGAGTTAGGGGCGGCCAAACGAAAACATGGCATCAGTGCTTGAAGTCACTAACTTCTAGTCTGGTAGATGCAGATTACTTGGTTGGGGTTCGCGTGACTATCGTAACCAATGGTTGGAGACTCTGTGTGACATGGCTCAGAATCGATCACAATGGTGTAGGTGTATACACTCTTTATCTTCCCTTAAACCTTGAGATTAAAATTGCCTCATAACGTTCTTCCTTCCTATACTATATCCTTATATACAACCTTTCTTTATATACCAGCACCACTAAATTAATTACTTCTATGAATCCGGTGTTGATCTTGTTGTGTTAATGAGGTATGGGAACTTGGACCTATGCATATGTATGCCTGGTCCCACGTTGTAGCTGACTGACTGACTGATGCCGAGAAATGGAGACGGACATGAGAATAATGAACAATTGGATGGAACTAGAAAGGAAGGCTAAAGACAGAGTAGGTTGCAGAATGTTGGTCAGCGGCCTATGCTCCACTGGGAGTAAGAGATGTGAGTAACTCGAGGTCGAAAAATCCTACTCCATGTAACAGATCCACACCATCAATACTTACATCCATCAAAGCTGCTTCCAGAACGTCATCCAAATGCCCTGATGCGGTCGAGGGTGGGGAGAATGAGCTCTCCCTCCCGAAATGCTCACATGTCCACACGTATATGGCATCTGCCAGGGAAGTCCTACTCACTGCCTTCTCACACCAGGGGTGTTGTTTACGAAATTGAGAGGACGAAAAGCGAATGTCCGGCACTTTAACCAGGTTGGCGGACACGGAGAGTCCACCTAGGGGAGTTGAAAACCATCATTCCAAACCAATGGTGCACATGGGCTCCAGTACCCCGAAGGAACAAATGGAGTACGAACCTATTGGTCACCGGTTACCATGGGACTGCACCTCCTTACCTTGTTCCACTGCCTTGTGGATCAAACCTTTAGGTCAAAGGCTAGGGTGTGGCTCCCTAAAAAATCACCCGCTACGGTTTGAGCACCTAGACAGTATTCCCAGCCTTCACATAAGTCAAATCATAACTACTGGAAAAATTATTTTTGCAGGTGAAATAACAAATAAATGGATATTTGTAGTCGATTTTTATGCTTGGCGAGCATATCTATCAGCAGCAGAGCGACTTAAAACCTACTCGTATCGCACGCTCGCATCCCACCTGAACATTTAGACTTCTGTTGACGATGTATGGAGCTATTTTTAAAATGTTCTTTAAGTATGCATAGTACATTCAGGAGGATAATTAGAACTATGTAAAGTCAAATGCCAACTTGACCCCATTCTCCAAATTAAGTCAGACGTATTTTGAACGGCTGATTCGGGTGAAAAACTTGGGCTAATACGTAATTTGTGCCATGTTTTGTCTTTTACTTTATTGCACAGTATATGACCTGTTAATTGAGAGCCAACTAATATGATTCGCACACAGTTGTAATGGGACTGACTAGGTAGTGTATACAGTTGACTTGAAACTGATGGGTTAGTGAAGTGAATTTCATTCAACTTACCTGGGATGAGAGTTAGAAAGCATTAATGCTTAATTGTGTACCCACATGTACATTTCAGCCTTATTTGATAGCTCCTCAAAAACCCAATTGAAGGCAGGCACAGAAAAGCAAGGAAACTCGAGCGATTCAACAAACATAAGGTCCCCTAGTAAAGTTTAGGGGATGTATTAACTAATAAAAAGGCATCACTTGAAAAGCCAAAGTATCTATAGGACTGCTGTGGTGCTAAGATTCAAGGGAGAGTAGAGACACGCGCATTCCAACACCATGAACACCAGAAAACTGTGTGAATAAAGAAGTGCTGCGTAACAGATACATCGGTCATTAGATGTCGAATCAGAACACTTCGCAACAAATGTGTCGCAGGCGCGAATATCACATATAAAAAATCCAGCGGAAGAGAATAAGTCGTCGCAAAAAAGTTCTTTTTATTGGACACCAAAAGGCCTTACTGAACTATAAGTCTGAAGAGGTAGGAAAATGATAGGTGAGGACAAATGAAAGGCTACATATAGTCATACATTACGTTTTGTAGGACATAAAGAACTAGGCAATGGTGGTGCGAATTCAACATAACACTCGCGTTGTGAGTACTTACCCTCTAGCAGTCTACCAATGACACTATCAATATTCACCTTATCATCCCCTGCCATTGTCTCACGAGAAAATCGAAACTATGTTGACAGTACCGCCAGGTTCTTTTAAATCACCAAATGATCATTGAAAAGGATTTTGCGAAGAATGAAATCGAAAATACATTTTATTTAGGGTATCTCTTTACGTGTAGTTAGGATCCTTATAAGCAGGTTCTAAAATTATACCCTGAAAGCATATGGTGTTTAATAGTAGTTTTGGATAGAAGACTAAAAGGACTGTTTTAGTACTTATTTGACACATCTCTCCTGAATGCGTCTAATGAATGTTCTGTAACAACGCGATGAAACTAAGAGTTTCAGCCATTGGTTTTTAACCCGGAAAACCTGTGTTTTGTCCCATACATTTGAGCTTCTTAAAAATCCAAGTGCTTACATACAGACAGTCCGTTAAGTTTAGATATCTTAGGTTCCTCACAATCTCACTGGACGAAGAGAGCTTAAACGGGGAGTTCTCAAAATTCCAATGGCTCTATGTCTTTGACACAGATGATAACCTAATTAGTGTTGCTGGATACACCCCCAGCAAAATGGGGTTGGTCTTCCTTTTTTACAAGGTAATATTTGGGTACTTCGTGCAGCTCATTTTGCATGGAAACTAGTCAGATAATATTTCAAACCCCACGATACCTCGGAACTTTGAATTTCACAAATCACTCCACTGAATTCTCCGCCTGTATTATTTTTCAAGTATATGCTTTCCATACATTCGGTCTAGTGTTATAATTCTTCGCTAATGTAGCGTTCTAGGTCTCCTGGGTACAAGTGGAAGCTTGATTCGAAGCAAACACTTAACTTGCTAGAGAAATGTAATTGGCAAACAGTTTCTTGCCATTCGCATTGAAGTTAATGTCAAAGAAGTATGATCATTGTACTAATGCTTCAAAAGCCTGAACACAAAAACTCTACCGGATTGAAATGACGGAGGAAAAGTACCTGTAGTTATTATCACTGACTCACTTAAAATGGACTGGTTATTATCAGAGCGATCTGATTAATCAACCGCTTTTGATTATTCAAATTCTGGATTGCTTCAGAGTATCTGCACAGTTTTAATTGTATGAAAGTTACTTTCAAGTCCATCAATTCAAAAGACGATAATAGCCAATATCTTCCTTATTATAGCATAACAGGCGTTCAAAACAGAACAAAAGAGATATAATAAGGGTAGTTAAGGATGCTTTTCCCAAAAGTATATAAACGTAATGAAACACAACTATTAAAATGGGAAAAATATCACTATCAGTCAAGGGATAAGACCTTACAAAATGAAAAAGGTATACTAACTCCCTTCGTTCCAAAGATGAGCGATTAATGGTTATTAATACGAAATGTCCATAAACAAATGAAAGCATGCTTCAAAACCGGCCCCTTGAAAGAAGAACAATCAGTTCACAGAACATCAACCAAAGTAAAGCAGTCAAGCGTGGTAAGTCTCATCAAGAAACGTTAAATAAAACGAGGATAAAACGGTTACTACAAACCCTACATTATCAAGAAGTTATTTAGGATTCAGAATTTTTAACCAATATGGCAGTGATAATTACAATCGAACCCAAAAGGAAAACAGATATACGAAGGTGCAAATAACAATAAAAGATGCAGAACTATAAGAGACTACTCATTAGAATAAACATTGAGTGATTTTTTCCATATTCGCACATGTAAATACCAAAATCGGTTTTACACACAGATAAACAACTCTAGGATACTGAGCTGGAGTTATGGCAAAAATGTCTTTGAAGATGACAGAGACGATTTATTAAGGTCTCGCGATCCCAGTCTTTTTCAAAAGTGTGCAGATTCCACAGTAGTCCAGAACTATTGTCACATAAGCCCAGGTAGCTAAGCAAAAGCTTCAACCACCTGACGTTAATATCAATGTGCTGACTCCTCTCTTTCCTCTCTAAAGTGTATACGGGTGTTCTTGGACGTCTATATGGGCATTTGTTCGAAACACCTTTCATTCCAGAGGTAATGCAACAATAAAACGGGATGACTGTTCCCAGCCAGTGTAGCCGTTAATTTGAGCCATTTGTTGCTCAAGACAGATGTTATTATGTGTGCTAGATATCTCCAAAACACCCATAGCGTCGGGAGGTCTTAGATGATAGCAAATTCCGAACCTTTGTCGACCTATGAAAAGCTTATTCAAATATGAGTCTCTATAACTTTTCAACGTTGACATTTTGTCAATAAAATAATCTTTGAGGAATAGCCCAGTGTGTAGAAATTGGAATTTTTGGCATTTCATGACTGAAAGTAAGGCATTTCTTCAAAATGAGTAGATAAGCAGCCGAATTAAACAAATTTAATTTGAAATAATATAGATTAGCAGGCACAATATTAACTTACTTACGCCTGTTACTCCAGATGGAGCTTAGGCCGCCGACCAGCATTCGCCAACCCACTCTGTCCTTAGCCTTCCTTTCCAGTTCTATCCAATTGTTGTTCATTCTCTCATCATTCTTGTCACCATTTCTCGGCATAATGTGTTCTTTGGTCTTTCTCTTTTTCTTTGACCTCCGGGATTCTATGTGAGGGCTTGTCTTGTGATGCAGTTGGGTGATTTCTTCAATGTGTGTCCTATCCACTTACAGATTTGTCATGATGTGACTGCCTCATCTATAAGATCTTAACGTGGAAGTCACATTATTGTCTACATTGACTCATCAAATCGTAATCATCACAAACATATGATAATGAACACACTTAGGCTGGAGATAGAACAATATATTTAATATGGATAAAAAAGATAAGTTACACAAGAATGACCACGCCTGAAAGGTTGAGCCATGCCATCCAATAAATTCAGACAATGTTCCCGAGTTCTTCATAATTAACCTGCTCTTCGTGTCAATGGTTGGATTAAGGTCGTTTCAGTAACTGTATGCTCGGCTTCAAAAGTCGTGTGGTTCGGGCCCAATGCCACTATAGGCTTGCCTCGTGATTGAGTTTGGTGATTTCTATAGTGTATGCCCTATCAACTTCCTTCGTCTTTCCCTGATTTCGTCTTCATCTGAAAGCTGGTTTGTCCCCTCTCACACAAGGCTGTTGCTGGTAGTATACGGCCAATGGGTGTTGAGTATCTTGCTCAGAGAACTGTTTATGAATACTTGTACGGAATCCAGCCTGTTGATCGCGAAGTCGGACGTCTACTGCATCCGGTACAGCAACACTCTATTGAAAACGTTTCCTGGTACTGACAGCAAACTGATGCCTCTGTAATTCTCACATTTGAACAGATCTCCTTTCTTTCGAATCTTGATAAGGTATCCTTCTTTCCAGTTTGTCAGTGGCACTTGTTCTTCCTACCAAATCTTCCTCAATAGAATGTGGAGCATGTTCACACTTGCCTCTATATGTGACCTCAGTGCTTCAGCTGGTGTATTGTCAGGTCCTTCTGTTTTCCCATTCTTGATTTGTCCGATGGACAACTTGGTGGAGTAACATCTATAGGAACGCCTGTGTGTGCTTCTTCGATGTCCGGTGGATTCAATGAGGCTGGTCTATTCAGTAGTTCCTCTGAGTGTTCCACACATCTCCTCTGTTCTTGAATCTCCGTGATTGTCTTGCCTTCTTTGTTCTTAATGATTCTCTCCGGTTTGCTATATCTCCCTGCTTGTTTCTTCGTTGTATCATATAGTTGTTTCATATTCCCTTCTCTTGCAGCTTTTTCCGCCGTCGTTGCTAGTTCTTCCATGTATTTATACGTGTCGGCTTTAATGCTCTGCTTCAGTTGCTTCTTTGCTTCTGTATATTCAGCTTGTGTCTTGACTTTCTCTGCTCTTGTTCGACTGTTGTTAATTGCTGTCTTCTTGTCCTTCCTTTCTTCAATCTTGTCCAGGGTTCCCATAGAAATCCACTCCTTATTATGATGCTTCTTGTGACCCATAACCTCCTGACATGTTGAAGTTAATGCTTCTTTGATCCCATTCCAGTTGTCCTCCATCATAGTTTCTTCTTTCAGTGGATGTGGTAAAACGTGGAAGCTGTTGTTTAGAGATATCTTGAATTCGAAGGAAGGTTGTATTGATTTTTCTTAATTCCGTTCGTCCAGTTGTCTAGTGCTTCTTTAGTTCCAGTTTCATCTTTACCACAACCATGTGATGATCTGAAGCTGTAGCAGCTCCTCTCCTGGTTCTTACATCTTCCATTGTCCTCTGGAATTAGTTGTTGACTCAAATATGATCTATCTGGTTCTCTGTGGTGTGATCCGGCGAGATCTATGTAGCTTTATGTGTGCGTTTGCGTGGAAATATTGTGCCGTCCAGGACCAATTTTTTGAACGCATAAAGATTTGAAAATCTCTTTCCATTTTCCTTTCTCTCAGTTTATGTCGTCCCATTTCATCTGCATATCTGGTGTTGTTCACTCCGACTTTGGCGTTTAAACCTCTCATCAGAATGGTGAGGTCAATTCTTAGGCACTTCGTTATGATTGATTGCAGCCTCTCATACGACTGATCTTTAATGTCGTCGTTGCTATTGTTGGTGGGTGCATAACGACAGTCGATAGCATTCATCGTGATCCCCTTCTTCTTTGTTTCCAATGATGCTTCGATGATTCAGGATCTATGAGATTCCCATCCTACAAGTACACTTCGTGCTTCTCTGGGCAGCATTAGAGCAAATCCCTGAGTGCGTGCAGCATTCTCCTCTTCGTGACAGGAGTAAAGTAGCATCTCTCACGTATCTATTCTTTGTTGTCCAGCTTCGTTGCAATGTGTTTCGCTGACTCCATATACTCCCACTTTCTATCCCCTCACTTCCGTTGCTATTTGACTGGTGTTCCAGTTCCCCCACATTGTCCGGACGTATAAAGAGTGTTGCTCTGGTTGTTAGAAAGGACATCAACCTCATGACTGTCGAAGAATCTCGGCTTTCAATCTACGTAATATTCTGTAAGTCGACTTACAGTGACGCCGAAAACAAAAACCGTACCGTTCTATGGTTTCCCTCTAGAACTTGTGCGAACGTGGTCTCCAAACGTTCAGCACCCTTATCGATGCCTGAGTTTGTACACCACAAAATGTCGTAGGCACCCTGAATAACTCATTCAATAGACAGTGTAATTTATATCGGTAACAGTCTATTCATATATTTTTAGCCATTACCCCCATGCTTATATCGTCATGTATGCTTGATTACGTGTTACAGCCTACTCTATATTCCTCAAACTGGCTTAAATGGCTCAATGATTCATTCGCCTACTTATATGTATGTGCTTCTTAAATCTCATTCATTCTCATTTTGTTCGTATTCTCGATGTACTTGTGGTCCAATGAACTGATCGTCGCTCTGTATTGCCTTTTGAAATTTATGAACGGCTAGGAGTTATCTAATAACGGTTATCACCATTACTGATGTACAAATCATGACTGCACGCGCAAACACTTATTCTAACGTCATATCTTACCGCAATAATAAGTTATTTACTTATTAATTGATTCTGTTTTATTTTATTTTTATTACTCACTTGGTGATACATACATAGTTATTTATTCTTGTTCTGCGTTAAAATATTTACGTATTCCTCATCTCCTTTATTTCTATTTCCTTAGTTGCTTCCTTTCCTCCTTCAAAATCTATTCAAAATTCTTGCCAATTACACAGAACCTGATTTATTATTACTACTATTATTATTATTCCCATCATATTATCAATATTTTATTTTCCTTTTCCTCCCTTTCTCAAACACGGCATATGTAATGCTAACATTATTGAAAATTGTGTATTATTGCATTTTTGAAGAAACCTGAAATGGTTTCTTCACAGCACTTATGTACCCATAAGGTGTTTGTGAATAATAATAATAATCTCGAAAGCATTTCAATACTCTCTACTCAAAACGATTTTTTGCATTTTGTTAAGATATTATATTAAAAAATTCATACCCTCTGCCCTATTACCTTAAGCGTGATATCACTCTCACTGACCAGGCTCAAAGAGAAGTATTGTGCTCTGACCAAAACATGAAACCTACCGAATTCTCTTAGTTGCTTTGAACTTACAACCTGAATAGTAGAAAAAGCTTGACGTTTCTTTTAGTTTAGTACTTACTGAGGGAGACACTGTGTTACCCTTGCCACTAATAACTGGTGTTTTAGTCCTTTACACTCAAATGGAACAAAACAAGGATTTTTTGTTACCGTACTTAGGGATGTTATCCTCTTATCACAGATCGTAGCCTAATCAACAACAAAATAACCACTGTTTTCACGGTCGAAAACTTTTGTTAGGATTTACTTAACAACTTTTAATTTACCAAGGTCATCAATACCACATGAAAGCGGCTTAAATAGCATGTTTTTGTCACTTGTGGCACACAGTGTGACAAATGCAAATGCTGGTTTCGAGAATCATGTGAAGATCTCCAAGTAACCGCTTACGACAGACTTATTAAGTTAGGTCGCAGGTATTTATGTGGCACAAGTGATAGGAATGTTAAGGATTTACTGAGCAACATCACAATTTTCCTGACAGGTTTGTGGATTAAGTTGTCAGGAACTCTGAAAAAAGGAATTCCTGAAACGGATAAATAAACAAGGATAATCAGTAAAGTAGAGAAGAGGGTCTTTGACAACATTAGAATCGATGGAACACGTACCAACACTGGTCAGGATATGCCGAAACTTGACACCTCCATAAAATATGCGGTGTCAGACTCTCTTGGCAAGCTTGTACTAACCACCCGAACCCCAGAGTCCCCAAAAACGTCTACTGCAGAAAAATGGACCCTCCTCAACAGAGTTAAAATTGGTCAAAAGTCACTGTTAAAGATGCTGAACAGTTCAGGTCCCTTAACAAAATTAGCAGTTCAATATACCTCAAAGATTTAACGAACAGTCACCAAAATGTACGGGAATCAGGATCGTAGTACAAATGCCAAACAAAAAGGATTCCGACCCCTGCGTAGCCGAAAATCTGGGAGAACGATCACGGTTTTCAATGATTCTCTCATTATCACGGACCCTAAAGACAACTCTGACTTTTTCCTCAGTTTGTAAGACAAAAATGATAGCCGGCGTCAGTGGAAGTTAAACAGGGAAGATCATCAGGATCAAGAGTGGGAAAGCGGCAAGACCTGACAGTATACCAGCTGAAGCACCGAACTCAGACATTGAAGTAAGTGAAACCATTCTTCACCTTCTATTGAGAAAGATTTTGGAGGAAGAACAAGTGCCACTGACAAACTGGAAAGAAGGATACCTTATCAAGATTCGAAAGAAAGGAGATCTGTTCAAATGTGAGAATTACAGAGGCATCAGTTTGCTGTCAGTACCAGGAAACGTTTTCAATAGAGTGTTGCTGTACCGGATGCAGTAGACGTCCGACTTCGCGATCAACGGGCTGGATTCCGTGAGGATCAGTCGTGCACAGACCAAATTGCGACACTACAGATCATCGTGGAACAATCAATTGAGTGGAATTCGTCACTATACATCAACTTCATTGACTTTGAGGCGTTTGACAGTATGGAAATGAGAACATTATGGAAACTTCTTCGACACTATGGAGTTCCTCAGAAGATCGTCAACATTATCCGGAATTCATACGACGGACGAATGGAGGACAGCTGACAAATGTATTTCCAGTAGGGCCCGAAGTCAGACAAGGCTGTCTACTCTCCCCCTTCCTCTTTCTTCTGGTGATTGTCTGGATTATGGAGGCATCCACATCTGAAAGACGCAGGACTACAATGGACATCTCAGAATCAGTCAGACGATTTGGAATTTACAGATGACCTAGCCTTCCTATCCTATACACACGAACAAATGCAGATGAACACAGCAAATGTAGCAGCAGCCTCCGCATCGATAGGCCTCCACATTCACAAAGGAAAAAGCAAGATTCTCAAATGCAACACAGAGAACATCAACCCAATCACACTTGATGGCGAAACTCTGGAAGATGTGGAAACTTCCACGTACCTGGGAAGCATTATTGATGAACAAGAAGGATCTGATGCAGATGTGAAAGCGAGGATTGGCAATCGAATTCGAAAAGCCTATTTTGTCATACAGCTTTTGATAAACAAGTCAACTGTTAGGCCCTAATGGCCCAACCAACAACGACGATGATGCTGTTAACCTTCTAAGAGAATGGTGTTTTCAGACATTTCGGCCATCTCATACTCATTGCAGAGCCATGAGCTTCACTCACAACCCAACAGAATTTTCAGAAGGGAACCTAGGCGCCCACTTGGTGTTTCAGGAACTGCAGAGTATAAACAAGGACACTTCTCCTAGCGCGGATATGACTCGCCCTATTATAATGAGGGAAGCGGCTTCACCCTTAACAAAACCGCTTAGTGTGATGTTCTCACATTCGGCAAACTGAGACAGTTCTGAAAAACCTGAAGATGGCTCACACCACACCAACCTTCAGAGTAGGTCGACGCAGCGAATCTTTAAGCTACTATCCGGTAGCACCTCTCCTAAAACACTTAAAAACTGATTTCTCAAAAGCGTTTGATAGGGTCAATCATATGTCATATCAATAAGCTCATACAATCAGGTATAAAGTCACAACTAACTGACTGGCTTACTTCATACCGACTTTTGAATGTCAGGGTGAACTTCACTTTTTCTTGGGCTATGGAATGTCCTGGTGGGATATAGGCGTCTCAGAAGTGACCTAATGGCGTCCTAAACACTCGTAGGCATCCTCTTACATACCTACTTAAGCTCAGTCCCCATACAAACCTCAAAGGTAACACCCCGAGAATTAGAGACACAACATAGAAGAACAGACTAAGCACACCTATTACTTTTTCCGAGTAGTCAAATTCTGGAATTTGCTAATGGCTGAGCTGGTCCAACAGACTTCTTAGGGGTGCTTCAAAAGGAAACTTGACATATTTTTAAGGACTAAAAACGGTATATCATTATTTTTTTCTTTTTGACGTTAAATATGCATAGGTTTCCACTTGAAGACATTGACGATGCCCTGTTACGAGACAATGAAGCTCGTTAAGTGAATGTTTCTTTTATTTCATCCAGTTCTAGTGTTTCTCTACTTTGTCGCAGGTTGAAATATTGCGTTACTATTCGACGTCATGATATCTATGCGGGACGTAAGAGTATGGGCAGAAAAACACAATATTTATATGGTAGTGTTTAATTCCTTATGAATATTTTCAAAGGACTTTGTGGGTCAGAAAAACGCTGAGCGATGTATGAACCTATTGGTTATTGGATTCCTGGTCAGGTTTTCTAATTTCATCTTTATACGTAATTGTCTGTAGATTATTGCACTTACAGTTGGATATTACAAACAACAGTTGTCTGACAGCGTCTTAATACTATTGTTTGGCTGTCTATTCGCAGCCTTTGTTGCACTACCACCGTGGCCATGTTACCATAAAAATCCTGTTGACTGGTATCATGAAGAAACTAAAAGCAGCAAGAAAACAGACTGATTTCCCATTTTTGTCTTTCAATTCCCTTATTATTTTACTCATTTATAAGTAACCAATTAACTTAATCTTGTTGAGAACAACTGTTGTTCTGATACATATACATCAACTTAGAATGTCTTCAAGCATGGTGTATTTGGTCCGGGTATTCGTGCTGATTTTCTCATATGCTGCAAATAGTTCATAAACTACACCTTAATGAATAAGATTCTTCATCAGTGCATGAGTTGTCAATGTCCAACGAGCTTGCTGTGTATTCCGAAGGGTATTTAAAATCCTAATATTCTGAAACCTTCATTCCCATTATCAGTCCTAAGAGTGTAACTTTATTGAAGAATACTAATGCTATTTCAACTAGTATATTTCGTATAGGATTTCCGTTTGAACCTGAAAAAACATTTTTAAAAAATGCATTACAGATAGTTTTTCCTGGTCCATATAAAATCCTAAGAACCCTAAGTTACGTAAGTTTCGGTTTAATACCGTCCATAACTAGTGAAAGTAGACAGTCCATTTCGTACTTTGCCTCATTCGAGGTTTTAGATTGTTTTATTGTACACGGATCGTATTTGAAACGTCCAAGTAAAGTGGATAACAGTTTGGGGAAGCCGCAACACCATATCTTCCAAATTATTCTTCTTTTAACCGGAATAAGTGTAGGTATCAGCCGGAGAGTTTACGAACTTAGCATCAAGCCATAATAACTCATTTTCACGCCATACATTTGATCGAACCTTGATGTGATTTTAAACTCTATAACAAGTCCAAAATATATGTGATTGTAAAGGTTGCCGTTGGATAGTGAAAGTAGGATGACTTCAGTAGATGTATCAACGTCTTTGTGAGTCAAAATATAGCCTATTATTGTTTTATTTATTTAAACATATAATTATTAGTACAAGGAAGCGCCAGATACATATGCGCCGCACAAATCTCATTTGATTTGTGTGAGGGTTGTGGTACTGCCCAGGTGCCCAAACTGAAGCACGTGGTTTTCTGAGAGGGCCACACCTCGACCTTTGACCTAAACGTCTGATCCACAAGGCAGTGGAGCATCGTGAGGAAATGCAGTACCATGTTTGCCGGTGACTAACGATTGATTCATACTCCATTTGTTCCCTTAGGATACTGGAAGCCATGTGCACCATTGGATTGGAATCAGGGTTTTTCAACTCCCCCCCTAGGTGGACTCTCCGTGTCCACCAACCCGGTTAAAGCGCCGGACATTCGCTTTTCGTCCTCTCAATTTCGTAAACAACACCCCTGGTGTGAGAAGGCAGTGAGTAGGACTTCCCTGGCAGAGGCTATATTCACGTGACCATGTGAGAGCATTTGGAGAGGGAGAGCGGACTCTCTCCACTCTCGGCCGTACCAAGGCACTTGAGGGTGAAGCCAGGAAGAGCAGAGACCAGATGGGTTTACTCCGGAAATCCTTGATAATAGTGGTCCACTTTTAGCTGGCCTGGGAGTAATTTCACTTTTCTTGTTCCGACCACCCATCGTCTGATTTTATAGGAAGTAACAGAACCCTCTTTTGATAGGTGAAGAGAGATCAGTTTGAACAGTATAGTGTCTTTATTAATTATTCAATGCTTAAGTAAGGCTTGTGAACGAGCTTGGAGGAACTAGGTCATTTTGAGACAGACTTATCAATCAAATGTACACCCTCTATCAGGTTTTGGGATAGTGACACTTATTGCAATCCAAAGTCAGTCAGTCAGTCAGCTACAACGTAGGACCAGGCACATATATGCATCGGTCCAAGTTGCCATACCTCGTTAGCACAACAAGATCAACACCGGACTAATAGTAGTTAATTTAGTGTTGGTAGTAGTATATAAATTATAGGTTGTATATAAGGATATAGTATAGGAAGGAAGAGAGATATGAAGCAATTTTAATCTCAAGGTTTAAGGGAAGATAAAGAGTGTATACACCTACGCCATTGTGATCGATTCTGAGCCATGTCACACAGAGTCTCCAACCATTGGTTACGATAGTCACGCGGACCCCAACCAGGTAGTCTGCATCTGCCAACATGGCTCAGACTAGAAGTTAGTGACTTCAAGCACTGATGCCATGTTTTGGTTTGGCCGCCCCTAACTCTCTTCCAACCGTCCCCAATACTAGTCATCATAGCGCGTCGTGGTAATCGGTGTTCAGGCATACGTAACACATGGCCCAACCATCTCAGTCGATGAAGATTCATCACCTCATCAACTGATTTACCATCGTTACCTAATACCCTGCGTCTAACCTCACTATTACTTACCCGGTTATCCCAGCAGATGCGAGCAATATTTCTAAGGCATCTGTGGTCAAATACTAGTAACCTACGAGTATCTTCTACTCTTAATGGCCATGTTTCACAGCCGTAAAGTAGAACAGAGCGAACTGCTGCGCAGTATACTCGTCCCTTAATTGATAGACGGATATCTCGTCTACGCCATAGGTGACGTAAGTTGGCAAAAGCCAAACGAGCTTTTTGAATCCGTGCAGAGATTTCGTCAGACACCAACCCATTAGGGCTGATCAGACTTCCAAGATAAGTGAAGTTGTCGACGCGTTCGACTACTTCACTCCCTATCCTTAGTTCGGGTGTTGACGCAGACCAGTCCTGGAGTAACAATTTACATTTGGATGGGGAGAAAATTGCAATTTTTTTGGATTGCAATCCAAAAATAGTAGTGTTTGTCGATCTGAAGGTACCATTTGATTATGTCGGCTGAAATGTCTTGTTGCAAAATTTGTAATAAAAAGGTGGACTGAGGAGGCACATAAAACTTGTGAAAGGTCTCTACTTGAGTCACAACTTATGGGGAGTTGCTATTAGCATTGTCAACCTCAAGTAGTGTTCGTCAGGGCTACCAACTCCCCCCATTTCTATCAAGCGTCGCCATATGTATACTTATGGCAACAATTCTAACTTCAGGGATTGTTCTGGGAGACAAATTTGTGGACTTAGAATACGAAAGTGTCACAGTTCTATTCAATGAAGACTGCAAAAATGCATTTCATTTCAATCAACAATGTACGGAAGTTCGGAATAGGCTTCTCTCTCTAAATGAAAAATGTTCCCTGAAGCCTTGTTTCTTTCAACAACTAGACCAATGATGAGGAGTGAAGTAGCAGAAAGGGTTGACCACTCTATCTTGGCAGTTTCATAATTCCTAGTGGGCCTGAAAGAATGTCTCGACACTGATCTAGAAATTTTGATGTGGCTTTGTATCTTTCACCACCTGCAGTGAAGGAGAGCTATCTGTCTACTAGCCAAGGGACGACTATACAGTTCAGCATTTTGCTCTGTTTTGCCTTATGACTGTGAGAAGTAGTCTTTAGAAATAGAGAACATCTGTAAGTTATTAATACTTGATCAAAAATGTCTTTGAAGCACTGCCTGTGTATGTTGGGACCTCCAGATAATTAGACGCAGCGTACTAGGGAAAGGTAGTAAATCAGCTGATAAGATTGTGAATCCTCCTCAAGTAAGGTAGTTAGAATACATATTACATACACTCAGAGACCGCCTACATGTGGTGTTTGCTGACGAAGGAGTAAGATGACAGGAACTCAGGGACAGCCAAACTGAAGACTTAGCGTTAGTCCATGAAGTTGTTAAGTAAATCCTAACAAAAGTTTTCGACCGTGAAAACAGTGGTTATTTTGTTGTTGATTAGGCTACGATCTGTGATAAGAGGATAACATCCCTAAGTACGGTAACAAAAAATCCTTGTTTTGTTCCATTTGAGTGTAAAGGACTAAAACACCAGTTATTAGTGGCAAGGGTAACACAGTGTCTCCCTCAGTAAGTACTAAACTAAAAGAAACGTCAAGCTTTTTCTACTATTCAGGTTGTAAGTTCAAAGCAACTAAGAGAATTCGGTAGGTTTCATGTTTTGGTCAGAGCACAATACTTCTCTTTGAGCCTGGTCAGTGAGAGTGATATCACGCTTAAGGTAATAGGGCAGAGGGTATGAATTTTTTAATATAATATCTTAACAAAATGCAAAAAATCGTTTTGAGTAGAGAGTATTGAAATGCTTTCGAGATTATTATTATTATTCACAAACACCTTATGGGTACATAAGTGCTGTGAAGAAACCATTTCAGGTTTCTTCAAAAATGCAATAATACACAATTTTCAATAATGTTAGCATTACATATGCCGTGTTTGAGAAAGGGAGGAAAAGGAAAATAAAATATTAATAATATGATGGGAATAATAATAATAGTAGTAATAATAAATCAGGTTCTGTGTAATTGGCAAGAATTTTGAATAGATTTTGAAGGAGGAAAGGAAGCAACTAAGGAAATAGAAATAAAGGAGATGAGGAATACGTAAATATTTTAACGCAGAACAAGAATAAATAACTATGTATGTATCACCAAGTGAGTAATAAAAATAAAATAAAACAGAATCAATTAATAAGTAAATAACTTATTATTGCGGTAAGATATGACGTTAGAATAAGTGTTTGCGCGTGCAGTCATGATTTGTACATCAGTAATGGTGATAACCGTTATTAGATAACTCCTAGCCGTTCATAAATTTCAAAAGGCAATACAGAGCGACGATCAGTTCATTGGACCACAAGTACATCGAGAATACGAACAAAATGAGAATGAATGAGATTTAAGAAGCACATACATATAAGTAGGCGAATGAATCATTGAGCCATTTAAGCCAGTTTGAGGAATATAGAGTAGGCTGTAACACGTAATCAAGCATACATGACGATATAAGCATGGGGGTAATGGCTAAAAATATATGAATAGACTGTTTCCGACATAAATGGCACTACCTACTAAATGAGTTTATCGAAGGGGATTGTAGATACTAGAACCATGTCAAGCCCACATAGGTTATTCTAGCTTCCGGACAGACTGACTTATTCATTCCTCTTCAGCCATATTTTGATCTTGTCATTATTTGCTTATTAACTTTGACTGTTTTTATATGAGCGCATACGTGGGCATCGCATATTCCACCCATCTTACGCCTTTAGCTTATTTTTGTCCGACTAGAAGATATCGAGTCACGCTTGATCAAATCCAGTTGGCTTACTAGCCTTATCCGCTTCGCTTTTTGTTCTGAACGTCTCTCTGGATAAATTCATCGAACGCAACTCGTATTTGGCTTCTTATCATCGCCTCACATACGGAGTTAGACTAGGTAATATATGAAGTTAAATGGAAGATCTATGTACATAGCATATTTATACGTTCGTCCAAATCGAAGTCAGATACTGGGCCACAAAAGCTTAGTACATTCAAACGTGTACAAACTCAAGCGTAAGTGAGGTGTTACAACATGTACATACTTTCAGTCCGTCTTTTCAAACACTATTCTCAATGCTTAGTCTTTGTTGTTATTACTATTAAATTATATCGATCTCTTCTGGTATAAATTTTGTTGATTTGATCTCGCCATTGTAAAGCAGTATGGTAAATTGAGCCAATGAACATTCGTACGAAGCCTTAAATTGATGATGACTGATTGGTTCATGTCCTACATTATTTGTGAGTGATTGAAGTTTACACGTCATACTTAAATAGTGTCTATTACAAAAAGATATTGTTTATCTATAGGCCGACTTTTTAAGCTGCTCACTGACATGTATATTTGTAATTTGAGTACTCTTATTGGTTAGTTGACGCTGTTACTAAATTAATCGCTGCACGTGACTCAACGGTTTTTGGATTGTAATTTTGATAGTCTAGATCACAATTGAATGATCAGTGATTCAGTAGTGGCTAGTGTGGTGTTTATCACATCCTGTTTGTACTACTTGAATTCTATCGTTCAAATTGCAATGCGTCTAAGTGAACTGGGCTCACATGAACTATATTGAGTAGTTAGGTTGTTTGATGCAGTCGATAGGAAATCTCTCTCGGCCTGCGTTTCGTGCTGTTTGGCACTCATCAGCAAAACGTACTAGTGATTTTGACAGAAATGATATTTCCTGAGAAATGCGATCGCGCATCACCCAGTTTCACAGTCTGAGACGTTACCACTGATTAGATATACACACTGCTGAAGAGTGTCAAATAGCACAACCCCTGGGTTCATGGTTTCCTACTGACTGCCTCTAATCACCTAAAAAGCTGTCAAGTCACAGTTACACATATGCTAGGTGTTGTTTTTTAATATTTCTATACGAACTAAGGTACTAAGAGAGGAAGTATATGTTTTGCTTTGTTCATTTGTATCAGTCATTACAATTCCCACTTGTGATTCCATTGATATAGTCGTATGAAAGTAGGAGACTGTGCTACTTATAAAGACAATCTATACTGCTTTATATGGCAGTTATTTATAAGAACATTCGTCAAAATTTGAAAGAAAAGTTCTGCATAAATTTAGCACCGAGTAAGTAAAAGGTATTAAAAATAAAAATAATCTCAGTGATTTAGGTTTGAATAATTCCAGGGTTTTGATTATTTTCCTGAAGTAGCTTGGGTCAATGAAACGAGCAAAATGTTGGTATTTTAATCGCTAAAATTATTTGAAACAATTTTCAGTCATATTTAATAACAATTGAGTGAAATGTTTGTTTTTTTTTCTTTTCAAAAAAGTGTACAAGTGAATCATTCCCCGTAGGCATACACAACACAAACAATTTGCTTTTACATGAAGGAATTAAAATTAAACGTGATCTAAATTATTAGCTTAAGAAAAATTTTTTCATCCCGCTTACATAGGGACTTACACTTGGAACAAGAAATATCAATTAAAACAAACAGTTATACACACATACAAATTAAATATACAAAGGTGAAAATTTATTACCACAGAAATTATGTCATCGATTTATCTGCGTAAAACAATAGGGATCCGTAATCATGAAGATCATCATTACATTCAGAAATAAATGGTGAATTTATTCGATATGATACGCACAAACTGTTTGTTGAAATCACATTGCACCACACCACTATGGCTATTGATATGCAAAAAATGGACAGAATGAACTAAACACGAAAGCATTATATAAAAAAGAGACCTGAATGGTGATCACTTTTAAAAGATCATTTTTTTCGGTAAATGATTTAATTTCTTTCTGTGCAATAACGTAAACTGCGATAATTATTTCTACGTGACCTAGGTTCACTTTTAGATCCTTGTCGAGAGAAGGAATTACGTCGAGTTTCACTCGTAAATCTGTTTATAGTAGTAGTATTCTTGCTTATGGTAGTTTCAGTTTGGAATGTTGATAGGTAATCATCATCACCATTGGCACGTGGTCGTTTTTTACATAATAATCTATTGTTGTGTAAGAAAAAGAAACATAAAAGTAGAAATTAGGAAATTTACCTATTTATTATTAAGATCAATGCATACTGCTATATACATACAGATGATCTATAGGTGAATGATCAATATAAAATAATTGTTTTCAATGTGTTTGGAGACCATAGGTGATATAAGTGAAACAAAATGAGTATAGTGGAGTGATTGGGTCCACTTTTTTCCTGTTAAATCTGTTAAATCATTACTTCATTCCAGTTGATATTCCCATATTAAATTTTTTTTTGACTAAATGATGATATGGAGACCATACTATTTACGATCTACATATACCAATAGAGATGGATAAAAATTCCAATTCTTAGTACCAAACAGGGAACATTTAACCTCTTACTAACATAATCACTACTATTACATTTGATCACGTTATTTCAATGTAGGTGATGATATATTTTTTATATGACAATAATGGGGTTTGATAATAATACCATTTACTTTGGTTGATTACTAATTAGTGAATAATGTCATGTTTGTCTAGTCTGTAGTATCGATCAAGTTTTTTTGATTCGATTGCTATGTAGCCAACAGTCTGGATATCGTATGGACTATGCTTTGATATCTGCAGGTAAATCGAGTGTCAACTAATACGAAAGCTAGGTCGAGGGTACTGTGACGACTGCTTTAAACAACCTGAAATGATTATCACTAGTTGAAGATTAAATGAATTCATCAATTTAAGTGATCATAATGCTTATATAACGATGATATAGGCGTTCAGATGACTGAGCTTCACATTATTTTCATTTTAGTAGCCCGATAATATTACTTCATACAATGTTCGTTTAAAAAAATAGATGAGTTGACAAATTAATCAACATATAGAATATTTATATCAGAAGGGGTTTTGAGGATATTATAGTAATTTTAATAGTTGAAATCATGAGTCAATTGATGTGAGCACAGCTTCCAGAATTTCCGGAAGTTTGCCTCTGCTTAGCGAGTGTGCAAACAGCACGCTAAGTGGTGTCGCCAGGATTGAAGCTGCTTCCCTCAATACAGCGGAATGAACCATATCCGGACCAGGAGAAGTGTCTTTTCTTAGGTGCTGCAGTTTACGGAGCACCAGGTCAGCACTCAGGTCCACTTCGGAAAGTCCTGTACAGGTGCAGGTGAAGCTTTCGTCAGTATAGTTTATGTAGGTCAGTTGGAATGTCTGGGAGTATTGTTCAGCCAAAAGGTTGGCGGCATCACCGTCGTTATTGGTCGGGCCATTAGGACCTAGCAGTTGGGAAACTCCAGTTTTACCTTGTCGAAGAGAAGCTGGGTAACTGAATAAGCTTTTCGGATTGGAGACGAATTTATCGATAAGCTTAGTCTGGAACTGAAGCCTGTCTTCTCTTATTGCCTTTGA
>NC_031496.1:26288490-26330541 GCF_000237925.1 Schistosoma mansoni
ATCAGAAGGGGTTTTGAGGATATTATAGTAATTTTAATAGTTGAAATCATGAGTCAATTGAAGCTAGATCACCATGGAAAACCTGAAAGCACTGGACGGCCGTTTCGTCCTATCGTGGGACTCCTCAGCAGTGCATATCCACGATCCCAACTCGTGGGATTCGAACCCAGGACCTATCGGGATCATGGATGCACACTGGTGAGGAGTCCCACGATAGAAAAAAACGGCCGTCCAGTGCTTCCAGGTTTTCCATGGTGGTCTAGCTTCAATTGACTCATGATCTCAACTATTGAAATATAGAGTATTTCTCAAAAAGAAATAGAGACAAGAGTAGTTGAATCTATTTATTCATTACTAATATTAATATATTTTGATGAAAAATCATTACCATTTCACGTAGATCAAACATGTTGATCTTAAGTAGCCAGTAAGACGGAGAGGTGATAGAAGTCCGATAATATTACATATTTTTTCTATCCTAACAAATTTCTAATTTTACAGTTACAGTGCACCTTTGTCTAATGTTCATAAAAAGACTTTACAACAAGTATTCCTCGCTGCTCAAAGATCATTTTTATATATTAACCTGTTACAAAAACAAATTTCTAAAATGGAAAAATCATTATTAAGCTAATTGAAAGTAATATAATAATCATAGGCTAAAAGCCATTAAAACGTACATTCTTTGTTCATTTATCTGTTCATCAGAATCAGTAAATGGACTACTGGAATGTGACCCATACATTGTCATACTATAACATTTTCTTGACTTTTTACTATACGGTTCTTCTGAATCATCATCATCGTCATCATCTTCGCTAGCGCTACATGTTGGTGATGTTTGGGGTGTATAAAAAGTTGAATTCAATGATGATATAGGTCTTTTACAACGACGTGATGACCACCAATGACGTAAATGACCATCAGAACCAAAAATACGCATAAATGAACGAACAACTTCATGTGAAATATCTTCTAATTGATCAACAAATTCGCGACGTTTACTATCAAAATTTTGAATAAAAGTAGAACCACGTTTCATCATGTTTTCAAGATTATATTGTAATTGAATACTTTTTTCCTACATAGATTTAATTCAGGAAAAAAGAAGATATGAAATCATACAACGTCACTAATAATCATTTCAAGAAACAGAATTTAAAGGTATTTATAAAAATTTTAATTGCATGTATATCCAGCCGACAAGATCCAAAAAAAGGAGAGCACATGCACCGTGAATTCCACAACTAGCTATTATCTAACTCAACTTAAAATAGTTGCGACTTAATGGCAGTGTTGAGGCAATATGAATAAGACCAACAATTGTAGTCTTTTACAATAACAACAAAAAGATTTAAACGACACTTACAAATGAAATAGAGTGATATGGTCATAAAAAAAGTTAACTTCGTGCAATCGTAAGGTATTTAAATTTTCCCCATTTTGAAATCGTGAAGATTGACAACTCTGGAGGATGATTCTGTTAGTTGCGGATGATGTTATTGTCCAGAAGGAATAATGAAAACTTGACAATTAAACCATCTTATTTCAAACAGAAAGTAATCCTAAATTCACTTGGTGTTGTTTACTTGTATCTTCCCATTGTTATTTAGGACTGCAATTGATCAGTCTCTTGTTGGCATATGCGCATCCAGTGCGGACTGCCTCAATATTGCCTGAAGTAAGTCTACCAAAAATCTTCTACATCAATGAGTAGTGAAAACAGTATGTGTTTCTAGTTCGAAAACACTTTACTAAAATATCTTCTTACTTTATTACTAATGATTGAGGAGTGTTCGAAATACCTAATTTCTAGGATGTTATTTCAGTATAAACAAGTAGTGACTGACGTAACATACGTTTTTCGATAAGAGGAATGTTAGGTAACAGCATTGAAGAAATCTTAAGATTAATTTATTAACATTGACAGATTGAACATTTCTCTTCTAATACTGACTTAGATACGTGCTGAAGAACAATTCGCTGGTGAAACTATGGGGATATTGAATGAGTAAACACTGTCAATATTAAATGTTTGAATTATTTGGTTGTTGATATATTTGACTGAATTTTGGTCAATCTTTTTTGTCATACGTACATCCTGTAAGAATAAACCTCGATAAAGCCGTTTTTCATAAGCTTTTAATAGATAGTATAGATGAAGTGTGGATAGCAGTGGAATCTAGGATACGTGTTTCGTCCTATCTTCTTATTTTGAGTTGTATCCCATGACAACAACTTGTGACTGAATAGCTATGTCGAAGTGATTTGCACAAGGTGTATATATGTCAACTAGGACTGATCAAAATTCAGTCCTGAATATCAACGAAGGGATAATTCAAACCTTTACTAATAATGATAAAGGCATAATGCTCCATTAAACAAGTTAATGATCATTTATAATCAATAGCTTAGTGGATAATGCATTGGAAATTTAGAAAGGTGCTAAGTCCAGGTCTTAACATGAACATCAGCACTGAGGTGTAGGTACATTCTATTAACAAGTCCTGAAAACTGCGTCCTGAATTTAACTGCTAGTCATAATTCATCTATTTTATGTTGCCTTAATTAACTCTATCTAATAAAACTTCCCTTTATACGACTATTTTATGCTTTAACTTTGTCACAAGCACAAATCACGAACCCCTTAGGATATAGCTAGCTAATCAGGAACTTTACCCTCATTATATCACTCATCTGAGACAAATCTTTGCTATCATTCACTAAGCGCCAATATCAGTTTGAAGTTTATATATGTGTCGTAAACCTGCTTACTATTTGAAATACATATATGTTAATTAAAAAAATGTTCTGAAATAAGCCTTATCGTGATACGTGATTTAAGAAATTAAACGTTTACTTATGGAAGTATAATCCGTTTATATATATATATATATATATATATATATATATATCACCTATAAATTGTAACAATAGGGTAACTTCATTTGACCTGAATGAAAACACAAAACTCTGAGAAATATGATTCAATGATGTTTGCATTAAGTACTAATACTATTACTACTACTAATAATAATAATAATGTGTATTGTCACATGCTGTCTATACATGTGATAGGATTATTAATTCATTACTATCATGACGAAAAAGTATTTCTGGATTACTTGTTTGTGAAGCTGAATTTTAATTTCAGGTCAACTAAAAACACTAAAATAGATGAATAATGGAATAGAATTTTGAATAGATTAATAAAGTACCTTTACATTTACGTAGGAAAATTATTTTTAGAAATTTAAGCAGAGATGTATATAGTGGCAAGCAGTGGAGTCAAGGATACATGTATCATTCTGTTCGGGGCTCGCTAGCTGGATGCACCTGAATCCAACAGTTGATGTTAACTCAGGGACTTGAACCTAGTAACGTTCGCTTCAAACGTCATCGCATCATTTAGTTAGCTACCGAGTCCAGTTAGCCATTAGCTTAAGCAATGGGGTGAATTTTAATTCAGAGTGCCAGGAGCCTAAAAATTCTCTGATGTTCTTAATATTCCCTCTATCTAGGAATCCATCATTTTTCCAGTCGAGTGTGTGTCCACAGTTGCCCACATACATTGATTTAAACGGAGATATGTCATGGCGTTTGACCGCTAATTGATTTTCGTGCGGGCGAAAATGAGGGTATCCAATTTGTCCGATGTGGTGTTTTTCGTAGTTGAAACGGTTTATTTTGCAGATGGTATTTGGTTTTTTTTGTTTTGTCATTTCATCCTCTGGTTTGTATGGGATTGGTTGAAGTGATCTTGATGGTCTATGTGTTACATCTATTCCAAAAAGCTTCAATAATCTCACTGTATTTTCTGATAGGTTTTTTAACTATGGTGGGATGATCCATTTGGTGGTTTCTGTACTTGATTTCGCTTCTACTGCTGAGTTGGGTTGATATTTCTTGATGAAGTTGCGTAGGCAGCCGTCCTTTTTAAAGATAGTCTTAAGATATTTGTCATCATTCTTCCGAGCTGCAAGAGTGTGTCCTCGCTTCCTTAAGTAAAGTTACCACGCAATTGATTTTGTGAGTTCCTGGGTTGTTGCTGCTGTAATTGAGAATTTGATCTGTGTGGATCTGTTTTCAATAAACCTGAGTTTACGGTTTCTCTGTGTTGGTTCTGTTGATTAGTACATGCAAGAATGGTAGTTTGTTGTTTGACTCCTTTTTCATTGTGAATTTCTTTTTTATTGAAGACATATTTGTAGTAGCGATGATAGTGAAGAAAGATGGATCCAGAGAATACAGTTTTTAAAGGCAGAAAAAAACATGTATGACGGAATATCGGAGCTCAAGATCTAGATGAACAGTAAATACACGTGGACAATTATAATCTATTCGGAGTCACATCATCAAACGTTTTTTTTATAGCATTTTAGCAGTTCAGCTGCAAAGTGAATAACGTTAAGCGACAATAAATGAGTACTAACTAAATTTTAAAAACTAGGTTTTTTAAAATGCAATGAAATTCCACATTTCAAATATCGTAAAACAGAACTTAGAGGATGTAATAATTTAAGATACGTAACACATAGAAATTCACTATTACATTCAAACGTGAAAGTTAGTTCGACTTTGAATACTTGATATAGGATTAACCAATGGAAGAGCCATTAATTTTAGTTACTTAAAACCTTGAAATAAAGCACGCAATATCAAGCCACACTACCACTTAATCGGCAGGATTCAATCGTCAATATGACATTGATCACTACCCACTCAGTGCTCAATCGATTGTAAAATTATAGTGATTATTAACAAAAGCAAAACGAATGACTGTGTGAATATATTTGTGTTTAGTAAAGCCTATTTTTCGTTGTTGCCTAATACGATGAAACACCTCTTTAATTCACTATGAGGACACCAGACAAACGTCGTAAAGTTGCATATAAATTACTGACTACTAGGAGAAAAATTCAATAATACCAGATAAAATATTGATGAATTCGAGCTAACTTTACTTGAAATATTTCAATGGATAGTGAACCAAAACAAACCAACACAAGTTTTTTTTTCGCGTTGTCAAGTAAGAAACATTGTACAAAACTCATTTCAGTGCTGATTAACACTTATTAATTACTCGTCTAGAAATTATGAATTTACTGTAAGAAGTATAAAAGTAAAAAAAATTGATCAGACAAACGGCTTTATTAGTTGTACTGTTTCATTTTTTCAAAAAATAATATTTTACAGATTGTGTTAGAATCCTTGTGATCAATATTAAAACAGTAGAATTCAGAAGAAGCTGGCAATCCAGCCTATCAAATACATGACTATTTAATTGTATAAGCTGTTGAACCTATTATTATTCAAAAAATAAACACTATGAAGTGAAGTAGGTCTAAAATCAATCAACCATAAGCAACGTAGAACCTGGCAAACACCTGTATCATTTCACGTTATCACACTATATCAGTATAGTGAGATGAAATTAACGAGGATAAGGCTGGATTATTAGAACAAGTAACTACATCAGAAAACATCAGGTATAAAGAATATGATTGGGAAGAAAGAATGGACTTGTGGAATGAAAAATATGAGGTAATTTTAAAATTCAAGATTTAAAGGAAGCTAGAGTAAATACGTGAGTCATTATGACCGATTCTGAGCCGCATCAACTACTAATTGAGCGGACCCCAACCACGTTATCTGCACAGTTCAGTTCAAAAGTCGATGACTTTATAGACATAAAGGATTACTCATATTTCGGAGATAGAAGAAAAATGGAACAAAGCTATGTCACCATAAATAATTCTTGGTCAAGTACATTGGTAACTGTGAAAGATCACAATTACTAACATCACAAAAGAACTGTTGTAGTGTGGGTTACTAATATCCACATAAGCAGTATGTAACGATGGTCAGGCATAGAATGTATTTCACTAAAAGATTGATAAGGAAAGAACGGAAACGAAACGCAATTGGTATGAAAATGCATGAACAATGAAATCTGAGACAATAGACTGATATTTGCAGAAGGAACAGTCAAGAATGAGACAATTGGTTGATTGTTTGTAAATTAACTGCTTACTGTATGGTTGTCAGATTTTAGTGAGATATTCTGTAATTTCGTGTCAAATACATTCGACTGTACCCAATCGTGTTCTTGTTCACTATACTATGATAAGAATATCTTGGAATTACGAGTCGCATAGCTTATTTCATTTTTGTCTGAGCCACTATAACTGTCTTCTTCCACCATTTTACACCTTAGATAATATTCCTTCTGGTCAAACAATAGAAAAAAATAGTATAGAATACCTAGAATAGTGGTCAACATTGGATATCAAACAACTACATTAGAGATGAACTGCAATATGAACTGTGTTCGTCACATTTCTGGGAAAGATTACGATTCGACATAGAACAATATCTGATTATGAATGATTGAGATCTTTAGAACATGAATGGGAATTGATGTGAACTTGATAGTGTGGCGACTGACAAGGACAAAGTGATGAAAATCAAGAAGCCGATACGAGACAGGAACAACTTAATATTGCAGAAGTTAAAAATGAAATGGGAGAATCCCGTGTACATAGTAACGGATGATGACCTTGAAATACAAAAGAAATAGCAAAGAGTGCTAACAACACGCTAGATAACAGCAAAAATCATCGCGGAGATAAGGATTAGGAGAATGTTCTTGCAGTTACCCTTACCACCCAAAATAACCATTTATCAGCAAAAATCAGATAACCCGTGGTCTTGCTAGCTGTATTCTACTGACGTTTAATAGAAAGTATCATGTAAAAGGAAATACAAATAGACAGTGTTAATCTTGTCAATCAACCATGTGTCATTTTCTCCAATAGGGAGACGGTCTGATTCACAGGAAGCTTTTAGTTGTGAACAAAGCAAAAACAACAAAATTTGGCGTGTAGACTCAATTTATTCTGTTTCACTGCTACTAAGGGCCTGAAAGGAGCCTAAAATTAAAGTACAGTTAGGAACAAAAGGTTGAGATACTTGAGTTAGTACGTTTGAGATAGCTATCAAGAACAGAAATCATAGTAAGTGGAACAGAATACAAAATGTGTTTTAAAAATAGTTATATGTTGGAAAAACGCCATGAAGGGTAAAGCTGAGGTTATTCCTTGTATTAGAACTTTCGATTTCGTTTCGAACATGCATCCCAAATTCACAAAGGTAAATCCAGGTTCTAACTAACGGAAAAAATATTTGGCTCTTACGTAAGGAAATATCTTAAGATATCGAAAACAATGCTGATGTGTAAAAAACCCACCATAAAATGACAAGAAAATATTGAATAGGTAATTCTGGTTCATGGTATGCAAAAAATCTACCAGAATTAATTCGACAATTTTGAACGTGGAGGAAATAATGAATGAGGTCATTACAGAATACAAACGACCAATCACCAAGTAGAGCACAATGTCATGTTTGTCTAGTAACTTCGTGATAATTGAATTCTATTGATCAGGTTGCAATGTAGTCACTAAACTTTGCTTGTACTATGTTGAGAAGTTAGATGATTGAAGCTAGTCGGCAGGAGACCCTGGACTTAGGGAGCATCAGTCCTCTCAATATTGTAGATACATCTCAACGATGAGTGTCAATCAGCACGAAACCTAGATCCAGGCTTTTATGTCGACTAATTTGAACCAACTAGTATTTTATGATAAATTGAAACCAAACGAATTTTCATTATTAATGTTTTTAACATAGTTTTTGTTTCCATAAAAACAAACAACAAACTAAAGAACAAGAATAAAAACATTATTTGGATGACTGTTCACAAACTGACTCTTCTTTAATAAATGTTTTAACTTTAAATGGGAAATTCTAAAATTTAAAACACAATAGTTATTACGCACCTTACGGAATATTAGGATACACCTTTCAAGTCTGTTGGAAACGATATATTTAGTTTAGGTAGATAATATCTCTTAAGTTTGCACACGGAAACACACTCGAAAGTAATATTATTATAGAATTGAAGGTAAATACAGATGAATTTTTGATTAGTGGAACATGTTAAATGATGAGACTATAATTTATGGACCAACCAATGAAGTTAAGAATAGCAAACCTTGGATATTAGCGCGAAATTCATTCACAAACATTGTTAAATAACATGTTGCCATCATAGCTGATGCTAGTTCATGATGAAATACCATATTTTAATTCCTAACATTAAATTCTAACTCTAAATCCTAATCCTGGTAGGTAGGTGAGTTGTATCAAGGTCAGTAGCGCTGCTCAAAGGTCGTCCACAAATTACAATCCAACCCATTAAATAATAATAATGAACACTGACTGAATTGTTTAAGTAATATGTAAATTTTAACGTATTTTAAATGTAAAATATTACAATAATAATAATAGAATTAAGTACAGATATAAATCTATACAAGAAAAAAAACATGTAGTTAAAACACACTACATCAGTAGTTGGATAAACTGGAATCAGAGGAAAAAAATCGGGGTTTTTTTTATGAAAAAAATACTAATTTGGCCGAGAAAGGACGACACTCAATAGTGTACAGTTAGTTTGTTTACAACGTGATCAATGGTACAGAATTATCACTAGTATTGCTATCGGAAGAAGTACTGTTAGTATTATCATTAGTAATATTATTTCCATTTAATAAATAAAAGCCAGAATCTTTTAAAATACCAATTAAACATTGTGATGTTGATAATGAATGTACCGATGATATACAAATATTCACATTTAATAACCATAATGTTAATGGTTGTTGATTAGTAGTAGTAGTAGTAGTAGTAGTAGTAGTAGTAGCACAATGAATTTCAAATAATTTATCAATTGTATTCAGTGTTGATTGTGGTGATAAAAATGTAATAGAACAAGATGAATGTATAAATGGATGAAGTGTACAAGACCAATTCACTTCATATGAATTAGTTAATTGACTAAAACGACTAGTTCTTACAAAATGTGGATAAATTAAACAAGATAATATATCAAAATGATTCATTATTTGATGTATAGTATTATTATCTGATGGTATAGTACAATGTTTATGCATTGCTAATTGACAACTAATTGCAAATAAATTACAAAGAACACTTTTTGATTGATGACAATCAATGATACATTGTGGTACAACAACACTTATTCGATAAGTTACCGTATAATGAAATGAATTATTTAATATATTTTTATCCATATCCGATAGTAATTTTGACATTAATAAATGTATTATATAAGGTAATTGTAAAAGATTTTTAATGTCATTAGAAGATAAACATTTAGACCAATTAGTTTTGATTACATCATGAAATAATTCACCTAATTTATTTAGATTTACTGCACCTTCTAAACCTAAATCCCAATTAGATAATTTACCATTTATTAATAATAATAAACGACTAATATGTACAGCGACATGAATTCGTGCTTCACAACTAATTTCATTTAAATGAGGTGAAGCTATCACATTAGGATGTTGTAATAATTTATCCATAATGGGATTTATTGATGAAGAACGAATGAGCGGTTCATTTTCAAAAACATCTAATGCTGCACCACAACAATGACCGGATTCTAATGCTTCTAATAAAGCCATTTCGTCAATAATACCACCATTGGAACAATTAATGATTCTTATGCCCGGTGAACAGATAGACAATGTTCTAGAATTTATAAGATGTTTAGTTTCTGGTGTTAAATCAATATGTAATGTAAGATAATTTGATTCACTTAGTACATTGTCTAATTCCATAACGGCATCTAACCAATCTGGTAAATTAATATTATCAAAATTATGATTTGGATCATAACCAATGATACGCATACCGAATACTTTCATTCGTTGACCGACAGCTGAACCAATTTCATTATTAATACCTATAATGCCTAAAGTTTTTCCAGATAATTCAGTAATATGGAATGTAGCATTTCTTTCAGTGGATTTCTTTTTAATATTGAACCATTCAGAAGAGGAATTTAATAGAATATGAGGAATATGTTTAGCTAAAGCTAATATTAATCCACAAGTATATTCAGTTGTTGATATGATATTTCCATATGGTGCATTAATAACTAGAATTCCATGCTCTTGTGCTGTGATACAATCGATAGTATCCATATTCCCACCAGTTCGAACAATTATTCGTAGACCGAATTTACATGCCAATCTTAAAATCTGATCAGTAATTGGAGTAGTTGAACTAATAATTAGAACACTAGCAGAAGATGATTGTAAAATATATAAGAGACGATCTTCGGAAACACAACTTTCTTTAAGATCATAAACAGTTAGACCATTTTCTGTCAGTAGATCGACCACCAATTCAACCAAATTATCAGCGATAACAATATTATTCAAAACAGGAAGCAATGACATTTTAATAAAACAGCATTAACTCAAGTTTAATGTGATGAAAAAAAATCACAAACGCCTATTTATAGTTATGGCATTATTGTATTTTGCTTAAATTGCACGGTTACCAAGCTAAATGTACACAATAGTAAATGTGAGTATAATATTGAAAGATTAATTAGGTAGATAAGCGTATAAGTGAAACGTACGTGACTATGAGCATTGTGAACTGATAAGGCCTTACATACAGAAATATATACATTGGTAATCTAGCAAAATAAGGTATCTGTCTGAATTGATCCGACTTTATAAAAATGAAACGATACATTTAGCCGTACATATGAAAGAAATGTAAAATACATTACGCATTACATGGGGGACAGTTATTGAATATAAGGTAAAAACTGTATTGATAGTCAACATATTTACACTGACAACTGATCTAAACACAACACCGTAAGATATTGCGTACATTATGGAAATGCTTAACACACCATATATAAAACTATTGGCTACTAACTAATTTTAAAGTAGTATCAGTTATATAGTGAAAGATTAAACAGCTTTAATGATGATCCACGTGGTATATGCTATATTAAACAGCCCCAAATACGAAGAGGAACATTTGAAGCTCAAATTATCCTAACTGCTAGCTCTTCATTAGGCATTATCCTCATGCTATAGCTAGAATATATGCAATCAAGCGATGATCTTTAGTAAGATATTATCGAAGTTGTTCTCTACATCTAATCTTACTATTTATATCAAATTGATCATGACTGTAAACTGGCGTGAATTCTGTAATTATTGTTTTCAGAATATATATATATATATATATATATATATATATATTAGTTTGGAGAGAGTTCCAAACATGAGACTGACACCAATTATTGGAAATTAGAGAGAAATCAACAAGCAGTTTCGTCACAGCTGGAAAATCTTTCACAGTGTGAAATCGACGGACTTTAGAACCTCTACATATCGCAGCAAGAATACATTGTTCAATAGCTTGTATTTCCAACGTCAGTCAATTAGGAATGGGGCACGAGTGTTATTCATCATTATCAGTCGTTTAGTGACAGCTTTACTCTCGAAATGGTTGATTCTATTGGTTACGGTCTCTTAATGAAACCTTT
This sequence comes from Schistosoma mansoni, assembly GCF_000237925.1. Taxonomy (NCBI): domain Eukaryota; kingdom Metazoa; phylum Platyhelminthes; class Trematoda; order Strigeidida; family Schistosomatidae; genus Schistosoma; species Schistosoma mansoni. The sequence continues at coordinate 26,299,943 of NC_031496.1, forward strand.
GAAAATCCAGCTCAAAGTCATCCAACCTACGGTTAGTTACTAAGTACTTTCGACATTATTTAGACACCTTTTTAGGAATAGAAAATATTCTTCACTTAATTTCCCATGAAGTTCTTTCACTCAAACCAAGAATGGATTACTGTCGGTTTCTTTATGAAAAAATAGATTTGGCTCAATATAACAGTGAGAGAATAACATTAGATATCAAAATCTTCAATAACAAGATCGAATAATGTTCACAACATTTTAACGATTATAATTTTACATTCCTACTTCTGAAATCATCACAACCCAAGTTTTAATTATCACTATACAAAGTTAACAGTATCCATAGCTTACTTTAGCTGTGTTCCACAAATAATTACTGTCTGAGAAGCAATTACTTTTAAAATAAGAATGTTATGAATTGACAGAATACCCATACTACTATTAAATATCGGCAAAATAAATAACGATTCGATGGGGAAACCTTAGTTAGATTTCATTTCCAAAGAAGTTTTCTATTATTAAAACACATGAGAGAGGAATTGTACTGGTGTAGAAATACTAGAAAGATAAGTGTAAAATTTTATGAACTCAACACAGACCTCTGTGTTGTCATTTTTAGAGAGATTTAGAGCACATATACATTTCAATGTTAACAACAAATGAGTAGGACAATTCTGCATGAATTACCAAGGACCAATGCATAGATATCATTATTTGCAAATAAAGTATTTTACACTAGGAATGTGTCAAGATTCATGTGCAATTTGATTATAAGTACGAAATAGAATGGAACAAGGATTAGCATGTAAATAGTGTGTAACATAATTTTAATGAATAGTAATTTGGTGGGTTTTAAGACTAAACGAAAATTTAAACAAAAGGGAATGGACTTAGGCTTTTTATTTCAAAACTATGTTTATTTAACTGAGAAAAAAACTTTTGGATTTTTCCCTCCTACTTGAGGATTCTTGTTTATAGGAGTCCTATAAAATGTTGACATTTGCAATTACAAGGTATGAAAATGATTCACATCTAATAAACCTAATGATACATTTTTATGTAAATGACTGTTTTGATATATCAAAAATAACCATTTTGTATGACATACAAAAATCATAGGAGTGATATTTATTTTATTTATTTATTTAAACACATAAATATTGGTACAAGGAAGCACCAGATAAATACGCGCCTCACAAATCTCATTCGATTTGTGTGAGGGCTGTGATACTGCCCAGGTGCCCAAACTGAAGCACGTGGTTTTCTTAGGGGCCCACACCCGGAGCCTTTGACCGAAAGATCTGATCCACAAGGCAGTGGAGCATCGTGAGGAGATGCAGTCCCATGGTAGCCGGTGATCAACGATTGATTCATACGCCATTTGTTCCCTCAGGATATTGGAGCCCATGTGCACCATTGGTTTGGAATCAGGGTTTTCCAACTCCCCTAGGTGAACTTTCTATGTCCACCAACCCAGTTAAAGCGCCGGACATTCGCTTCTCGTCCTGTCAATCTCGTAAACAACACCGGTGCCACAAGAAGGCAGTGAGTAGGACTTCCCTGGCAGAGGCTATATATTCGCTGGCCATGTGAGAGCATTTCGAGAGGGGGAGCGGACTCTCCTCACTCTCGGCCGTACCAGGGCATTTGGGGGCATAGGAGTGATAAGTTGTTTTTAGATAAATTAATTCCTATTCATCTAAGTATTTTGTCATAATTTCTACGGAATCCCACTCGGTCCATTTTAGCTTGGGAAACCGGGTAGTAGTATTAGCCTTTATGCCTAAATTACGGCCGGAAGACAGGTACATATGTCTGTATTTGTAGATACTTGGCAAATGAGTTACTTAAATGTATGAAAATGTAGATCATGGCTGATTTGATAAAAGTAAGCAGCAGAAACCAACAAATAGATCATCCTATCATATATGAAGCAAACATCGAGAATCACAAGATTATTCAGATAGTTTGAAGTAGGCGTAGAACATAAACTACCAAATCACTTCATTTAATCTTATGGATACCAAAAGGAGAAAAGCCAAACATCATCTATAAGACAAACTGCCCCAACTGAGAAGAACACCGTATCGAATAAAGTGGATACCTTCTTTATCGTATGAAAACTGACTACCTGTCAAAAATCGAGACGTATTTTCGCTCATATCAAAATACAGAAACGATTATGGACACATGTTTAATCTCGGACAGATAAAATATTAAGAAGATTAGAGGATATTTATGAGCTTTGCACTCAAGGTCACTCAACAAGCAATAAACATTTCAAAATCAACCCAATTCATTTACCAATTAGGAAAACCATGGAAAAAATTTAGGGTCAGAAATTAGGTCAAAGATTTACAATCAGAACTAATGTGCAGAAAATGACAGGACAAGTGTCGACAACAACCAACCAAAATTAAGGCTGAGAGACTAAACTGTCAGTCATATGTGGAGAAACTCGAATACCTAACTTTTACTTTGAATTTGTGCTGATAGTGTTGTCTACAAGGGCAATGAAAGCGGCAGAAGTAAACTACCCAGGTCAGAGAACGAAACACCTCCCCATTCATTTACCTCAGCTACAAATCTTTTCTAAAATTTCAAAGTGATCACATTCATATAAATCGTGTTAATCTAGAACCTATCTACAAATTGTAAATGCCAATGATTGTCTTATTTGATGTGAAGAGGAGAATGGAGGAAATGACAAACCACGAAAGTTATTCTTTTAGATATTATCTTACCGGACTCTTAACCTGTAAATTACTAAGATTTTGTTACGTGCCTGCTTTATTTCATAAATTATAAGCTTTTGATTAATTTGTAAATTACTGACTCATTCTCTTCCACTCAGACATTATTATAATTTAAACATGATTCTTGTATTTTTATGAGATAATAACCGCTCCTTTTCAATGTTCAATAAAAGTGCAATAGTATTTTCGAGCATTTTTCCACTCGTTTAGTGAATGAGTGTTGCATATAAGAGCGTGCTTTTCACTGGACATTTAACTTCAGTCATCTATATCTTTTATGGACACAACACAGTGGCGCATTCCAACTTCTTGGATGAAGAAAGTTAACAGGATGAAATTTAGAGTTTGAAATGAAGTCATCAGTGAAAACTGTGGTCTTATATGCAGCATTCAATAACTGAATCAATGGAAAACTAGACCAACTGGTTCTGTTATTCCATAATTATATGACCTCCCTAAAATGAAGAATGATATTCCTTCTTGTCCTATATTAGATATGAATAACTCGTGTTATCGTTAAATGGCTAACTGAAATTCTACGTCCAGTTAGAAATCAACTCAATAGATACACCCCAGTTGAGTGGTTTGATTTTATTTATTCAATAGTATGTATCAGTGTAACAGGGAACAAGATGACATCAATAGGTAATATATTTCTTTGATAAATTTAGTTAATGATGTAACATCACTCATCAGTATATAATTTTCTCCAGAGAATTTTAACATAGATATAGTGAGAAAAAACATCAGGAAACGTTTAACATATTACATAAACACTTTACTGGGGAAATAAAATAACATTGTTAAAATAGGATCTGGTATAATGGAAATTAAAGACTCAATAAAATATATAAACACACTTATGATAAAATAGAATTTGAGAATGATGAACGAACTTACTTTCATATAACTAATGTTTAAATCTTTTCTGGATAAACCACGTCGTATATTTCTTCTTAAATAAACATCATAATCACGTACAATACGTCCGATTACATCAGTAGTAGAAATTCCTTCTGTACGTTGAGTTACAAGAAACCTTAATGAAATGATAGAAATATGAATTTCCTGGGAAAGACTTTCAAAATGAATTCATTACACTATAACACGTAAGCGTTATGTAAATGAAATAACAATAGAAAATATTAAATGAACTGGTAACATTTAAATTATAGAGGATTAAACTGAACGAAAAATGTTTATAAGCAATAAAAAGATTTTATATAGTTGAGATCCTGAGTCAATTGAAGCTAGACCACCATTGGAAACCTGGAAGCACTGGACGGCCGTTTCGTCCTATTGTGGGACTCTTCAGCGGTGCGCATCCACGATCCCGCCTCGCGAGATTCAAACCCAGGATTCATGATCTGAACTATATAAAATTACTAAAATCTCCACAAAACCCCCTTGTGATAATAAAAAGATTGTTAACATTTGAGTGTTCTTGAGTACGTTCTTAATTAGTGAATTAAATTAATTTCAGTGATCAGAAGACTTGTAAAATAAATGAGAAAATACTGTTGGAATGAGATACAACAGTTGTTATAAGGTAGTTCATTAACTTGGATAATATAAGTGAATAAGTTGTAAAAATAAAGACAGTGATTAGATCATTGATTAATTTCATATGATACGGAGAATCTGAAGAATGTAAAAAACGAGATTTTATAAGCATGACAGTAATTGAACGACATTGTTTGAGTATTTTAAAGACTGATAATCAGGCGAAAAGTTAACCATTACACAGATGTATTAAATATTTTTAAAAGAACCTACACAATAGTAAATTATAAAAAGTTGCTTGAATATGAATGTCTGGTAAGCACACAACAAAGAATATTTACATAATATAACTACCAGCGTGGCTGAATAGTTTGATAGGTTAATTAACTTGGCTTTTAATCATTAAATCAACGGTTCAAATTTAGTTACGGTTAATTCAATTTAAGCAATCTGATACGATTGTTGGCCATGGTATTTAGTTCACTAAGTTAAATCAGTTTTGTTGGTAAGTGAAGAATATGTATTTGGGATCTGGGGGAATATCGTAATCAATGGTTAAACATGTTGGTAGACGTAAGCTCTGAATTGGTGGCAACGGTGCCAACATATACATTACTTGTTTTCTCTCAGACCCTAGATTTCAAAAAAAATTATTAGTTATTCAGTCTTTCTTCTTGAAGTATGCAGACAACGCTTAACATTTTATACTACTGCTGTTTTAACTCATTAAATGATCTTAGCAAAACCATCATTGAAAACCTGGAAGCATTGGATGACCGCTTTGTCTTAGCACGGGACTCCGCAGCAGTGTGCACAAACGAACCCACATCCGGAAACCAAATACAGAAACTACGGTCTCGAGCGCGAATGCTTGACGTCTAGGCTACTAAGCCGGTATCCAACGATTTGAGTGTCTGACATATTAAAATTTGAACTTAACTTCTTAAAAGTAATATTTATTTGATTTAATCTTATTTGATATGGTAGTTTTTCATCTGACTAAAAAAAGTAGAAGGAAACTGAAGAACCTGAAAAGATGATTGTTAACTGCAGTCCAAGTGCTAATGTCTGAAACCATGAGTCACTACACTTTACATGAAGTAAACTAAGAATACGAAGACAGGTGTAAGTGGGGATTTTAAAGATTTTCAAAACACATCGTCTTGACCAAATAAAACAATCATTTATATTTGTGACCATTACACAAAATAGATGATTAGATGACAATATTACATATACGAAAAATGCGTAGTTACTTCAGAAACACACAATCAGGTTCACTGAACTGGTAAAAAGTATAAATATCACACTGAATTGATATAAAGAATATTGATCTTTTCATCCCGTCTTATAAATGACAAATGTAATTCCTTCATCAAATTAACGTAAAATCATTCATTTCTACATACTAACGGGTTACTAATACAAAAAAACTGAATCATTGAACAATACAGTCGACCTAGAAACATATTATCTTATGACATATTTTATTGTTTTAAGATTGGTAAACTTTAGTCAGATTCTTTACACTCAAGTGAGTGAAACAAGTATTGAACTTAAGACTAGCCGGACTACACTACTATCCTAAGATTTATTTGCTACCAAAGATAATTATTCAATTTGAGAATTATGAAAGCAAATTTAACCTTTGGAACAGTGATCGATCAATGTTTAATAATTATAGAGAGCACTGTTAGACTAGGAAAAGTATTTTAACTTAATGATATCATTGACTGAGTCATATTGAAGTTATGAGATTACCAAGTCGTACAGAAAATTACAACATATGGGGATATCAAAATAAACTATCAATTTATAAGATTACTGACTCAAAAGAAAGTGGAAACTCCATAACCGGTGTGAATTACTTTAGTCTAAGGTTAATATCTTAAATCCTAACATAGTGGAGTGGATGCATTTGTGTTGCTGTACATTTTGTACTAAATTTGCAAAATGACACTATTATGAACATTTTATATTCCTTGATTTCTTCAGCCTTTTTGAATTCTGAATTAATACATTTACTCATTAGTTTTCGTTTATTTACTCTTTTTGATCGGTAAAACGTATGAAACCTATCAGAGTAGTACACATTTATGTCAAGTACTAAGACATCTGTTTTTCCTTTATCTATCTATCTATCTATCTATCTATCTATAGAATTTGGGAGAAAAAACCTTTCTACAAAAAACTCATCTTTGTACTTTTTCAAGTTCTTGAATAGTTAAAAGTTTTTTATAAGTACACAGAAGGAAACAGAAAACAAAAGAAATCAAAAAACAAAGTCAATTTTAGGGAAAGACTCTAAAGATTAACTTGATTAATGTAACACCAGCTTTGGCTAATCAGCAATGCTATTTAAAATATAGCCTGGTATAAATATGAGTTAGACCTAATCGCCATACCAAATCAGAACAGATAGATAAAATTAACAAAATAAATACTAAAAGGGTTAGAATAATTGTAGTAGCAGTGATATTGAGAAAGACTAAAAATTGAGAATATACTTCGAGAAGGTAGCATGCACCTCAATGAGTTGCTCACCGACTATGTGGTCAAGCTGTCAAGTAGTCAAGTCTACTTCCAATCCAGTTCCTTTTTTCGTGCACCTACCAACAAGGCTCAACTCAACAGTCAATAATTCCACAAACTGAGCTCATATTTTGTTTTAATAAACACTAATTTTTCCCAACCTTTTCTCATTTTAGGAAACATAGTGAGTCATTGTGGACATGCGTCACATACGTCTCAGTCACCGAAGATACACAGCTTCATTAATCGACTATTTTTAAAGTGAAACAAACAATATGTGTTAATGTTAATCGGGAAATCTGAGTAGAAACAACTTAATAAATAATAAAACAGAAGGACATTGGAGAGGTAGGAGTAAATATGAATAGAACAATTGAGCTAATAAAATAAAACTCTAAACTAAGGAAATGATTAAGACAGGGACAGTTTTAAAATGTAGATTTCAAACAGAATAAAGGTTTAAATAGGATGGTAACTGACGGTGGAATTCAGGACGCGCATTTTATCCTATTTGTGACTCGTTAGTCGGATGTACCTGCTTCCCATAGTCGATGTTAACTCCAGGGCATGAACCCAGTACCTGTCGCTTCAAACGCCATCACATTATCCACTTAGGTGCTTAGTCAAGATAACAATGAAAGCTCCACGACTAAACCATCCAGCTCAGAGAACGAAACTCCACCTGAAAAAGGTACATCAAGACCACTGAATCGGGGTGTGTCCCATACTTTAAACTCTAATTAACCCTATTCAGGTCAAAATTAATGGAGATATATTCAAGATATCTGATAGATTCATATTTGACAAGACGTACCCTGAGAGTATGGATTCCACCTGTATGATATGATTTCACGTCATCCAATTACGCAGCGTGAGGCGTCATTATTGAGCTGTTTGGGTTGCGGCTACATTATAGATACACCTTCCCGAAGAGTGCTAAACAACAGGAAAACTAGGTCTAGGGTTTACAATCGACTATTTTAATCAACTAACATTAGTTTGTTTTAAATACTATTCGTATTCTATCTCCATTTATAAAGGGAAAACTTTGTACGAACCTATTGATAAATGAAGTAACTATGCTTACAACAATTACATATATTCATTGTTACTGTAGTGACACTGAGAAATCAATATTAAGTAAGATGATAAGTAACTTTTATCAGAAAATTATGATTGAATTAAGATCTTTTTACTCTTGTTTAGAAGTGAATAATTGATTTGTACATCAATAAAGGCATTATTTTCACTGAAACTTTCATCAAACGCTAAACTTTTAAATAACAATTACATTAATAGTAGGTTTCTTAATTTAAGAGTTATTTAACTGATACTATACTTATCGCAAAATATAAATCACTTTAATATTTTCATTTTTTCATTCTAGTAATAATCAGTACTTGTAGTCTTACATTTAACTAGATAACACAATGGAATACTTTTCTATGCAAGATAAAATGATTCGAAGAACTAAACTGACTTTATTCAAGAGTTACAAACTTACATGCCAGCATCCTTTAGTGGTTTGTACACATCTTCACTATCAGGTGATGCATATGGAATGTCATCATGTGCAACAAAATCAATCTGTGAGAAATTGAAATAGAAAATCAAATTAACAATGAAGATATTTCTTTTAGAAATTGTGTGTGACAAATTAATAAGACTGATGAGCTTATGCATGAAGATGTCAACCACATAAAAAGAAATGACAATGATAACACGAACAGTGACCAAATTATAACAATGATGAATAAAAAGTAGAAATGTTAAATAATACTTTGTCTAATTACATTTTAATTGTTACCTGAGAATGGAATGTAACAGATCAAAAAAACATAACAAACTATGCTGATGATTTCAGTTTTTGATTTAATCTGATGCTTCATGCTTTGGAGTTGCATAATCTCATAGAATTTATTCATATATCAACGAATGGTGATCCACCTTGTTCTAATACATGGCCGTGAAATATATATATATAAAGTAGAAAACATTTGTAGGTTATTAGTATTTATTGGCATATGATGAAACTATTGAGTAATGATGATGTTAGGTGTTGAGTATTAGGTAAAGAGAATATGAAAATAATTAAGGAAAAATTACTTGACAAGTTAAATCGACAAAAATACAAAGAACTATACTTGTGATTGCGTAACTCCTTTATTAACTACAGATTTATGTGCTCGGCTATGAGTCACATTATTTATGAGGTCCAGTAATACTATGCAGCTCCCCAAATGGAAGTAGATGAAGTGAATTACGAATATGTGACGTACTGGTTTTAAGTTAAGTGCCGTTAATCATAAATCCACAGAAGTAGCAAAATGATTAAATATTAAAATTCATTGAGTTAATCATAAACAACGTAGAGCCTGGACATGAATGTCTTATTTCAAGTTGTCACACCAAATCAGCACAAAATGAGATTAATGAAATATGTAGTAAAATAATTCCAAAAAACAATAACAAAGATATCACAATATCACTGGATTAATTACCTTGTGTTTCTGCAAAAATTCACTAGTGATAGACCAAGGAGCATCATTTATAACTTCATCCACATAACGACAATGTCTTATAGCTTCATAACGTTCTTTCTCATTCATGACTGTACGACCCTTATAATGGTGAACATCTGCGTCATTAGAGACTGAGATAAAATTGAAGCACGTGAATCAAAGTAAAAATTAATCAGTACAAAGATATTTATTGAAAAAAAAAGAAACAGTGTCATTTGTTTACTAGAAATAAACAAAATAAGTTACAAAACGTAACATGGTAGTCTTACATGTCACTTTATTCCTAAACTTTAAGCCATACCTAACACATAGATTGAAAAGAACAGTTTACTATCGAAATTAAACTTGATTTTATTGATATGACTAAGTGAAATTATGATTAAATGCTAACAAAGTTTATAAAGAATTATGATTGTCATTTTAAAATTATTTTTTAAGATGTTTTATTAGCAATAATCAAATCAAACTTACCACCAACAATAAGGTATGTATCAGGGAAAGCGCATTTCGCTTGCATTAACTGACGAGCATGGCCAGAATGAAACATATCATATGCTCCATCAGCATACACACGGACTTGTCTAGGAGCTAAAATAATAAGACAGTAAAAAATGTATGAGTTCTAGTTGAGATTTTTAGGAGGAGTATCGAGGTTTGTGCATATATGCGTATAGTTGACTGCAAAATATAAAAACTTTACCATTAATTTTAACGAAGTGGTGGTTCTTTATCTTCGCTTTGATCCTACGGTTTTGACTTATTTTATAAATTATCTCCACGGACCCGCATTTTCTTTTCGAATTATATTGTCAATATCCAATCTTCTCTACTACCAATAATACTGTTGCGACCTCTACTACTCCAATATCGTATCTTGTACTGATATGGTGTGGCAATTTGAAATAATGTATATATATCAGGCTCTACGTTGCGTATGGCTGACTGACTCAGTAGTTAAGGCATTCAACGTTAAGTCATTGATTTTCAGGCTCGAAGCCTGCTTCATCTACTTTGGCTTTCAGCATTCATGTGGTATTACTAAGTTTTACAATATAGTTTGAAGCCAAGTACACTTATCTGCACTTCGTAAATGAGTTAAAATGAATACTGTTAATTTAATTCATGAAATACTACCAAATACTTGCTAGAGATACTATAATTAGTAGGCATACATGTAAATAAAAGCAATAACAAATCTGTGAGCTGAAGCGTAAATCGCATCGTAAGTCATAACGAACTGATGGTAATTAGTCATCTCGTTTAACATGTTTCTAAGCACAATTTGCCAACGTAGGTTTACTACAAAGATGTTAACTAAAACAGGATTACATACATAAAGGCTTTGTCAAAATTTATGCACTGCACTGATTAATCATCACAGAGTAAAAACCCAACAAAAGAACGAAGGTATATGAAAACAAATAATATTTTAGTAAAAAGAGATAAATATACATAAACCGTATGTTTAAGTTTAGAAAAAGATAAAGAACGACAGGGCATGTGCTAATATATTGTAGCTAGTAGTTGCGTATATATAGAAATGAGTATAAGAATTCATCAGTTTTTAACATTTCGAGGACTGTGGCAAGAAAATTTACATTTAGAAACAATCAACCAGTAGCTTTGTACCCTGATGACACTTCTAGGGGGCGATCTTCTTTCTCTCTTTCAACCTACTTTCACCTACGTCAATACTACATACCGATGCGATGAAACTTGAAAAGAGTTGCAAATCTAACATAAAATGTAAGATAGTTGGAAAATTTCAAAAATCTTTGAAAGCATTAGTTAAGGAACAGATTCTGTTTAGCTCCTTATTTATTTTGTTTCTGTATCTCAGGTTATTCGTTTAGATTAATATATTTGAGATATCAGAGAAGTGTTTTATTTGAAGTTCATATTATTATTATAATAAAAATAATCAAAAAGCATTTTGGACGCCAAAGAAAGGAGATCTGAGAAAATGTGAGGATTAAAGAGGCATCACACTACTGTCATGACCAGGAAACGTTTTCAATAGAGTGTTGCTGTACCGGACGCAGTAGACGCCCGACTTCGAGATCAACAGACTGGATTCTGTAAGGATCGGTCGTGCATAAACCGAGTCGGATCATCGTCGAACAATCAGTTGAGTGGAACTCGTCACTTTACATCAACTTCATTGACTATGAGAAGGCGTTCGACAGTATGGACAGGGAAACATTACGGAAATTTCTCGGACACTATGGAGTTCGTGAGAGGATTATCAACATTATCCAGAGCTCATACGACGGACTACAGTGCAAAGTCGTGAATGGAGGACAGCTGATAGACGCATTGCAAGTGAGGACCGGAATCAGACAACGCTGCTTACTCTCATCATTCCCTTTTCTTCTGATGATTGACTGGATTATGAAGACCTCGACGTCTACAGATGCGGATGAAGGCAACTAATGTAGCAACAACCTTTGCATCAATAGGCCTCGACATACCTGACCCTTCTATCCCATACGCATCTACAGATGCGGATGAAGGCAACTAATGTAGCAACAACCTTTGCATCAATAGGCCTCGACATACACAAGGGTAGAGGCAAGATCCTCAAATACAACACGGAGAACACCAACAAAATCAATCACACTTGAAGGAGAAACTCTGGAAGTTGTGGAAACTTTCACGTATCTTGATAGCATCATTGATGAAAGTGGATGATCCGATAAGGAGTTAAAGGAGAGGATTGGCAAAGTAAGGGCTGCATTCATACAGTTGAAGAACATGTCGAACTCAAAACAGCTGTCTGTTAACCAACATCAAAGTTAGGATCATCAATATGAACGGTCAAGACAGTTTTACGTACAGAGCTGAGACCTGGAAAACTACTAAAACCATCATCAACAATGCACAAGTATTTATAAACAGTTTTCTACGTAAGACACTGAATGTCCGTTGGTTGGATACCATCAGCAACAGCCTTCTGTGGGAGAGAACAAACCAGCTTCCAGATGAAGAGGAAATTAGGAAAAGACGTTGGAAGTGAATAGGACATACATTGAGAGAATTACCAAACTGTATCGCGGGGCAAGCCCTAACTCGAAATCCGGAAAGCAAGCGGAAAAGAGGAAGGTCAAAGAACACATTGCGTTAGGAAATAGAAGCAGATATGAAAAGGATGAATGTTAACTGAAAAGAACCGGAAAGGATTGTCTAGGACAGTGTTAGATGGAGAATGCTGGTGTGCGGCCTATGCTCCCCCACGAGGGGTAAGAGGCGTAAGTAAGCTCAGAAGTGACTGGCTTCGAAACGGATTTCCCGGAGTTCTAGTGAGAAGTCGTGACCAGTGGAGTACATTCCGTGTCGGGTAGAGACAGGCGTATACCTCACACAATAGATAAATGGTTGTACAAGATCATGGATTGACTGAAGTAAGACATTAACATTGTTGTATCCCGGTTCAGTGGTTTAGAGGTTGAGCGTTTGCTTGAGAGACTGAACGTCTTGGGTTCGAGTCCTGCGTACGGAATCGTGGATGTGCACTGTTGAAGAGTCCCATACTAGGTCGGAACGGCCGTTTAGTGCTTTCAGGTTTTCAATGGTAGTCTAGCTTACATTGACTCATGGACTTAATCATTAAAACTTTCAGATAAATGTGCAAAATAATTAAAATTGAACAGATGCAATATTTATTAGCAGTGTATAGAAGGGCGAATGTATTTGTATGAATTTAAACATAAAAGTTATATATATTCAGATAACGAAAATTAGTGAAAATGTAACTCTACCTTGACCAGATTTAGCCATTTCTAAAGTAATTTTAATTGTATAATCGCAAGCCTGGTTTCTGGCCATAGCTAATGGTTCATAACAAAACGGAGCAGGGGAACGATATGCCAAAGTTGACTGAGGTAGTAAATTATTATCAGTTATTAATGAACGATTTTCAACCTTAGTCTCATTGGTAGTAACATTATCCAAATTTGATGACGTAGTAGCACAAGATACTTCAGATGTATGTATGTTATTTTCATTATTCTGAAATGAATTAGATTGTGTTTGTTCTGTGATTTCTGGTACTTCAGAAATTGTCAAGTTATCTGTTGAGTCTTGAACGGATAATTCTTCACTAAGGTATGCCCCGTTGTAATTATATTTCCTACCATTTGTAGCTTCAACAGATAATTCATGATCAGTTGATATGATAGGGATCATTTTACGATAATAAAAGCCAAGTATTTAAACGGTGTCTAAATTATGCAGGAAATAACTGAGTATCAATAGTCTTCTTAACTTAGTTGGATTGCAAAGGTCTATATAATTAAAAATAATAATTTATATTAGTGTTGTACTCAAATTATATTATACTCAAACTACATACAATCAACAAATCCATAGAATGAATAAAAAAATACCAATTGGTACTCTACACTAATACGATACTACAGAGGTGAGATTATCTGAGTTGTTAATCATTGGAGGAGGAGGAGAAGGAGCAATAATCAAAAGAATGCTATTTCAAGGTTAAATGTCTAAAGAAATAAGTCTTACATCATTTAATACTGATTGAAGATTTCTTTTATCTTAATTACGTAATTAACACACATATATGTATTACAGATTGATATGGAAGATAATATTGTGTTGGTTTTTTGCTTTATCAGTTGCATAAATCTGATCTGATTAGTTAAAAATAACTTGTTTAAATTATTACAATTCAATTAGTGTTTAAATAAATGTTGATTTACTGAATTTTTTGAGTAAATATAAACATTGATATCGATTAAGATACGATGAACTTAGTAAGATAAATCCAGTAAGAATATGCAACTTATGTATTAGTAAACAATTGAACTCAAGTGCATTGCAATTGTAAGAAATATGTACAAAATCATTATCACTGATAGACATGTTTTGAACAGTGAGTAATGCACTATTCACCACAAATGACATTTATAAAAAAAATGTGTAAACTTCTTACTCAATAGTGTGTAAAATTAAGATTATGGCTATCCAGTTACAAATATGAATCTTGTTTCTGAGATATTGGACGGTTAGTTAGAATATATGTTTACAATTGCGATCGCTTTTTTAAGAACGAGGACTAAGTTACGCTTATGGAAAATAAGCTCTGACCTTTAGAATTGTAAATCTCGAAATTTAGTCAGGAGTCTGTAGTTGACTGGAAAACTCACGACGAAGTTGCAGACAACGACAAACTAGATAACAGTCAAGTATGGGTCAAGTATTATTGATAACCTTAGGTCAACCTTAAATATTGTAGAAGGATTTTGGAAATGAGCATGGTTAAATAATTAGTTAAGGAATGATCGGTATTTACAAAATAACACTACGAAAATATAATATGTATGCAGAATAGATGGAAAATGGTTAGCGGTGGAATCCAGAGCACGCGTTCCGCCCTACATGGGACTCGTCAAGATGCACATATACCAACAACAACAACTGATCAGACTTCAGTTTAAATACCAACAATAGGGCAATTCAAACAATTAAAAGATAAAATGTAATACGCCCCTTTTATCAATCGACTCGGGTTTCTGAGAATCTACTAAGTCACATTTGGAACTGCAGTTCATTGGTTTTTGTGTTTAAATTACAATTACTGAGTTAGAAAAATGTACCCCGGGCTCTAATTACTAAATTTTAAGTAGGAAGTTAATATAACTAAACTCAAAAGCAGGTTTCTTATATAGTTTATTACATTAATATATAGGTAGTCGGTTGCACGTTTTTATGTGGTATATTAATTCAACCTTATAACATATCTAATTAAAAGGTAGACTATCAACAAAGGAATCTAGGATGAACAAATAAGTATAAAAAACAGCATCACAAAAGTAAACCACAAGACAGAAAAAATCACAAAGAAAAACATTAACATCTAGTGAAAATAAGTGTATATTTACAAAAGTATGAAAAGAACATAATAATGTGTAAATTAATTGAATGACTTCAGGAAGCTGCAATAACACTTAATGGCTCTTGTAAATTTTGTACTAGAGCATTCATCTTAGCTCGTAACATTCCCAAACCCACATCTTTGGAGGCATGGAGGCAAAGAAGAACTGACGCTACACGTGTAATTATTAGTTTGCCTTCAGACAATTTCAGGATTATTTCCTGGACAGTATCCTAAAAGTAAATAAGACAGATATTGTGTTTTAAATAATTTCATAACATGAAAAATTCATGATATAATTAGCATCAAGTTTCTAAAAAAATATGTTTCACTTACTTATGAGTAGTAGAGTTATGAGAACTAACTTCTGAAGCACTGATAGCTTCAATTCACGGCACAGCATGTCTAGAAATATCTGGTACGGCAAAATTCACAAACACATCAACCGACTATTAGACAATCCACGACTAAGCTACTCCAATGGCGAATAGTAGAAGACTAATACTTTACGCCAATCACAACGTAGAATCCAGTACGTATGTACATTGGTTCAAGTTGATATATCCCAATTAGCATTGAGATGAAATTTTCAGACCAAATCCCGGAATAATAGAGGTAGTAACAGTATCAGTGGTAATAGGGGAGATTAAACATAGAAGATATGATCCGAGAAAACAAAAACTAGTTTAATAAAAATTGTGGAATTCAGAAGCTTAGAACCTGGAGGAAGAAAGAAAATGGATGCACTTGTGCAATTACAAACGATTTTGAGCCATACCATTCAAAGTCTTTAAACACTGATTATGATAATCACGCGGAGAGCAACCAGGTAGTCCATACCTAATAAGATGGCTCAGTCCGGTTGTCAGCGACTTCATGGACTGGTGCCATGTTTTGGTTTGGCCGCCCTTAACTTTTTTTCAACTTACTCCTACACAAGACAATATCGACCGTCGAGGTAGGCGATGGTTGGATATATGTAACACACGTCCCAACTACTTCAGTTGATGACGATTTATTACATAATCAATCGATTGGCCTTCCTCACCTAGAACCCAATTCTCAACCAGGAGATTGGTTACTCGGTGGTCCCAAAATACACGAGTAGTGATTCAAAGACACCTACAGTATAATACCAGTAGCCTGAGAATGTCATATCCTTAATGGCCATGTTTCCCGCCCATAAAATGAAACACAGCTAACTACTGAGCAGTAAACCCGTCCTTTGGTTGAAAGACGGATATCTCTCTTACGCTACAATTGATGGGATTCGGCAAAAGCCAATCAGGTCTTCAGAATCCGTGGCAAGGTTTTGTCAGACACCAGACCATCAGGACTAATCAGACTCCGAAGATAAAAGAAGCCGTTGATGCACCCAACTACTTCACTCCCTATCAGCTGGGATGGCCGAGTGGTTAAGGCGGTGGACATAAGATCCCCTGGATTGTATCCCCATCAGGCTTCTCGGTCCTTACGCAAGCTTTGCCCGATTTCACTACGTAACAGCCTTCGTTTGTGGTCAAACTCACGGTCACCCGGAGTAGACCGACGGGCTTCCATCAGTTGTAAGGAGCCAGAAGAAACCCAGTGCTTATAAGCGGGAAGTTTCGCGAAGCCGCAAGCGGCTTTACTCGCCATTTTCATGGCGTCGTGAAGATGCAACCAATGCTCATCTATACTTTTCGGTGGGATGGTAGCTAGCCTAGAAGCTAGCTCCGCTCGATACTTACTTGCAACAGAAGTTGCAGCCAGTTTACTAACATTGGTCCGTTGATGGCTGTCAATCCTTCGGCCACTGAAAAGTAAGGTGAGATTGGCGCAGACCAGGGCATGATCAGACTCCAGATAGGTACTCCAAAAGGAGCGGTAGTCTTGTACACAACCACGCCAGCGGTAGCTGATCGCGATGTGATCAATCTGAGTCCAGGCTTGGGATGCAGAGAGAGGACGCCAGGTGGCACACCGGCGATGACTGTGCCGGAAGTTAGTGCTAGCCAGAAACAGGTTGTGGTCTGTGCACAGTTGCAGCAAACGGTCCCCGTTATCTGTCCTGCGACCAACAAGTCCCCATCGGCCACCTAAACGACTCTCTTCTGTGCCTAGACGCCCGACCTGAGCATTCAAGTCTCCGGCTAATACTACAATATCTGTCGAACGCGCTTTCTGGAGAAGAACTGTTAACTGATGGTAAAACTCATCCTTGATTGCATCCGGGCTGCAATCTGTCGGGACATAGGCGGAGATGACGAAAAGACACCGTTTCTCACGCCGGTTTCTTCTCACTTTGATGGAACTTTCTAATCTAACAGCACATAACCGACTGTTAATGGGGATCCAATCGATTAGTGCTGCCTCAGCCCTAGCGCTTAGTGCAACACCAACGCCAGCAAGACCGGACGAAGATGCCACAGAGTCCCCGGATAAGCGCACGTGAAACAAGCTTTTCGAGGCGACAGATGGAGAGCGGATTTGTAGTACTTCACTAGAGTCTTGAATACGGGTCTCGGATAGACAACAAACATCAACATTAAGACTTTCTAAAGACATAGCCAGCCCCATCTGTTGTCCGATCTGCATTAGTGTGCGAACGTTGAAGGAAGCCAGCTTGAACGGCGTACGTGGTTTCAGAAAGACTGCTTCAGTATTCGTAGTCGATGGAAGCATTCACTTTCAACCAGACAGTGACTGGAGATCGTTTAGATAGGACAGAGTTTCCACCATGGGCGAGCTACTGCATAAGTTGAAAAGGAAGGATACACAATTTGGGAATAGAGGGAGTGAAAAAGCGACGTAGTAAATAATAGTAATAATGATAATAATAATAATAATGTAAATTGTCTTTCTTCTATTAGGAACGAGAGCAGCGTAGTTAGTGTAGTGCGTCATTTTTTTGTAGAGGATTAATTCCTCTATATCTGACTCCAATAAATAAATAATATCCCGCTAACTGAATATTTACTGCAGGCTAAACCTCCTAGTAGAATTACTAGTTTACTCGAGATTATTCCAAAGCCTGAACACCAGTTGTAGAGATAGTTTATTGTTGGAGCTCGGTGAAAATCCACAAGCGTACAGAAAGCAAGCACACAGGGAAAGCAAGTGAGTGTGTGTGGTAAAAATCCATATATATTGATGAGTGTTAATGGTTGTGGATAAATTATTGATTGTCTTTGTTCACAACCAATGAGAGAACAGACTAAGGATTGATGTGCAGACATGCGCTCAATCAAACTCACACATAAATTTACATAGTGGATTAAATGTTAAGATTACAGAGAGCACACAAAAAATACAATAGTTGAATGGGCTTGCTACATAAGCTCCCATCCAGAACGTAGATGTTTTTTCTACAAAAAAGATATTTTTTATTAACATCTATGTTCGACAAAGTGATAAAAAAATAAATGTACAATCCGATGTGATTAGTAAGCGTTAAGTTGTAGTGATAGTTTGTATGTGTTGAAACGTTTTATGTATGTGTATAAGGATTGCATGAAGTCAAAAGTAAGTATAATGAAAATCCGTGGGGCCAATAAAGAACAGTTAGTAAAAATAAAGAACAATTTGTAGCATTTGGGCTAGATAAGTATGGTTGTTGCTACGTTCCTATCCGGAAAGTGTACTCTCCTACCTGATCTTGTTGTAGTTTCTGTAGCCGTTGAACTTCCGTATGAAGTATTGATTGTTACAGGTGGTTTGTGTAGTGCTTGCTTTGATGCGGATTTAGATGGTTTCGTTGTCTGCTTCTTAATGTGCTCTGAAAACACTGGTTTTATTCTGTCGATGCTAACAGTAGCATGTTTACCAGCTTTTTCTACTGTAATATCTTGGCAGTTTATATCATGGATTGAGAAGGTATTAATATTTAATCTAGATAGCGCATCTGCTGCATCGTTTTCCATGCCTTTTATATAGCGTATGTCAGCTGCAAATTGCGAAATGAATTCTAGTTGACGAATTTCGCGTGGACTGTATTTATCATGGTTTTGCATCAAGGATTTAGTTAGCGGCTTGTGATCAGTAAATATTGTAAAAGAATTGCCTTCTAACATATACCGGAAGTGTTTGATTGCTAAATAGACGACCAACAGTTCTCTACTGAACGTGCTATATTTTGTTTGCGTCGCATTTAGCTTTTTTGAGAAAAGTGATAGGGGTTGCCATTGTTGATTGACGCGTTGCTGAAGTACAGCACCTACCGCTACATTAGAGGCGTCGGTCATTACTGCTAAAGGTGCGTTAACCTTCCGTGGGACCAGCAATGCCTCGGTGCTTAATGCGTTTTTCAACTGTTCGAAAGCTTGAATTGCTTGCGGTGTCATCATTAGTGATTTGGCGCGTCCCCCTAATAAATCCGTTAGCGGTTTCGCTATGTCAGCACATTTCGGGATAAAAGTTGATCATCCCAAGGAAACGTCGTAGTTTCTTGAAGGAATCAGGTAAGGGGTAATTTTTAATGATTTGTGTTTCCTCAGGAACCGGTCTGATACCTTGATTGTCGAGTAAGTGGCCTAAAAAGGTGAGGGATTGCTTTCCAAACTCACACTTGTCGAGATTGACTGTTAACCCATACTCGTTTAGCTTCTCAAAAAGCAATTTTAGATGAGTTAGATGTTCGTTTTCGTCTTTGCTGGCGATAAGTAAGTCATCTATGTAGGCATATACAAACGGTAAGCCACGTACGACTTGATCAATAAAACGTTGGAAACTTTGTGCAGCATTCTTCAATCCAAAAGGCATGCGAACGAATTCGTATAACCCAAATGGGGTAGTGATGGCTGTTTTAGGAACATCATCCGGGTGAATTGGGATGTGATGGTAGGCACGGACGAGGTCAACCTTTGAAAAAATCGTTGCATCAGATAGACTGTGAGTAAAGTCATGTAAGTGTGGAAGCGGATATCTATCTGGTATAGTCCTGCTGTTAAGAGCTCTGTAATCGCCACAAGGTCTAACCTCAGAAGAGTTTTTCTTAGGTACCATATGTAGCGGTGATGCCCATGGACTATCGGAGGGGCGTATGATACCCAAATCTATCATTTTGTTGAACTCATTCTTTGCGAGAGCCAGACGAGAGGGATCAAGGCGTCTTGGACGTGCAAATACTGGTGGTCCCTCTGTCTTAATGTGGTGTACGACAGTATGTGTCAGTTTGTCACGTTTGAAACATGGTCTTAATAAGTCTGGGAACTGTTTAAGTAAATTGACGTACTTGTCATTCTCGCGATGAGGTTTGACCAATAAATGTATAGACTTCTCATTAGATAGAATTCCTTTGATTTCACTGCTGTAGTCGGCAAGTACCAGTTTCCGGTTTCTAACGTCTACGAGTATTTTATGTGATTGCAGGAAATCAACACCGATAATGGGAACAAGGACATCAGCTGTGATGAAGTTCCATGGGAAGTTGGATTTGGGACCGAAATGCAATTGTAAATGTCTTTTACCGTATGTCTTGATCTCGGACCTATTCGCGGTTCTTAGTTTCAGTATGGGGTCAGGTGTCTTTTTCTCGAGTGCAGTAGGTGGTACTACACTAACCTCTGCCCCTGTGTCGACTAAGAACTGTGTTCCGGTTCTTCTGTCCGTGACATATAACAATGTAGAGCTAGGTGATAACACACCTTCCCAATTAAAACGCCACATGACAAGTGTTTTAGGGAATTGTTTGGTTGATAAACGTCTATTATATCAATTGTGGCTCAGACGCCTTCCGCAAAACATACAGCAGATACTCGCAATTGGAGACGAGGATGTCGATTTTAACAAGTTGGCAGACATAGCCGATCGAATTTACGAGCGGACCAGGACTCACTCGGTATCACACGTACAAACAAACTCAACCGACGAGATTGCCGAGTTACGACAGACAGTCGAAATCCTCACTAAACAGATAGCTCAGCTACAACTTTCGAATGCCCACCACTGCAAGTGTAGAGGAAGGTCCAGAAGTCGTACACGTCGTAGTCCAAGCATCATCCGACATAACATTTGCTGGTACCATAAAACGTTCGGTAAACAAGCTAAAAAGTGTATTCCTCCCTGTAATTTTGCATGCACACGGAAAAGGGAACATCAAGGCCGACAATTAGTGACGACTGCGGTCACCGGCCACAACTCACACGAAAGTCGTTTGTTATATGTCATGGACAGAAGAACCGGAACACAGTTCTTAGTCGACACAGGGGCAGAGGTTAGTGTAGTACCACCTACTGCACTCGAGAAAAAGACACCTGACCCCATACTGAAACTAAGAACCGCGAATAGGTCCGAGATCAAGACATACGGTAAAAGACATTTACAATTGCATTTCGGTCCCAAATCCAACTTCCCATGGAACTTCATCACAGCTGATGTCCTTGTTCCCATTATCGGTGTTGATTTCCTGCAATCACATAAAATACTCGTAGACGTTAGAAACCGGAAACTGGTACTTGCCGACTACAGCAGTGAAATCAAAGGAATTCTATCTAATGAGAAGTCTATACATTTATTGGTCAAACCTCATCGCGAGAATGACAAGTACGTCAATTTACTTAAACAGTTCCCAGACTTATTAAGACCATGTTTCAAACGTGACAAACTGACACATACTGTCGTACACCACATTAAGACAGAGGGACCACCAGTATTTGCACGTCCAAGACGCCTTGATCCCTCTCGTCTGGCTCTCGCAAAGAATGAGTTCAACAAAATGATAGATTTGGGTATCATACGCCCCTCCGATAGTCCATGGGCATCACCGCTACATATGGTACCTAAGAAAAACTCTTCTGAGGTTAGACCTTGTGGCGATTACAGAGCTCTTAACAGCAGGACTATACCAGATAGATATCCGCTTCCACACTTACATGACTTTACTCACAGTCTATCTGATGCAACGATTTTTTCAAAGGTTGACCTCGTCCGTGCCTACCATCACATCCCAATTCACCCGGATGATGTTCCTAAAACAGCCATCACTACCCCATTTGGGTTATACGAATTCGTTCGCATGCCTTTTGGATTGAAGAATGCTGCACAAAGTTTCCAACGTTTTATTGATCAAGTCGTACGTGGCTTACCGTTTGTATATGCCTACATAGATGACTTACTTATCGCCAGCAAAGACGAAAACGAACATCTAACTCATCTAAAATTGCTTTTTGAGAAGCTAAACGAGTATGGGTTAACAGTCAATCTCGACAAGTGTGAGTTTGGAAAGCAATCCCTCACCTTTTTAGGCCACTTACTCGACAATCAAGGTATCAGACCGGTTCCTGAGGAAACACAAATCATTAAAAATTACCCCTTACCTGATTCCTTCAAGAAACTACGACGTTTCCTTGGGATGATCAACTTTTATCCCGAAATGTGCTGACATAGCGAAACCGCTAACGGATTTATTAGGGGGACGCGCCAAATCACTAATGATGACACCGCAAGCAATTCAAGCTTTCGAACAGTTGAAAAACGCATTAAGCACCGAGGCATTGCTGGTCCCACGGAAGGTTAACGCACCTTTAGCAGTAATGACCGACGCCTCTAATGTAGCGGTAGGTGCTGTACTTCAGCAACGCGTCAATCAACAATGGCAACCCCTATCACTTTTCTCAAAAAAGCTAAATGCGACGCAAACAAAATATAGCACGTTCAGTAGAGAACTGTTGGTCGTCTATTTAGCAATCAAACACTTCCGGTATATGTTAGAAGGCAATTCTTTTACAATATTTACTGATCACAAGCCGCTAACTAAATCCTTGATGCAAAACCATGATAAATACAGTCCACGCGAAATTCGTCAACTAGAATTCATTTCGCAATTTGCAGCTGACATACGCTATATAAAAGGCATGGAAAACGATGCAGCAGATGCGCTATCTAGATTAAATATTAATACCTTCTCAATCCATGATATAAACTGCCAAGATATTACAGTAGAAAAAGCTGGTAAACATGCTACTGTTAGCATCGACAGAATAAAACCAGTGTTTTCAGAGCACATTAAGAAGCAGACAACGAAACCATCTAAATCCGCATCAAAGCAAGCACTACACAAACCACCTGTAACAATCAATACTTCATACGGAAGTTCAACGGCTACAGAAACTACAACAAGATCAGGTAGGAGAGTACACTTTCCGGATAGGAACGTAGCAACAACCATACTTATCTAGCCCAAATGCTACAAATTGTTCTTTATTTTTACTAACTGTTCTTTATTGGCCCCACGGATTTTCATTATACTTACTTTTGACTTCATGCAATCCTTATACACATACATAAAACGTTTCAACACATACAAACTATCACTACAACTTAACGCTTACTAATCACATCGGATTGTACATTTATTTTTTTATCACTTTGTCGAACATAGATGTTAATAAAAAATATCTTTTTTGTAGAAAAAACATCTACGTTCTGGATGGGAGCTTATGTAGCAAGCCCATTCAACTATTGTATTTTTTGTGTGCTCTCTGTAATCTTAACATTTAATCCACTATGTAAATTTATGTGTGAGTTTGATTGAGCGCATGTCTGCACATCAATCCTTAGTCTGTTCTCTCATTGGTTGTGAACAAAGACAATCAATAATTTATCCACAACCATTAACACTCATCAATATATATGGATTTTTACCACACACACTCACTTGCTTTCCCTGTGTGCTTGCTTTCTGTACGCTTGTGGATTTTCACCGAGCTCCAACAATAAACTATCTCTACAACTGGTGTTCAGGCTTTGGAATAATCTCGAGTAAACTAGTAATTCTACTAGGAGGTTTAGCCTGCAGTAAATATTCAGTTAGCGGGATATTATTTATTTATTGGAGTCAGATATAGAGGAATTAATCCTCTACAAAAAAATGACGCACTACACTAACTACGCTGCTCTCGTTCCTAATAGAAGAAAGACAATTTACATTATTATTATTATTATCATTATTACTATTATTTACTACGTCGCTTTTTCACTCCCTCTATTCCCAAATTGTGTATCCTTCCTTTTCAACTTATGCAGTAGCTCGCCCATGGTGGAAACTCTGTCCTATCTAAACGATCTCCAGTCACTGTCTGGTTGAAAGTGAATGCTTCCATCGACTACGAATACTGAAGCAGTCTTTCTGAAACCACGTACGCCGTTCAAGCTGGCTTCCTTCAACGTTCGCACACTAATGCAGATCGGACAACAGATGGGGCTGGCTATGTCTTTAGAAAGTCTTAATGTTGATGTTTGTTGTCTATCCGAGACCCGTATTCAAGACTCTAGTGAAGTACTACAAATCCGCTCTCCATCTGTCGCCTCGAAAAGCTTGTTTCACGTGCGCTTATCCGGGGACTCTGTGGCATCTTCGTCCGGTCTTGCTGGCGTTGGTGTTGCACTAAGCGCTAGGGCTGAGGCAGCACTAATCGATTGGATCCCCATTAACAGTCGGTTATGTGCTGTTAGATTAGAAAGTTCCATCAAAGTGAGAAGAAACCGGCGTGAGAAACGGTGTCTTTTCGTCATCTCCGCCTATGTCCCGACAGATTGCAGCCCGGATGCAATCAAGGATGAGTTTTACCATCAGTTAACAGTTCTTCTCCAGAAAGCGCGTTCGACAGATATTGTAGTATTAGCCGGAGACTTGAATGCTCAGGTCGGGCGTCTAGGCACAGAAGAGAGTCGTTTAGGTGGCCGATGGGGACTTGTTGGTCGCAGGACAGATAACGGGGACCGTTTGCTGCAACTGTGCACAGACCACAACCTGTTTCTGGCTAGCACTAACTTCCGGCACAGTCATCGCCGGTGTGCCACCTGGCGTCCTCTCTCTGCATCCCAAGCCTGGACTCAGATTGATCACATCGCGATCAGCTACCGCTGGCGTGGTTGTGTACAAGACTACCGCTCCTTTTGGAGTACCTATCTGGAGTCTGATCATGCCCTGGTCTGCGCCAATCTCACCTTACTTTTCAGTGGCCGAAGGATTGACAGCCATCAACGGACCAATGTTAGTAAACTGGCTGCAACTTCTGTTGCAAGTAAGTATCGAGCGGAGCTAGCTTCTAGGCTAGCTACCATCCCACCGAAAAGTATAGATGAGCATTGGTTGCATCTTCACGACGCCATGAAAATGGCGAGTAAAGCCGCTTGCGGCTTCGCGAAACTTCCCGCTTATAAGCACTGGGTTTCTTCTGGCTCCTTACAACTGATGGAAGCCCGTCGGTCTACTCCGGGTGACCGTGAGTTTGACCACAAACGAAGGCTGTTACGTAGTGAAATCGGGCAAAGCTTGCGTAAGGACCGAGAAGCCTGATGGTCGGAGCGTGATAATGAGATGGAAGCAGCAGCTGCATCTGGTAACTGCCAGAAGCTCTTCCAACTCATCCGAGCCACTGGCAGCAAGAAGTCTGGTGTGCGTGAAACAATCTACGAGGATGACGGGATGCCAATCACTAACATCTCTCGACGTCTTGGACGATGGGCGGAATTTTTCGAAGGGCAGTTCAACTGGCCTGCTGCTCCGGCAACATCAACCAGTTTGTCCTGCCCCCCATGGCCGGTGACGACTGATCCACCAAACGAGGCGGAAGTCCGCAAGGAACTCCAACTCTTGAAACGTTACAAATCACCGGGCCCAGATGACTTACCTCCGGCTCTTTTTAAAGATGGTGGTGACCTTCTGACTAAGGAATTGACTGTGTTGTTTGGAAAGGTTTGGGAACAAGAAAGTGTTCCAACATCATGGAATGAGTCGATAGTCGTCCCTATCTTTAAAAAGGGTTCATGTTGTTCCTGTAACAACTATCGGGGGATAAGTCTACTTCCGATTGCGTCCAAACTATTGGCTTCTGTCATTCTTCGTAGGTTGTTTAAAGCCCGAGAACGATTGACTCGCGAGCAGGCTGGTTTTCGTTCTGGTCGAGGATGCATTGATCACATCTTCACCCTCCGCCAAATGTTAGAACACCGTCATACTTATCGCAGGCCAACAATCGTAGTGTTTCTTGATATCAGGGCTGCCTTCGATTCGTTGGACAGGACTGTTCTCTGGGATTGTCTATTGAAGAAGGGTGTGCCTGAGAAGTTCATTAACATCTTAAAGGCCCTGTATACGAACACCTCAGGCAGAGTGAGGGCATACAACCACCTTTCTCCCTTGTTCCATTCGAGCAGTGGCGTTAGGCAGGGTTGCCCGATCTCACCATTCCTCTTCAACTTTGCCATCGACGACATCCTGGAAACAGCTCTGATGGATGTAAGTAATGGCGGTGTGGATCTGCTGCCTGGAGAACGACTTCTCGACCTCGAGTATGCGGATGATATTGTCTTACTGCGATAATGCCCAAGGCATGCGATCCGCACTTAATCAGTTGGCAATCAGTGTCCGCAGGTACGGCATGTGCTTTGCACCCTCCAAGTGCAAAGTACTCCTACAAGACTGGCAGGATTCTCATCCTGTACTCACCCTAGATGGTGAGCAGATTGAAGTAGTTGAGAAGTTCGTGTATCTAGGTAGCTATATAAGTGCTGGTGGTGGCGTGAGTGATGAGATTGATGCACGTATAATGAAAGCCAGAGCGGCTTATGCCAATCTGGGCCATCTTTGGCGCCTTCGTGATGTTAGTCTGGCTGTAAAAGGTCGGATCTACAACGCGTCGGTGAGAGCAGTTTTGCTCTACGCTTGTGAAACCTGGCCTCTCCGAGTTGAGGATGTTAGGCGTCTCTTTGTGTTCGATCATCGTTGTCTACGAAGGGTTGCTGACATCCAGTGGCAACACCATGTTAGTAATGCAGAGGTTCGGCATCGTGTGTTCGGGCGCAGAGACGATAATTCAATTGGTGTCACCATCTTGAAACACCGACTTCGGTGGCTTGGACATGTTTTACGAATGTCGTCCCAGAGACTTCCACGTCGTGCATTATTTGCCGACTCTGGGACTGGTTGGAAAAAGCGGAGAGAAGGTCAGTGTATGACATGGTGTCGTGGCATGAAAGAAAGCTGCAAAGGGCTAGCTTCTGTTGGTCCTTCACGACTCCCTGGCTGGGGTCCGAGAGATGGTGCAACACAGTGGCTAGAGACGTTATCAGATATGGCTCAGAATAGAAGCCAGTGGCGAACCTGCTGTAACCTTTTACTTTCTACATAAAGAGTGGTTTTAACTTTCTTAACTGAAAGAGTCTTCTGGTTGTACATTCCAGTCCGCCTTATCTTTTCATCCCTTCTCTCCCTACTTTCATTATTCTGTGTGGCGCATATGTATCTGGTGCCCTTTTGTACCAATATATATGTGTTCAAATAAATAAATAAATAAATAATCATTAAGTAAGGGAATGTCACAAGACAATCCTGAAGTGACATTTTGCATTTGGAGGGAGAGAACCACATCAAAAATATGCTTGCATTATTACTTAAGACGATCAGAAGACTGAGTTTCTTCATAGTCTTAACTAAACAGAACTACATCATCTACGTATTCTAAATCGAAAATGAGTGTGCTGGTACAGCATCAATCCCTAAAAGGTCAACGATTACAGTACTATCTCTAAAAGTACGTCTATAACAAAGTAAGGTAAAAATGGGGAAAGTGGATAACTTTGAGAAATATCACTTGAAGTAATCAGTTCCCATGAAAGTCCGTCATAAGCTGTGAATTGACCAGTAATGTTCAAATAGAGTCTGTAAGAGGTTATTGTACTTCTTTGGCACACCTTTCAATGAGACTACCATAGAACCTCATGATCAACAGTCAGGCGTCGCCTTAAGGTCAAGGAATACAACCATTGTCGGACGTCGGAAATCAGGTGTGCGTTACAGAACCTGCTGAGGGATGGGTATTTGATCCAAATATCCAAGTCCAGGTTCACGTATCACTGGTTCACCACTTCACAAACTCATCATCGGTTTACTATAAAAAAGCTATTGTTATTCTGTGCCCCCAAATGCCCTGGTACGGCCGAGAGTGGGGAGAGTCTGCTCTCCCTCTCGAAATGCTCTCATATGGCCACGCGAATATATAGCCTCTGTCAGGGAAGTCCTACTCACTGCCTTCTCGTGGCGGGGGTGTTGTTCACAAAAGTGAGAGGACGAAAAGCGAATGTCCGGCGCTTTAACCGGGTTGGTGGATGTGGAGGATCCACCTAGGGGAGTTGGAAAACCCTGATTCCAAACCAATGGTGCACATGGGCTCCAGTATCCTGAAGGAACGAATGGCGTATGAACCAACTGTTGGTCACCGGCTACCATGGGAGTGCATCTCCTTACGATGCTCCACTGCCTTGTGGACTAGACCTTTAGGTCAAAGGCTCCGGGTGTGGGCCCCTAAGAAAACCACGTGCTTCCGTTTGGGCACCTGGGCAGTATCATAGCCCTTACACAAATCGAATGAGATTTGTGAGGCGCATATTTATCTGGTGCTTCCTTGTACCAATATTTATGTGTTTAAATAAATAAATAATAATGATATAATTATTTACAAAACACTGGTTATAGGTATGACTGAATGGAGTAACAACCAGATGAAAGGTCAAGTTAATTTGAAAAAGGACTATTTAATAAATAAACAGCAGTTACATAAGCCACATCAATAGAATATTTGTTAAATAGACATAATATTTATTCAATGCACAAACTACGAAATATAAATGTACATATTGATTATTGTAACCTATTGTTTTAGTCAGGTATTTTATGCGACAACTGTTACATAGAATGTCGGGATAACCATTGTATTTGGATTATTAAATTAACCATCTGGATAAACTTAAATTTAGAGCTAATTTTCAAAAATACCAGACTAACATTTACTCTATTTTGTCAACCAAAATTAATAACAGTTAAAACTAGTCTAAACAACATACTCTGAATTTAAACTTTCTGACCTATGTTTTAATGTCTAAATATTTTGTTATAAACCACAGTTCATATAAACAAGGGATAGTGACTGAATAGAAATCCCTTCCTCATGCTGCTTTGCGTATGTAACTAACCACATAAGCATTTTCAAAACTTGAAAATTACCAAGCCTGATAGCGAATAAGTGACTAAATATTCACCCCTGGTAGTAGAAAACAGAGTCCATAAACATGTCATCAGAAGTGGTTACCTCAAGTGGTGCTCGTCAGGGCTGTCCACTCTCACCATTCTTGTTTAACTTTGTCGTTGACATGCTTTTAGAGATAACACTTTCATCATCTCAATCTCCAGGAGTTGAACTTTTACCAGGAGGCTCACTTGTTGACTTAGAATACGCCGACGACATAGTTTTATTTGGTGAAGACGCTGACAAAATGCAGAGTCTTCTGACCACCATAAGCAACTATGCAGGCATGTTCGGGATGTGATTCTCTCCCTCGAATTGCAAAATGTTACTTCAGGATTGGGTTGCATCGACACCTGAACTAATGATAGGGAGTGAAGTAGTTGAGCGTGTCGACCGCTTCACTTATCTTGGGAGTCTCATCAGCCCTTGTGGTCTGGTGTGTGACGAAATCTGAGCACGGGTACAGAAGACTCGTCTAGCTTTCGCCAACTTGCGTCATTTATGGCGTATGCGAGATATCCGTCTAGCAACAAAAGGACGGGTTTACTGTGCAGCAATTCGTTCCGTCCTACTTTATGGCAGTGAAACATGGCCGATAAGAGTAGAGGACATTCGTAGGCTGCTAGTACTCGATCATAGGTGTCTTCGAAGTATTGCTCGTATATCCTGGGACCACCGGGTAAGTAATGCAGTTGTTAGGAAACGGGTACTAGATAAGGATGGCAAATCGATTGATGAAGTATTGAAACTTTATCAGTTGAGATGGCTGGGACACGTGTCACGTATGCCCAACCACCGACTGCCCCGACGTGCAATGTTCCATAGTGTAGGAGTGTAGCCATGTGGGGGTGTAGCTCAGTGGTAGAGCGCTGGCTTTGCATGCGAGAGGACCCGGGTTCGAAACCCAGCACTTCCAAATCGCGCTCGTGCGTCACTTTTCCCTTACGTCCCACTATCCACATCGACGAACCACACTCATACACTTGCTCATAGCACACTGATACTCATTGGCAAATCCAATCACATCGCCTCGTCTCGTTCCACTGGTACACTTATTGCCCCCAAATGCCCTGGTACGGTCGAGAGTGGGGAGAGTCCGCTCTCCCTCTCGAAATGCTTTCACATGGCCACGCGTACATAGCCTCTGCCAGGGAAGTCCTAATCCCTGCCTTCTCGTGGCATTACTGTTGTTTACGAAATTGAAAGGACGAAAAGTGAATGTCCGGCGCTTTAACCGGGTTGGTGGATATAGAGGGTCCACCTAAAGGAGTTTATTTATTTATTTATTTATTTAAACACATAAATATTGGTACAAGGAAGCACCAGATAAATATGCGCCTCACAAATCTCATTTGGTTTGTGTGAGGGCATGTGATACTGCCCAGGTGCCACAAACTGA
>NC_031496.1:26330741-26336136 GCF_000237925.1 Schistosoma mansoni
CCGTACCAGGGCATTTGGGGGCATTTGCGGATAAATCTTTCGCCTTTTACCTAGGGGAGTTGGAAAACCCTGATTCCAAACCAATGGTGCACATGGGCTCCAGTATCCTGAAGGAACAAATGGCGTATGAACCAATTGTTGGTCACCGGCTACCATGGGAGTGCATCTCCTTACGATGCTCCACTGCCTTGTGGACTAGACCTTTAGGTCAAAGGCTCCGGGTGTGGCCCCCTAAGAAAACCACGTGCTTCCGTTTGGGCACCTGGGCAGTATCATAGCCCTTACACAAATCAAATGAGATTTGTGAGGCGCATATTTATCTGGTGCTTCCTTGTACCGATATTTATGTGTTGAAATCAATAAAGTAGGAGTAGGTTGGAAGAAAGCTAGGGGCGGCAAGACCAAAACGTGGCACAAATCCATGAAGTCACTGACAAGTGGACTGAGCCATGTTGGTAGGTGTAGACTACCTGGTTGGGATTCACGAGATGATAGCAACCGATGGTTAGAGACCTTGAATGACATGGCTCAAAATCGTTTGCAATGGCGAAGGTGCATAAACTCTTTGTGTTCTCCCAAATTCTAACCTTTCGAATTCTTCATGTCCCTATCCTTTTCCTCTTCCCAATTTTCTTTCACTGGATTATACTCCTTCAATAACATCTTCAAACCCTAATCTTTTCCATAATGCTTATACTTTTACTACTTCTACCACTATAGGATTTGAATCAACAACTGAATCTCTGTGCTAATTTGGTATGGCAACTCGAACTGATGTACGTACGTACGAAGTTTTACGTTGTGACTGACTGACTGACTGAAACATGAAACAGGAATATCAGTCTCGTCCTAAACATTGGATGAGAACGGTTAAGTAGCTAAACTAGTCTTATATTTCGTTCTCTGGAGCTCTAAATGCATGTGACGAGCGTTGTCCGATATTTTTGCAAGGAAGTCTGAATCCTGATGAGATATTCAATGTAGATATAGAAAACTAGGACACAATGAGGAGTGGGTTTCAAAAGTCCGTTAAAGCTATTCTTTAGTCCATTCACTGTCACTAGCTGCGGAGATGAATGAGTTTGGAAGAAAGGTTGTGGCAAACAAAAAAGGACGAGCTAGTATAAAGTATTATTAACAACCACATGGATTCTTTGTTAATTAAGTATATTACATGTAGTTAGACAGTCAAATCATCAACGTAAGATATAGCATGAGTATATATAAATCCAAGTCAACATATATCACATCAAAGTTCCGAGAATAAATCAACAAGATGAAAAGCAAAGGGTGAGAAAAATCGAGTTCTAAGTATCAGAAATTCATTTCAAAAGAACGGGACTTGAGGATGAGAATTTGGGAACGACATTTAACTCAAGACTTAGAGGAGGATAGATGTATTTTCAGACCGGGAAACGTGTTTGAATGAACAAAGTAATTATATGAAAAAATTACCGATTCACTGGACTCTAGTTGGCGCTGATATATATTCCAGACATTAGCTGCGATTGCGGCTTTAGATCGCTCACTATCACCAGCAAGGCTCGTATAGGCAAGAAGAACACCTTCAGGATTAAATAGCATAACTGATTGTATTCCGCCAGTATTCATCTTTCTCAAGGCAGAAGTAAGGGCACGTGGGCGAAGCATCTGGAATAAGGTAATTACTTTAGTTGTGCACTTGACGTAAATCTCAAAGATGAAATATCAGCTGGGATGATCACTAACCATAAAATCGGAGAATGACCAGATCAACATTACTAAAGCTAGATTTGAATACTTATTATGATCAAATCTCAGTTATCATGTAGTTTCCACAAAAACAATGAAAAACGTATGGTTGAATTTTTCAACCAAATATCGTTAATCAGCATTACAAGAATCAGTAAAGTATTGGGTCAAGTGGAGACAAAGGAAGTTTGTTTTGTTTTTGACAACGGAGACGACCAACATAAATGTTAAAACGAAAATTATCCGTTGACTTATAAAGACTTGTTACGAGCACTTGTTCTCAAGACTTGTGTATACTACAATAAACTATAGCTCGACAATTTGGTCATTCTTACTTGCATTAACTGGTGATAATGACAACCATAATGTACTCACCCTAATTCTTTGATTTTGTATAATATATGTTTACTCTATATTAACTGTCGTCTCATTGGCTAATATTTCTCAGGGTCACTTAAGATTCGTTCAAAGATCCATAAATTATAGTCTCGCCGTTATCATATGATATATTATATGCCTTCATACAGAATACTACACTAATTTCTGCACTGCAGAAACTGTCAAATCTCCATGGAT
Organism: Schistosoma mansoni; assembly: GCF_000237925.1. Taxonomy (NCBI): domain Eukaryota; kingdom Metazoa; phylum Platyhelminthes; class Trematoda; order Strigeidida; family Schistosomatidae; genus Schistosoma; species Schistosoma mansoni. The sequence continues at coordinate 26,333,049 of NC_031496.1, forward strand.
TGGTTTTCAGTATCCTATTGTAGCTCACTCTAGTGTAGAAATTCTGGCAGATAGTTAAGGACAGGATATATAACCATGCAGATTAGTTTATAGATCGCAGTATTATTTTAAAAAAAAACCAGTCCAGATGTTAATAATTAGCATTTGCGAAAACCAAGCATCTTAAAACCGAACTTTGTCTAGCCTTTTTTCTCCTTCTTTAAAAACAATTCGTTAAGATGGACAAAATATTTTAAAAATTGCTTATGTTATAACATCACTGGGAAGACTATATAGTAGTTTACTAAGATTACTGAAGATTTCTGAAAGGTCATTTTGAGTGATCACTGAAAATAACACGAGACTAAAGTATTTATATACTTAGGATACCAGTTGATTACTTCTGATAACTCACTTGCGTGTGCACTCAAGTGGGAGTGAAACTGTCAAAAAAAATCTCGAAATGCGTACCTTTGGCCTGGTCGCTGGCTATTAGTTGATTTTTCAATGTTCAAACTCCAAACTTTTCACAACATAAATAACTGACTATGCGTTCGTAGAACTATGCATCTATGTAGAAGAAGAATATTTTTGGCCACCCATATATATGATTCTCGTAATATTTCGGTCAGAAATTCGGAGTTTCAATCTAGATTTGCCTACTGAGGACAGAAGGCTGACGGTCTGTGTTAGTCGCTTTTATTAGGCTTATTTTAGTGTCTAGTGCTCTCTTGAATGAGTCAGTCGAAGGCGTAGGTTCTGAGAGTTGACAACTTGTTGTGAAGACCCGTAAAGTACATATATTGTGTTCGGTCTTGGCTATTAAAGTTGCTTGCTATATCTTCTGAGTTGAACTGATCTAGTAGAAAGGAATAGAGGAAATATGTCAAACCAAAAATCACATCCAAGAATTCTGTACATCTAAATCAGACTACTTTCCAATCTGAAATGAAGAAGAGTAAAGATATCTAACTTCTAAAGCAGAAGAGAATGCTCTGCACACTCGGGGAGTTGCTCTGATACTGTCCAGAGAAGCACGAAATGCACTTGTGGGATGGGAATATCACGAACCAAGAACCATCAAAGCATTATTCAAAACAAAGAAGGAGATCACGGTGAATGCTATGGACTGTTGTTATACACCCACCAATAATAGCAACGACGACATTAAAGATCAGTTCTGTGAGACTGCAAATAATCATAACGAAGTGCTAATGAAGGAACCTCGCCATCGTGATGGGAGATCTAAACGTCAAAGTCGGAGAGGACAACACCAGATAAGAAGATATAATGGGACGACATGGACTGAGAGAGATTTGCAAATCTATGTGCATTCACCAAATTGTTTATATGCGGCACAATATTCCCCCACAAACGCATGCCCAAAGCTACATGTGTTCACCAGTTCGCACTACAGAGAATCAAATAGATTATATTTGTATCGCTAAAATATACAGATGGTCAATAAAGAACATGAAAACCAGGAGAGGAGCTAACGAAGTTTCAGATCACCATCCACCTGATGGTTTCCAAGATTCAACAGAAGCTAGAGAAGCACTGAGCAACTGGAGGAACAGCATTACAAAGGTTCAATACAACCTCCCTTCGATATGCTGAAAAACTCAACGATTTCAAGGTAACTCTCAACAACAGCTTCCGAGCTTTACAGAATCCATTGAAAGAAGAAACTATGATGGCGGAAAACTGGCAAGGGATCAAAGAAGCAATAACTTCAACATTTCAGGAGGTTCTGGGTCTCAAGATGTATCATTACAAGGAATGGATGTTTCTGGGAACCCCGGGCAAGATTGAAGAAAGGAAGAATAAGAAGACAGAGATTAGCAACATGTAGTGACCTACTTTTGTGACGAGAACGCGATTGGTATAATGGAGACAATTATTATAATAGCCAGTTGTACCAGTGATTATTTTACCATACTCGTTTGTTTAGGTGTACCAAAGACACACTTTCCTCCATTGCCTGTGACTTTGCACGGACCCGAGTACGCTCGGTAGTTCTGATGGTAAACTTTGGCAGGTCTCGGTATTGTTTCGATACCACGAGATCGCCAACAAATATATCCTATTGCAACCATCAACAGCCTCTTGGTTTTTGATCTACCGAAGAATCCAACTCGATACCTGGCACGTAATCTTTCTGTAGTGGTGATCATAGTCAACCACGAGTTGACGTCATGTACAAACAGTCGAATAAGAGCAGAGGAATTCAAGGCAAAAGCTGAATATACAGAAGCAAACAAGCATGTGAATAAGAGCATTAAAGATGACAAGCAGAAATACATGGGAGAACTAGCAAGAATGGCAGAAAAACCTGCAAGAGAAGGGAATATGAAACAACTATATGATACAACGAAGAAACTAGCAGGAAGATATAGCAAACCGGAGTGAATCATTAAGGACAAAAAAGACAAGACAGCCACGAAGACGAAATAACAAAGTAGCAGATGTGTGGAATGCTCAGTGGAACTACTGAATAGACCAGCCCCATTGAATTCACCGGAAATCGAAGCAGCACACGGACCTTCCTATGGATATCACTACACCAACGATCGAAGAAATCGAGATGGCCATAAGACAAATCAAGAATGGGAAAGCAACAGGACCTGACAATACGCCGGCTGAAGCGCTGATATCACATATAGAAACAACTGCGAGCGTGCTCCACATTCTATTGAGGAACATTTGGGAGGAGGAACAAGTGCCACTGACAGACTGAAAAGAACGATACCTCATAAAGATGCCAAAGAAAGCATATCTGAGAAAATGTGAGAATTACGGAGGCATCACACTACTGTCGACAGTGTTGCCGAACCGGATGAAAGTCGCAGTAGACTCCCAACTTCGAGATCAACAGACTGGATTCTGTAAGGATCGGTCGTGCATAAACCAAATAGGATCATCGTCGAACAACCGGTTGAGTGAAACTCGTCACTTTACATCAACTTCATTGACTATGAGAAGGCGTTCGACAGTATGGACAGGGAAACATTACGGAAATTTCTCGGACACTATGGAGTTCGTGAGAGGATTATCAACATTATCCAGAGCTCATACGACGGACTACAGTGCAAAGTCGTGAATGGAGGAC
>NC_031496.1:26336336-26338161 GCF_000237925.1 Schistosoma mansoni
ACTACTGATTCAAAACTAGCGATTGAACAAAACTTTTATGAAATTATATTTTCAATGAATGAGACAATGCTTGTTTCCCATTAGCTGAACTGTAATCTATGATCATCGAGAGAAATATTTAAAATAAACCCAGATAGATTGAATCAAATTATATGGATAAAGATGAGATCTTATCAAATTGATTTTATCATGCAAATGACCTTAACTTAATCCTTTGTTATTAGTTAACCCCTTTATATTGTTACAGATAATGTTGAACATTCCAAAGTCATATCCTCATTACCATTCTATCAATTGGCTCATTTATTCATTCATTCTGATGAAGCGTTTTATTAACTTGTATCAGTTAAAAAGAGTTCAATTAAAGTTACTTCAAAAGGTGTTCTTCATTACATTTTTATTCAAAAATTTAATTAATTTCTGAGAAAAGTCTCTACATACTTTATGTCTTCTTAAAATTCACTTTCTTTGGTAGCTAATGACGTAAAAAGAATAAATGAATGGTAGATTGATAGACCAGAGGATTATAATTATTAATTTACACTAAAATCTGGAAAGCTGTTGACGAACATTAAAGGCCATTGATGCAATATTGAAAGAAACAAGATCACAACCAAGTAATAACTGAGAACCTATGATTTCTGAAGTTATCTATGATTGTTGTGAGACGGTTATCATCACTGGTAATTGACATACTATACCAATACATAACTGAAGTTCTAATAGGTTTCATCGGAATCTAATTTGGTAGTCTATTGGTAACCATTAAACCATGGGTTCGATTCCGTGACAGGGAATAAGTACTAAATGTTGAAGGACCAAACCTTCTTTTAGAGCCTTTTAATTTAAACAGTGCGTTGACGGATATCACTTAGTGATAAAATCTACCCTCAATGTGAACACGTCATGGCAAAACACAATATAACGTCACATTATATTTAACAAACAAAAAATAAAATTAATTCACTTGTATTGGTTGCTTGAATATTCCCAACGATATTTAAGACCGCAATTGATTGGTCCCTTTTTGGCATATGTGCAACCAGTGCGGAATGCAAAGATGGATGGTAACTAGTCATGGAATCTAGGACTTGCTTTTCATCCTATTTCAAAGAGACTGACCAAGTGTATTACTAAACATTAGTAGGAAGATTCAAACAACCAATGCAAACAAATGAAAATTCACTCCATTGCACGAGACTATTGCTACCCGGACTCAGTAGCTGTGTGAATAACGTTATAGCATTTAGAACAAATGGTGCCTGGTTTGAGTCCCATGGTGAACGCTATTCAGATCTAGATACATCCGGCTAACGAGTTCAAAATAGGATGAATCTCGTGTTCTGAATTTCACTGCTCGACCCTATCGATCTCTGCTTAAAGAACAAGATTGTGAAATGGTTTTTACACATTTATGAGAAATCTTTTCATTTCCATCATGTGGCCTTCTTTCTATGTTGTATCAATTCTATCGAAGTTGAATTTCTGAAGTAAATAAGTTGGAAATTGATCTTGCTCATTTTTATTCCCAGTGAATTTCCTTTTAAAAAGAACTATTTTAGACAAATTAAATAAAGGCAATCTGGAGTTACTTATAGATGCTTGAATTAACAACACTAAGTTTAAAAGAACACTTTATTCGGTTGCTGGAAAAGAAAACATTTCAATAAAACAAAACTACTGAATAGAGAATTAAAACAAGCGACATGATTATCAAATCTATGAATGGAAAGATAAGATAATCTTTTTACTAAAATGAAGTATCTCAATTTGAGATGAAACATTCTCAATATAATTTAAATGAATTTGTGTCAAAAACAAACAA
>NC_031496.1:26338361-26442762 GCF_000237925.1 Schistosoma mansoni
CATCAACAATGCACAAGTATTTATAAACAGTTTTCTACGTAAGACACTGAATGTCCGTTGGTTGGATACCATCAGCAACAGCCTTCTGTGGGAGAGAACAAACCAGCTTCCAGATGAAGAGGAAATTAGGAAAAGACGTTGGAAGTGAATAGGACATACATTGAGAGAATTACCAAACTGTATCGCGGGGCAAGCCCTAACTCGAAATCCGGAAAGCAAGCGGAAAAGAGGAAGGTCAAAGAACACATTGCGTTAGGAAATAGAAGCAGATATGAAAAGGATGAATGTTAACTGAAAAGAACCGGAAAGGATTATCTAGGACAGTGTTAGATGGAGAATGCTGGTAACAGGCGTAAGTAAGTGAGCTCAGTAGTGACTGGCTTCGAGATGGATTTCCTTGTAACCTATGTATTGGGTTTTTAAAATAATTTCTGTGTCCATGACTGTTGAGAACAACATCTTGAGAGATTTTTAAGTTTATACGTAAACTTCATACACGGTCCCCAAATTTTTTTATTGTGGGTTGTAAACATGCTTATGATTTATCCGTGGTCTTGAATCCAACACAAACAAGAATTGTGGGTTGGATGGTAGTTAAACTACTCACTCTGAAATATTAAAAGGGTAGTTCCCAACGGAATTCAAACCAGTCGTTTAATAAGTATGGGAGTATGAAATGGAATGTTTCTGGATGTTATCTTACGATTTGAGTCCCTAAACGGCATGACAATACATGTGTCATATAAGATAACAGGTCAGATTGAACCCTGATGAGTGCTAGCTCAGCTAAGGAAGTGAACAATGTAGAAGTGGGAGATAACTTGTCCTCTTGAACGTAAACTTGTTCGAAGACTCGAAAATTTTTGCGTATGATATGGTCGTAAAGATGGAAACGATCTATAATGGTCAGTACTAATCCCTAGGACAAGCGAGGGTTCTACAGGACGAGTTGTTAGTTAACCTCTTGATTCTGAAGAGTATAAGAATGCCAAGAATGAGAGATGAGAATATCCGGATGCTACTCGAATATAATGCCTCTGTGGTCCGATGAGTGTTAGATGAAAGTTTCAAGATTATGTCCTAGGTCACTATTAAGTGCACTTATCTTTGCCACAAGAATAATAGACCCAATCCCAAAATTGTAGATTTACAATGATATGACAACTAAACTATAAGATGTTACGTCAAAGTCGCATCACTGTCTATACTGATTCGTCCTATGGTGGTAGTCAGCATTATGATGTTTAGCTCTAATGCGGAACAAACGTAGCTGGAGATAAAATAATATATTTAATAAAAAAAGGGGTGAGTTACACAGAGTGACCACCCCGACATGTCCAAGACAAGCCATGCCAATCAAGAGTTCTTGTCTTCACCAGTTATGACACCCTCCGTGGCGTTAAACGTTAAGTGACAGTCTTCAGTTACCGCATTTTCGCAATCAAGGATCTATAGTGTTCTACTTTTATAAAGAGAATGCGATAGGTATAATGGAAACAATTATTATGATAACCAACCGTACCAGTGATTGTTTTACCGTACCTGTTTGTTAAAGAGTACCAAAAAACACAGTTTTCCGTTGTTTGTGATCTTGCACGAACTCTCATAGGCTCAGTAGACTCTCTTGTGGATTTTGGCACGATTTCGTTATGATTTCGATACCACGAGATCACAAAAAAATATATCCAAACTCCAATCTACAACTGTCTTTCTAATATCCTAGCCATAACAGGGAGATCAAGCACCGGTAAAGCAACTGCATTCACTTGGATACGTGATAGGGCATCGGCAACATAGTTTGACTTGTCTTCAACATGGCGGAGGTCTGTCGTGAACTGAGAGATATAGTCCAAATGTCTGCACTCTCGTGGTGAGTAGCGGTCAGACTTGGTATGTAGAGCATACGTTAAAGGCTTATGGTCGGTGAATAAGACGAAATTGCAACCTCCTACTGCGTGTGGAAACGTGTGATGGCACAGCAGGCTGCTGGCAGTTCTTGACCGAAAGCGTTACGTCACATCGGACTCACCATATGTGGAAACGTCGAGTCTCAGTCGACTATGATCACTACAGGCTAATGTTTGATATGGAATGGATGGGAGTTTTAGTTGTGCTTTATAGCATGCAACTAAATGAGATATGTAATAATTTGTGTGAAGTAAGAACAAGAAAGACTGGTAAAACTGAAGATTTATCACCTAAAAACATGACAACGCTAGCCAGAATTACACTTATTTATATATTGGTTCATAAACCCACTTGATTATTCATTTGAAGAAAGTCACATATGAAAAATGTCGAGAATTCTAACAAAATAAGAAGCTGCATGTCACGTGAAATATAGTTCACGTTAATTTAACACAAAGAATATTATACTGGATAAAATTTACATTGCAAATGAAACCAGTCCTATGTTCATCGAATGAATTCACTGAAGATAAGACGAATATCATTATGAGCAGTTACCGCACTGTATTAAAATAGGAAGGTAACATCCAGCAACAATCACATGGTATTACGAAAAACTGTGATCTCACCTTTTTATCTTGTCATATCAGTAGCGAAAATATTTTCATTGTAAAAGCCAGTGACAGTTACCATTGTAAGCAATAAAGTTCCTCGAAAAAGTCCATTTTAAAGTAATGTAATGTCACATCCAATCTTATACACAAAAATCAGCAGTAAAAATAATAATTAGGTAACGGCTGAATTCAGTTCATTCGTGTTAATACTTTTAAGACTTCATGCACTTGATTATATATTATGATTCGAAATATTTAATGAGAGATTCACTGTATGCAAACACGTTAGCACTAGGAAATACACAAACGCTGTTAGTCATTATAAAGTAACTGTTAATCATTCTTCCGATTTCTACAAATAAATCGGATCGGTTTCTTCTAGTCGTTTTTTATCTTTTAAGAAAATATTTTCTGTTGGAAATATGAGCTACTCTTTATATATAAGTAGCTTGGTGTATTTCACAAAGCAGATTTCTCAGGTGCTCACCTAAAATACTAAATAAAATGCAAAAAGATATTCTTTAGAATACAGATGGAAACTACTAACAGTAAGTTATGGATTTTACTTTAAAGGTTGATTATGAGCAGACCAAAATCAAATCCTGATTGTAGCTTCTATAATCTAATTCCTTCGCTTTACGACTTCTAATTAATGAAAATGACATTTGTTAGTTGTTGGCCAATAAATATTTTAGTGATTAAATTTATGAATCAATCTAACCTACACTACCATTATAAACCTAGAGGCACTGGGAGACTGTTCCGTCCCATTATAGGACTCCTCAGCAGTGCACATCCACGATTTCGCACCAATGGGACTCGAAACTGGGACCTTCGATCTCGCACGTGAACGCTTGACCTCCAGAACACTGAGCCAACATCCAACGGTGTTAATGTGCAACTTCGATAGATCCACGACCCGGCTCAAAGATCCAGTGGTTAAGCGTTCGCGCATGAGACCGAAGATCCTAGGTTCGAGTTCCGCGTTCGAGATCACGGATACACACTGCTGAGGAGTTCCATACTAGGATGAAATAGTCGTTCACTGCTTCCAGATTTTCATTAGTGGTCTAGCTTATACTGAATCATGAATTCAACTATTAAAATTACTACATTCTCCACAAATCTCTCTTCTGATACAAAATATTTGACTGTAGTTTCGCAAATGACAGCGTGTTGTTTATTTGATTAATAAAGGCATATAAAAAAGGTTATACACTTCAAAACTGCTGGTTAAGTAAGTTCTCACAAATGGAAATATATCTAAGTTATTACTCTTTATTTGGAAAATCGCTTACAATATCCTTTTTATCGGTAACTACTGATTCAAAACTAGCGATTGAACAAAACTTTTATGAAATTATATTTTCAATGAATGAGACAATGCTTGTTTCCCATTAGCTGAACTGTAATCTATGATCATCGAGAGAAATATTTAAAATAAACCCAGATAGATTGAATCAAATTATATGGATAAAGATGAGATCTTATCAAATTGATTTTATCATGCAAATGACCTTAACTTAATCCTTTGTTATTAGTTAACCCCTTTATATTGTTACAGATAATGTTGAACATTCCAAAGTCATATCCTCATTACCATTCTATCAATTGGCTCATTTATTCATTCATTCTGATGAAGCGTTTTATTAACTTGTATCAGTTAAAAAGAGTTCAATTAAAGTTACTTCAAAAGGTGTTCTTCATTACATTTTTATTCAAAAATTTAATTAATTTCTGAGAAAAGTCTCTACATACTTTATGTCTTCTTAAAATTCACTTTCTTTGGTAGCTAATGACGTAAAAAGAATAAATGAATGGTAGATTGATAGACCAGAGGATTATAATTATTAATTTACACTAAAATCTGGAAAGCTGTTGACGAACATTAAAGGCCATTGATGCAATATTGAAAGAAACAAGATCACAACCAAGTAATAACTGAGAACCTATGATTTCTGAAGTTATCTATGATTGTTGTGAGACGGTTATCATCACTGGTAATTGACATACTATACCAATACATAACTGAAGTTCTAATAGGTTTCATCGGAATCTAATTTGGTAGTCTATTGGTAACCATTAAACCATGGGTTCGATTCCGTGACAGGGAATAAGTACTAAATGTTGAAGGACCAAACCTTCTTTTAGAGCCTTTTAATTTAAACAGTGCGTTGACGGATATCACTTAGTGATAAAATCTACCCTCAATGTGAACACGTCATGGCAAAACACAATATAACGTCACATTATATTTAACAAACAAAAAATAAAATTAATTCACTTGTATTGGTTGCTTGAATATTCCCAACGATATTTAAGACCGCAATTGATTGGTCCCTTTTTGGCATATGTGCAACCAGTGCGGAATGCAAAGATGGATGGTAACTAGTCATGGAATCTAGGACTTGCTTTTCATCCTATTTCAAAGAGACTGACCAAGTGTATTACTAAACATTAGTAGGAAGATTCAAACAACCAATGCAAACAAATGAAAATTCACTCCATTGCACGAGACTATTGCTACCCGGACTCAGTAGCTGTGTGAATAACGTTATAGCATTTAGAACAAATGGTGCCTGGTTTGAGTCCCATGGTGAACGCTATTCAGATCTAGATACATCCGGCTAACGAGTTCAAAATAGGATGAATCTCGTGTTCTGAATTTCACTGCTCGACCCTATCGATCTCTGCTTAAAGAACAAGATTGTGAAATGGTTTTTACACATTTATGAGAAATCTTTTCATTTCCATCATGTGGCCTTCTTTCTATGTTGTATCAATTCTATCGAAGTTGAATTTCTGAAGTAAATAAGTTGGAAATTGATCTTGCTCATTTTTATTCCCAGTGAATTTCCTTTTAAAAAGAACTATTTTAGACAAATTAAATAAAGGCAATCTGGAGTTACTTATAGATGCTTGAATTAACAACACTAAGTTTAAAAGAACACTTTATTCGGTTGCTGGAAAAGAAAACATTTCAATAAAACAAAACTACTGAATAGAGAATTAAAACAAGCGACATGATTATCAAATCTATGAATGGAAAGATAAGATAATCTTTTTACTAAAATGAAGTATCTCAATTTGAGATGAAACATTCTCAATATAATTTAAATGAATTTGTGTCAAAAACAAACAATCAAAAGAGTTGTAGAATTGAAGACCAAATTTTTGAAATTATTTATTAGATTTCAATGGTTTTATATTCCTTTCTATTCTAGTACTTTATGTCTAGTGTTCAATGAGAATAACTTGGTTAGTGGTACCATTTTGATTATAGATAAAAACAATAAGACGAAACGGCTGTCTAATGCTTCCAGGTTTTCCATGGTGGTCTAACTTCAATTGATTCATGATCTCAACCATCTCACCCCGCGGGATTTGAACCAAGGACCTATCGGTTGCGCGCGAACGCTTTAACCTCTAATGACTGGCTTGAAGAGGTATTTCCTGAAGTTCTAGTGAGAAGCAGTGACCAGTGGAGTTCAACCAGGTCTGTTGTGAGATAGTAACTCAATGAAGACATGGGTGGATGTGTCTCTCAATTTTGTGGATCGGTTGAAGTTAGACATAAACACCGTTGGATGCCGGCTCAGTGGTTTAGAGGTTAGGCGCTTGCGCGCGAAACTGATAGGTCCTAGGTTCAGATCTCGCGGTGTGGGGTCGTGGATGCACACTGCTGCGGAGTCCCACACTAGGACGAAATGGCCGTCTATTGCTTCTACGTTTTCCACGGTGGTCCGAATTGATTATTATAATCCGTTAGATTTTACATGAAATATCTTTTATAGGGTCAAGAATTGGATTCAAACTAGTGTCGAGAAGATAAAATAACCTATTTACATTATAACATATATATACATAGTGTCTTCATGAACATTTTTTGTAGGTTTAATCAAGGACGTAAAAGAAATATACAGTTATGAAGAATTTATTTGAAGAATAAGTACATAAAGAAACAACAGTAAGTTGCCATCTTGTTATTGACGATAATAGTGAAGATCTGATCCATAATTGATAATCCTGATGAAACATGAAAATAAAGATATCATTATTCAATTATAACTCAAGAACTTTAATCTTTTTTAACTGACCTGAAATGGAAAAACCAATTAGTCATTTCTTAATTATCACTAATCAATAATTTCATCTTTAAATGATGTTCCATATAATCTTGATGTGTTCTTGATGTACAGCGGTCATCCTAATCTACTGCTGATATTTACATATCCTTTATTCCCGAATCAACTACTTAACTGAAAAAAATCAACAAAGACTAGAATACTCTTACTGACTAGTCGGTTTAAGGTAGTAGAAGCAACAATCAAAACCATTAGAAGATCATCATGGTAACATTGGTTTTTGTGTAGAACTTATGGAAACTTCTAAATAAAATAAAGTATTTGTAATATCTCAATTTATTCAAAATTATCATGTCAAACTGTGGTAATGATACCTTAAGGAGACTTCATTTATACTTTAGCTAATATATTCTTGACATCTATCTCTGCTTACCATGCTTGTGAATTAAGGCTATATCGAGGCAATACGCACATTATACACATATGCCAATTAGAGACTGACTAGTTGCAGTCCTAACACATCGATGGGAAGATTCAAACAAACAATACTGAATGAATTTAATAATTAATAACGTTTTTGCATGAAATAATATGACATAATAATTAGTGTTTCATACAAGAGTAAAATAATGAAAATAATTATGAAAGGAATTTTATGGGAATACTGAATGATTAGTTATTCTTTGATGAAGTTCCTGTCAAACTTATTTTCTTGTGAGACTATATATATACATATATAGATCCATTCATTGTCGATTAGTACACCGCACCTACGTTTAAGGGATAACCGCATTCCTGCTGCATAGTTTTATATATATATATATATACATATTCAAAAGCTAATAACATTACCATTCTTAAAATTCTTCTCTTATTTCAACTGTCAACAACTAAAACCAATCTTTCCCACCTTTCATAGTATCTCATTAGTATACATTACTTTTGTCTTTATAAAAATGATTGATGTGTTTATTTTATTATTCTAATGAAAAATGGTGTCCAATTTTTGTTCATGATTAATCATAGTAAATAGGAAAAAACTAATTTTTTTTTCACACTTTCTATTAAATTTGGTTTTAGTGGAAAATGTTCAAAAAAAAGCAACGAAAACCTCCCCTCCCCCTACCCTCCCCCCTCCTAAAAAACAAGGTAGATATATTATCAGAAAATAAAATACTGTCTGAAGTTTGTTTGAATTAGATTTATTGTTATTTTTTTTTGTTTTTCATCACTCATGGGAGATGAATTTCGCTATTTTTTTTCTTCTTTTTTTTCCACTACAAAGTTAATAGAGTGATTTATCAACATTGTTTATTGAATGTTTTCGATATCATTCACTGATTATGATAAATTTATCATCAATGTTATGCTTTGATATATTGAATGATGATTAAAGTTACTTTATATTAACAAGTGAATCATTAGTACATTGTGAGATGCCACCTTTTTTTAGATTGTTTAGTGAAAAGAAATCTAAATTGAATTGTAAATTTACCGAAAATCTACACACTTAAATTGTTATATTCAGCATATCCATTCAAAACGAAGATCTCGTTACTTATTTACTTGCTTACTAACGCCTGTTACCCCTCGTGAAGGAGCATAGGCCGAACGCCAGCATTCTCCATTCAACCCTGTCCTGAGCAATCCTTTCCAGTTCTTTCCAGTTAATCTATTCTAGTGGTGCTTGTTCTGCCCTTGTACTAAGTGCTATACCTACACCTGCAAGTTCACGAGAACTAGTCATGGGGTCGCCAGATACACGGAGGGTGTATTTCATTAGCTTTCCAGCTAACATTCATCCTTTTCATATCTGCTTCTATTTCCCGGCGTAATGTGTTCTTTGACCTTCATCTTTTCCACTTCCTTTCCGGATTCCAAGTTAGGGCTTACCTCGTGGTTATTTCCTTAGTGTATGTCCTATCCACTTCTAAAGTGTTTTCTTAATTTCCTCTTCAGATAGAAGCTGGTAAAGATCTCGTTAGCCCTAAATATTTTTATAAGAGCTAACAAGATTATCACATTGGAAGAGGATAAACAAAAAGAACAAAAGAATGCAATTAACATCTTACAATTCAATAAATTTCCTATGAATATTATTAAAAGTGTATTAAAACAAGACGTTTCACTGCTTAATAATAATTTGAATGAGATACCATGGATTGGTACAGCAGTTTTACCATATTGTCATGGTACAACAGAAGAACTCCAAAGAATTTTAAAACAACATAGAATTAAAGTATATTACTAAACAACGAACACACTTCAAAGTACTTTAGTTCGATTCATGTCTACACACAACTGCGTCTACAAATTAGGTTGTGTCAATTGTGATGCCTTCTATATTGAAGAGTCATCTCGCGAAATCTTGACTCGTGTCAAAGAACATATTAGGTACAAAAAGAAACCTAATAATCCTGTAGAATTGGATAGACTTCAAATTAAATCAGCAATAGCAGCTCACGCCATTTTCAACGACCATCAAATCGATTTCAAAAATATTAAAATACTACAAAAAGGCTTTTCCAATTACAAAGAAAGGAGAGTGGTTGAAGCGTTCCATATAATGCTTAATCATACTTCTCTCAATAGAAAGGAAGGCCTTACCATACACCCTACTTGAACTACTTATCTTAGCCACCTTGTCTGATATTATTTACAATTCACACTATTATCAGAAGGGGTTTTGTGGAGATTTAGTATTTTTCATAGTTGAAATCATGAGTCAATTGAAGCTAGACCACCATGGAAAACCTGGAAACACTGGACGGCCGTTTCGTCCTATTATGGGACTCCTCAGCAGTGCGCATCCACGAGCCCGCTCTCGCGAGCGAGACTCGAACCCAGGACCTACCAGTCTCGAGCCGAAGCCCTTAACCGATAGACTACTGAGCTGGCATCCAATGGTGTTAATGTCTAACTTCAACTGATCCACGAAGTTGAGCAACCATTCACCAATTGTCTTCAGTGAGTTCCTATCTCACAACGGACGTGGTTTTGAACTCCACTGGTCACTGCTTCTCACTAGAACTTCAGGAAATATCTCTTGAAGTCAGTCACTAGTGAGCGTATGATTATATTAATTATCAGAAGGGGTTTTGTGGAGATTTGGTATTTTTCATAGATAAAAGCATGAGTCAATTGAAGCTAATAGGACGAAACGGCCGTCCAGTGTTTCCAGGTTTTCCATGGTGGTCTAGCTTCAATTGACTCATGCTTTCATCTATGAATAATTCATACTATTACCTTACTAATTGAACTCTATCCTTTCTCACCATAAAGGTCACATTTTTTCATCCCTAACCTTGCATACATACACACACAAATTTACATATATGTCGCTTATAAATCACCTCGTCTGTAATAACATAACATTGACTTGTTCAGACCTGTTTTTTGATTGATCGCACATAATATTTTTGCTTTGTTCCTTTGTACTATTTTAATTTGGATTAATTTTGGTTTGGTTATTTATTCTCTTCGAAGAAGTGGCTTACACTGAGTTACGAAACATCAGAAAATCTATTTTTTCTACTGATTGGGATATTACAAATATATCAAATACTGTGAAACTATTCGCTCTAATTTAGACGAGAGTTCTTATATATTAGTTTATTTATTATTACTGTTTGTAAATGAATAAATAAATAATTTAAAATCAGAAGGGGTTTTGTGGAGATTTCAGTATTTTCATAGTTGAAAGCATGAGTCAATTGAAGCTAGACCACTATGGTAAACCTGGAAGCATTGGACAGCCGTTTCGTCCTATTATGGGACTCCTCAGCTGTACGCATCCATAATCCTGCCTCGTGAGATTCGAACCCAGGACCTATTAGTCTCGCGCAAAAATCTCCCCAAAGAAAAGAACCCCTTGTGGAAATTAATTATTTAACAATATTGTTAAAAAAAAACATTCCCTTCAAACAACAATATATAATCTAGTTGGTGAAATTTCATTCGTTCATTTCAATTTAACTCAAATGGAAAATTAGTCACATAACTAAATTTATCATCAAAATATCCAAGAATTAAGAAAACAAAAGTAGAAACAGTATTCAAATTTTCATGAGTTGGTAAACATATAAAATTAATCTTAAATAATTTTTTGTTTTCTTATTTAGAAATGATAAACAATTGTGGTTGTTTGTTTGTTTGTTTCGATTTGAAGAGAGATTTGATATCGACCAGTTGGAAGTGATTCATCGTCATCATCATCATCATCGTTTTATTTACAAAACGGTCTGTTTTCCTTTAAACCATTATGTCATTGTGATCCATGGGATACATTAAATCTTTATTATTCAATCTCAATGTAATTTTCGTTTTGTTGGTTTGTTTGATTTTATCGCCTATTTTTCTCTGATTGTTTATTGTTGTTTATTTGTATTTCTCATGAGATTAGATGAATTGAATACATAGTTTGTAATAAAATATTTAAGAATTCATTGATACGATTTAATTTAGTTCATTTTTCCTGACAATCCCATCTGTTTCTCTTTCATAGGTGATTATCTGGTTTTTATAGATTTTATTAGAGATGATTAATAGACACTTAGTATTACTTGTTTGAATCTTCCCATTGATGTTTAGGACTGCAATTGGTCGGTCTCTTATTGGCCTATGTGCATACTGTGAGTATTGCCTCGATATAGCCTTAATTCACAAGCATTATAAGCAAAGATGAATAGTGGCTAGCAGTCCTAAACATCAATGGGAAGATTCAAACAAACAATACTAAGTGAATTTAAACTTCACCCCATTGCTGAAGCAAGTGGCTCTCAGGACTCAGTGGCCGAGTGGATAACGCGATGGCGTTTGAAGCGAAAGGTACTGGGTTCGAGTTCCAGAATGAATATCAACTCTGAGGTGCAAGTAAATCCAGCTGACGAGTCCCAAATAGGACGCAACGCGCGTCCTGTATTCCACTGCTAGTCACTATCCATCTTTGCTAACAATGATTAATAGACAGTTATAGATCTGAATGTATTGGGACTTTAAGATTATCTGAAGAGTTCGACTTTGTGAGGCAGAGTGGAAATTCATGACTACATCTTGTGTGAAGGTAAATATATGTAGAAAAATGCAAACTTAAAACGTAAAATACGTTATAATTTATGTGGCAACATACAATAGAATTTAATAAGCTTGTTTCGCTAGTAATCTTCTTTTTTGGTAATATTTCAAATTGGCTAGCATGTGTTTTCATAAGTGGTAGATCGTCGTATAATGTTTTAAATAAAGTATTTAAGCAAGTACATCACAGATAGAGACTAACGATATAGTAGAACTATTATGCAATATGCTTTGTTGTTAAGTGGTTAGGAGTAATTAGCAGAAAGTCGAGTACTTAGTTTCTTGATACTCTTACGAGCATAATGTAACTGTAATCTTGGGGGGCTGGGAATCGATGAGCTTTGTGGGATTTTAGCTGATTACCTTCAAATTTTTACTATCTGAAAAAACTTAACGCGATGTAAAAACATTTGGACTAGTGACCATAATACAATGTGACCAATAAAACTTGACAAGGATGAAGAACTAGTCACATACAACTTTGTTTACCACTAGTCGATTGATCCTTGTGAAGTGTTTAAAATGTAAATGATAATCTGAAGCTAGAGTTAGTTTGATTTGAAAAACGTTAATAACAACAACCATTATTAAAAGAACTGTCAGTGTTTGATGAAAACTACTTAGGACTTATTGCGACTGAAATATTCGCGATCTAACTGTGAAAACAAATCAAGGAAGTGTTCAACATCTTAGTTTATGACAACTTTCTCCGGTAATTTCATGTTTAGTTAACATCGGTATCACACCTTTTCTCCATATAAACTTGTTCCTCTTAGTATGCATGTTAAATTTCATACGTAGCTTGGTAAGATATATATAACTGAATGAAATAATCTTTGTTTGTTTCATCTTTAATATACACAAAGCAGTACTTCAAACAACTTTAAATAAAATAAAGGGGTTAACTTATTGATTATAAAATGTTTATTCTAATGTGAGTAATCTGAGTTTTTGTTTGTGGAAGTTAAGTGATTTTAAATTGATTATTTATTGCAGTAAATTAGTCTATTGTCAGGAGTGAGATCCGAACCCGCACCCACAAAGTTAACTGCGACCTGAACTCAGCGCCTTGGACAGCTCGCCCATTCTCTAAACTAGTTACATATTATTAAGTATTATTATATATGGAAATATCACATGTGAACACCCACAATTTTAATTTATATTGTTTGCTATTAGGCCATTACTCATTATACAACTATGTATAATTCATTGAGTGTAGAGGATTAGTTCACAGACGTCAAATAAGACGTGTTTCTCACATTTTTGACACTTTTAGAGATAATTTAGTTTTCTCTTGACAACTGATTAATTAATTTTGATAAAAGGATTAACTTTTACAAATAACTACTGTATCATCTTACAGATACCAGCGTTATAATGATATATTTGAGTAAATTTTAAGACATATATGTACCAACATATATGATGATTTTGTACTTAATTTTATAATAATTTGAATTAGTCCTTGGATTTAGGTCCATCCAGCTGATTAGACTCATAAGGGATGAAATGAGTGTTTTGAATATTGTTGTTAGCTACGTTCAAAATATGCGATTTGAGATGTTTTTCGTAAATGACTGATTTCGACTAATGAACGATTGTAAAGTAGTGTAATTGAACTATTGGTTAGCTCCAGTATGAGACTTGTTATACATCTACAATTTAACAGAAGATCGAATAGTTAGTAACTTTCCTGATAAAAGTATTGGACTAAAAATGATGAATTTATAGATGTCAGTATCAAGGTTGAACTTGATGATCTAGCATTCAGTAGAAAGTAAATAAGAAATATATTTTTGTGATATCCCAATGAGTAGGAATTTATACTTCCGAATTATTTTTTTTACTCTGAGGAAGTGGTTTACATTAAGTCACGAAACGCCAGGAATAAGATTTTTCTACTCATTTGTACATCATGGAAACATATTTATTACTTTGATGAAAATGTTTATTTCATTGGTCTTGTTGATTAGTTTACCTTTAACCATAGACGGATCAAATTAGTGTGTCTATCATTAAGAGATAAACTACATTCTAATAACTATCCCCGTCTCCAGGAATTTAAACAGTGTTCCTGATGAGCAAAGATGGTTAGTGGCTGGCCGTGGAATCCAGGATACGCGTCTCCTCTTATTTGAGACTCGTCAGCTGGATATACCTGCATCTCAGAGTTGATGTTCACTCAAAGACTCGAACTCAATAGGAGATTGATCGATTTCAGTCCTAAACATCAATGGGAAGATTCAAACAATAAATCCGAAAATGAATTAAATCTTCATTCCATTGTACAAGCAAGTGGCTATCAGGACTCAGTAAGTGAGTGGATAATGCGATGGCGCTTGAAGCGAACGGTACTGGGTTCGAGTTACAGAGTAAACATCAACTCTGAGACGCAAGTACATCCAGCTGACGAGTCCTGAATAGGACGAAACGCGTGTCCTGGATTCCACTGCTAGCCACTATTCATCTTTGCTTACAATGCTTGTGAATCAAGGCTATATCGAGGCAATACGCACAGTATGCACATATAGCCAATAACAGACTGATCAATTGTAGTCCTAAACGTCAATGAGAAGATTGAACCAAACAATAACGAGTGAGTGTTCCTTATGATGAAAATTGAGAGTTGTTCGTTACTGGAATTATTTATGTAAATATAACAGTATTAAATAGTATCTATATGAAACCAGTGTTTCATTCTGTTGAAACTATTAGTAAATTTTTATTTTGAATATGGTTTGAAGGAAATATAAGTGGGTTGAGAAAACATTAGTCATTCTTTTGGTCGATTCAATGAATTGAATAGTGTATATTTCAGGAGCAAGGTAGCAACAACTTAGTGAATTAATATATAAAAGACAGAAGAACTACACTTATTCAATGGTAGATATTATAGGATACGGACACCAGTTTAACGTTCATTTAGCTCTCGTATGACCCTTACTGTCTTTATGGCCTCCACTAAGACAAATGCTGTTCTACGAAAGTGTTGTTTTATTCAATGCATCATATACATAAACAGTTTTCAGCATTTCCTAAATCTTCTTAGAGTCTTCCGGAACTTTAGTAGCATTGCTTCAGTATCTATTGCTTAGAACCAGATGTCATAGCTTACCACAATGCAAAAATATACTCTCAAACTATAAATTAAATATTGGAATGAAGACTGGTTTAGATTGCTATTCATTCGGGAAACTATATGTTGGTTAGTTTTAGTAAAAAAGTATGTTAGACACTCTTATTCTCCTTTGATTTCGAAAAATGATCTATGATGCTTGAAAAGTTCAATGTTCCCGATTGTCATCCATAATTTGAGTGTCATTCATATTGGAGTTCATTCAACTGTGACTTGAACAGATAGTTATTGTCTATTCAATCGAAATGAAGAATGGAGAATCATAATACAGAATTCTAAGTGTATATAATGAAGTTTGAATTTATGAAATAGAGATTTCGTTCAAAATTTGAACTTCAGTCTGATGTTATTTTACCTGTGGTCAGACCAAGGGTGATTTGAATTTAGAGATAATTCATTGAAATTGGTTCAGTTTAATGAAGTAAGAAAACTTTATTTGATTACTTTCACAATCTTATATCCATGAAAAGAGATATTTTGGGAAAATATTAAAATTGAAGTTATCAAAATTGTGATATCGTGCACCGGAAGCTATTGGTTTTTTCATAGACAAGTACTACTGAGAAACCCCACAGTAAAACTAACGATGCTACTTGACACCCTGCCCAAATTTTAGCCTGGGGTTCTATGTCGAAGTTAGCGGTAACATAAACTTTGAATAAGTTTCTGAGTGTGTTGCTATTTTGTCAGGGATTTTAGTGATGAAGGGGTTCTACTTGTTTCAACGTTAGCGTACCTATTGTTATTTTTGGAATCCCATCACTTTAGGTATTTGAAAGTGGACTTTTAACTTGTTTTAATTTCATTTTAAATTAACAATGGTAGATAATTATAAAGTGCACCTTTTTAAAAATGATAATATATTAAATACTAACCGAGAAACTTATAAATAGTATTAGTGTGGGTTGATGTAAAATGTTGGGATAGATTATTTAGTGCACTCAAAAATGACAATTCGTCCCCTTTATTACTTCCTAAAAGTAACCAAATTTGACATTTATATTATTATTAGAAAGGGGGGTTTGTGTATATTGTTGCAATTCTTAATAGTTAAATTCATGAGTCTATGAACTATTGCACAAGATCATGAATCGATTAACGTTAGACATTAACATTATTGGTGGTCTATATTTATTCACCTTTAGACCAGTGGTCTAAAGGTTAAACGTTCGCACGTGAGACCGAAGGTCCTGGTGTGGTGTGGTTTACTTATATCTATATAAGTAGTATATGGTGTGGGTCAGACATAGAATGTATTTTGGCAGAAGACCGATGAGGAAAGAACTGGAATGAAGCGCAATCGTCTGGAAAATGCATGAACAATGGAATTAGAGAAGAAACGGTCAAGATTGAAACAATTGGTTGTTAATTTGCAAATTGACTGTTCATTGTTTGGTTATCAGAATTTACCGAGATAGTCTGTAATGTTTGTTAAAATACATTCGATTGTCCCCAACAAGTGTTCTGTTCACTACACTGGGATTGAGTCCTACATGCGGGGTCGTGGATGCGCACTTCTAAGGAGTTCCATACTAAAACGAAACGGTCATCTAGTGCTTTCAGGTCTTCAATGGTGGTCTAGCATAGATCGACTAATGGATTCAACAATGGAAAATTTACATTATTAACAAGAATACATTTATCATCTTAGCAAACTATTCTGAAACCAATAACGTACATTATTTGGATGGGTTTCAGGTGATGTACAGATGAGCCTTTTTGGTCTCTAATTTTGTTTATAAATAACCTTGGTAATTATAATTTTTTAAGTTTAGATAAAAGCTTATAACTACTGAAATAGTCTATCATACTGATATGATCAGAAAAGAAATTATGTTGAAGCTAGAAAAATCAATAAAACGGCTTTTCTTCTAATCGAAATGCTCATTAAAGCAATCCTGCCAAGGACCATGATTCGTATCAGCCAAATATAATTGAAGAAGAATATATCTTGTTGAACCGATTATTTCTAATGTTTGTAAAAGGAACACATTAAAGCACAAATATCAGTGGTTTGGCGGGAATATAGTCTTTAGAGGTTACGGAACATTTACTTATCTGATTAAATAAATTATGCACCATATATTCATTATTTGACAATCTAGATGATCTTTCAGTATTCGATTTTATCTGTTAAAATCAGACTTTTGTTTTTAAACGTGCATTTGCTATTGTTTCTCATCATATCAAATAAGGAAATCATCTAAAAATAAGGTGCGTACTTATTAGTGTGTGGTTCATTGTTTTAAAGGCAGTATACATATTCCGAAGATTGTACTCAAGACCCGTTATATCATAGATATCGTAAGTTAGATACAGTGATCTACTTCCTTTAATTCAGAATAATCAATTGTTTGACAGTCACAATCTAAATAAATAAGAAGTAAAGGTAACTCGTTAATGAAATACAGATTTATGGACTAGCTGCTGAGTATCATTGCCTGTGTGATAGATAATGATACTATCTGGGTTCTTATTTCACCAGAGATGTAGTGAGATATTAACCGGTAACTTATACTTTAAAAGTTAAGTACTTCAATACCAATATCAAAGTTCATAATCTTATTAGTAATAAAAACATAGTGGAAGAATTAACTAAACATTTTACTGAAACTTATCTACACTGGAAATCAATTACATGACTATCAAAAGAAAATCAATTTTATTTCTTAAATCAATTACGCGTGATTGTGCGGATGGGAGGTACACCTATCTGCACTCAAGTCTTAATGTAGTAAACTAGAAAACAAGTCGGGACAATCGAATATATTTGGACACAAAATTGTAGAAAATCTTAGTAAAATCTGAGAACCATACAGTAAATACTTTATTTGTAAAACATTATTCAATTGTCTTAAACTTGACTGTTTTCATTTTGCAAATGTCAATCAATCGTTTCAGACTTCATTGTTTCTTCATTTTCACACTGATCATTCTCTGTTCTCGTTCTCTTATCTTTGATCTTTTTAATCTTCAGTCTCCACACATTTCACTTTTGATTGATGAAACATACTACTTATATCTATCGATATCAGTAGTACACCACAGTATGACTTTTATTCAATATTCAATTTTTTCATGATATGATTTGAAGGTATATTTACTGTTTCGATCTTTGTAAAAAACAGAAATATCGCATGGTAATTAAATGCAGTTCTAAAGAATACTTGAATAAATATCTCAAAGATGAAATCGTTAAACGATATAACAATCACTACTCAGTTCTTTTCAGTATGTTAATTCTTTTCTTCTAAAATATTTAATAACGTTTTAATTTTGTCAACAGAATTATTATTCTCAGAAGAGGGTTTTGTGGAGATTTTAGTAATTTTATATAATTGAGATCATGAGTCAATTGAAGCTAGACCACCATGGATAACCTGGGAGCATTGGAAGGCCGTTTCGTCCTGTTGTGGGACTCCTCAGCAGTGCGCATCAGCGATTCAGCCTCGTGAGATTTGAACCCAGAACCTATCAGTCTCACGCGTGAGCACTTAACCGTTAGACCACTGAGGCGGCATCCAACGGTGTTAATGTCTAACTTGCCCCCAAATGCCCTGGTACGGTCGAGAGTGGGGAGAGTCTGCTCTCCCTCTCGAAATGCTCTCATATGGCCACGCGAATATATAGCCTCTGTCAGGGAAGTCCTACTCACTGCCTTCTCGTGACGGGGGTGTTGTTCACAAAAGTGAGAGGACGAAAAGCGAATGTCCGGCGCTTTAACCGGGTTGGTGGATGTGGAGGATCCACCTAGGGGAGTTGGAAAACCCTGATTCCAAACCAATGGTGCACATGGGCTCCAGTATCCTGAGGGAACAAATGGCGTATGAACCAACTGTTGGTCACCGGCTACCATGGTACTGCATCTCCTTACGATGCTCCACTGCCTTGTGGACTAGACCTTTAGGTCAAAGGCTCGGGGTGTGGCCCCCTAAGAAAACCACCTGCTTCAGTCTGGGCACCTGGGCAGTATCACAGCCCTCACACAAATCGAATGAGATTTGTGAGGCGCATATTTATCTGGTGCTTCCTTGTACCAATATTTATGTGTTTAAATAAATAAATAAATAAATAAATAAATAAATAAAATGTCTAACTTCAGCCAATCCACGAAATTGAGCAACTATTCACCAATGTCTTCAGTGAGTTGATATCTCCCAGCAGGCGGGGTTGTGGGTGCGCACTACTGAGGAAACGGCCGTCCAGTGCTTCGAGGTTTTCCATGATGGTCTAGCTTAAATTGACTCATGATCTAAACTATATATAATTAGTATTCACAAATTTTGCAATCTATCATGATACATATAAATGTACACAAGTCAATAATTTTTGGTCCGTAACTGTAGGAAAAAGGGGACAAAAGGTTGCAATAATTGTTATCATCATAATACTATAGTACAAAATTTTAGACGGTTCACAAATGAAGTTCGGATATATTGTTATATATAGACATTTTTATATAACACTTAGTGTTGATCATTGTAACTTGTATACGTATGGTTATTTGTCTACTAGTACTGTTAATTAACGTCAAGAATATGGTATTATTTAGAATACAAATAATGGAACATAATTATTTATACCGATAGCAGAAATGTTGATCTCCTATCTGTACTTTTTAGCGTTGACATGACGTATGTTAATGATGTTGGGATGGGATCAAAACGTGAGATCATGTTTTGACTTAATTTTTTGGTCAATATAACTGTTTAGCATAACAGCAGTTTCATTTTCAGAACGATATGTTAACTAATGTCATATTCATTTATTTCCGATGTGATAATTTATTCAGTGACCTTATTTTCATGTGAATTTTATTCAAGATAATATTCTTTAAATGAAGTTAGTGTCAATTTTGTTCTGTATGACACGTGGCACATGCTTTGTAGGGATTTTGTGTCCCTCCTATGAGTGATATATGTTGAATAATCATCAGTTATGAAAGAAATAAGAAAGTGAGTGTTTTAGGCTCAAGTAGTTGCTGTTTTGTGGAAGATGAAACAAATATTCATATACATCAGGTTTCTCTTTCTTAATTGCTGTGAACAACTTACAGTGATATTTGTTGAAAGTATTCGGCAAACTCTGTCCTGCGGTTACAGCAGATATTAAGCAAATTATAGAAGAAAGGAATGAAACCCAGTCTATTTAGATAAAGTGTTGATGGTTGTCATAAAAATGTATGTACATTTATGTTTTTCTATATACACTTCTACTTAACGAGCCATCACGTCACATTCTACCTGCCAATATACTCATTTAAGTTTTCGACACATTTGTTCATTAAGTGACTGAAACTAACTTGGTAGTTTAGAGCGTCAAGTTGACTAGTTTAGATCGGTCAGTCTGTTGTGTAATTGGAAATGTAATTACAGAAAGTCAATATTTTACTTCAACAGGCAGAAGATAATAATGAATACTTTGTCAAGTTCTCACTGATGAACACAAAAAAATCAAAATAACGTTCATTAAGTTGTCAATATTCCACTAAAATGATTTGATATGTCCCATGTCTTGAATAACTGACCTAATTAAATTGCTTGTACTATCTTTAACTGGAGGTTGTTACAGCAAAAAGGAATTGCTGCACAATATATCTAATTGTTTGTTCGATGGTTTTAGAAGATTTTTTTGATGGAATGTTTTTTATTCCGGCTAATGACAGAACAATAATTACCCTACATTACAAGAAGAGATGGGTGGTGGCTAACAGTCGAATACAAGATGTGCGTTTTGTCCCATTTGGGACTCGAACTCGGTACCGTTCACCCCAAATGTCGTCACGTTATCCATTTAGCTACTGAGTCCGGAGAGCCAGTAAAATGTTGATTCTCAACACCAATGGGAATATTCAAACAACCAATACAAAAACGAATTATTACTTATCGAAGATCCAACGTGAAATGGAATCTGTTATATTTGTGTATTATGACTAACATGGTTTTTTAGGATTACTGTTTGGGAATAAGTCGATGCCTGTTCCGCTATATAGTTCATTGACTATTCAGTGTTATGTGTGATATATGTCTCAACAATATGATTGACTGTCACATGTTATGACTTGAAAACTCCTATCAAAGCCTACTATGAGTTTGAGCTAATACAGTGTATTTGTTACCGAATACCTGTCTTGTTTCTACACATTTTCAACAATTTTCAGTAAAAGCATTCATATTTGAGTTCAATTGAAGTAAGTACTTTTATTGCCACGGAGTTGTAGTTTTAAGTTTGAGCATCTTTCATCGGTTTTAGCAAAGGAATAACATTAAACAAATCTAGATCTATAGCATTAACATTTGTAGCATTGTACATTACTGGTAATAAGATTTTAACCTAGAATCAATGATACTTGTATTTTTCAATTATTACGGAAAATTTGATTTATTTATGAGATTCTATTATCCAGAAAATAAGAGAATAAAAATGAAGGGGTATTTGTTTTTTTTAAAAAAAAAACGTTTTACGTAAGAAACAATAACGAAAACAATTTATAGATTTCATTTATTTTATTGCCCGAATTAAATTACGTTTTACCTGTTATCAAAAACAATTAAATTAAATGTAAAACTCATTTTAGTTATATTTCAGTAGTATAGAAACGTTTTCAGAAAAAGAATTCGAAGCTAAAAACGTTCAGTTAAAAGATAGTTCCTATAAACTGCGTCATATTTAATGGTGATTTTGGATATTATAGTTGAATTCATGAATCAATTGAAGATAGACCACATTGGAAAACCTGGAAGCACTGGATGGCTGTTTCATCCTAGATTAGGACCCCTCAGCAGTTCGCATCCACGATCCCGTCTCACGGGACTCGAACACAGGACCTACCGATCTCGCGTGCGTGCGCTCCACCTGTAGACCAGTGAGCCGGCACCTAACGGTGTTGATGTTTAACTAAAACCAATCCACGAAATTGAGCAACCGTCCATTATTGTCTGCAGTGAGTTGATATCTCACAACAGACCTGATTGAACTCCACTGGTCACTGCTTCTCACTAGAATTTATGGTTCAAGCATGAATTTCCGTATTTCATCTTTCAAGCTAAAAAAAAAGCGCATTAAAGGAAATGAATCATGGAAATTAACCGTACATGTTTACGAAAAGTCAGTCAGAGCTAAAAAAAATTTAGAAAACTCCATCGGGGGGAAGTTATTTTTTTGTTTATACGTTTCTTGTTTAACCAAACATACAATAAGTGAATTTAATTGTGAAATATATAATTGTTTTAATGACTGAAGTTATTTGTTACTGAAAAATATGTACCTGTTATTGGTACAAAGTTCAGCGGTAACTTATGCCTGGTTAATTGATTATCAAAAGTTTGTGATTTTTGTCACAATGATTAAAATAGTGCGATATTATTATCTCGTTTATTTACTTCATCTCAGTCATCTAAAAAGTTATCACTGTAGAAGAATGTATTTATAGTGGAGTATTAGGTTTTACAGGTAAGCGCAACCGAGAACGTTTGAATTCATGAAGAAAATGTCAGTAATCTATTTGATAAAAATAGAACAACTTACCAGGGGAATCTAAAACCCCCAAGGGAATATTTCTTTGATATTGTAAAATCAATCCATCATTAGATTAAATGAAAGCGAGTGCCTCCGTTCTTCTGATTGGCAATAATTTCATAAATTAGAGATTTTGATTATACATGCGGTCGCCAAAAATGCATACAACAATATGACATGAAATTTTCAGAGTTAATGAAAGCAATCTATTCAAGAAAACATTTCAACATAAACCGATTACTCAATCTTCAATTGAGTACAGACTTTAAAGAAAATATTCTTTTTATTCATTCGATGTTTTGTCAAAATCTAGTTGGAAAATATTCTGACAAATTACTACTTAAACTTATAATTTACCATTTGGATCTCCGCTATTTTAATTTTTAGTCATATCCAGAGAAGCCTGTTTTCCGTATTAAATATCATAAAACTTATATTGGAGAATCAACCTTTTGAAGTTTATCATCAGTGATTGATCAAATAACTGTAAATTAAAAACTAATAGTACTTCTATGCTTTTCTTCAATGATATCCAACTTCAAGGAATGTGGAATAACATTTGGCCAAGATTCATAAACTGAGAAATACTATGAGTTAAATCAGAAAGATTCTAAAATTTCGAGGCGCTTGAGTGATTTTTGTTAGTCTTTCCAAATTGTTTACCAACTTGAAATGAATCTAAGTTAACTATTGTGAATTACATGTAGGAGAAAAATCGAGATTTCTAACTGATCTAAATATTTATAAAACTTACAATTTACTTCTAACTCTTAGATACATAATATTATCGTATTTTTATTATTGTAACTTAACAAGTCATATTATGGTGTGATCTACTTATATCCACATAAGTAGTATATTACGATGTTCAGGCATTGAATGCATTTTGGAAGAAGATCAATAAGGAAAGAACAGGAATGAAGTGCAATTGGTAGAAAAATGCATGAACATTGATATCAGAGAAGATGAACTAATATTTGCGGAAGGAATAGTCTCGATTGAGACAATTGATTGTTATTTTGCAAATTAACTGCTTGTTGTATGGTTATCAGAATTTAGTGAGATAATCTGTAATTTGTGCTTAAATACATTCGATGGTCCCCACTCGTGTTTATTATAAGAAACATCTTGCCAATATTATTATTAGAAAATTTGTGTTAAAGAAGTGATTAAATATGCCTTCGTTATTCATATTCCAATGTATAATTTGGGGTACCTAGACTGTCGTATTCCCTGATGATGTTCTCGTGATCTTCGGGCTGCCTAATCTCCCAAAGGCAATAGGACAGTGCATGACGGTATTGTTGTATGCTAGGTTCAAAGAGAATGGTATGCTATATGCCTGCAAATCCGCTCCGTTATTATTACATATAATGTATAATTTATATTCAGATTTAAACAATTTAAAGTAAAAAGAACTTAATTTCGTTACAAATTAGTCTCAAGGGTATTTCAAACCAAATTTTATTCTTCACTCATGTGAAATTTGGAAAAATGTAGGTGTTCAAACTTTATTTTCTATTTCCAACTTAGTAAATCCATATAGTTTAACTAAATTATAAATAAGGAATGTGATTTAAACCTGCCCATCAAATGTTTAATAGATTTGTTTACATATATTGAGATACAATTGAAAGTTACCAGGTGTACTCGTGCTTATACGGATATGTGTTAGACATATATATATATATACATCGATTACTATTATATGTAATACTTGAGATGAAATTGTATGAAAATATAAGTCACCTATTCATCTATCAACAACTTATCATTTACACTTAGTTGATAGTAGATAGTTACCTGGTACTTTGTTCTATCTACTATGTTTTAAAGTTGATTATTATTACAGCAATAAAGTTATGTATTAGTTTATAATTGTATATTCCCAGAAACATAAAAACGTTGTAATAGATGTCCATCCAAATAAGGTGGAGAGGAAAACTTGTTTATACGTAACGAATTATTAGAATGTGAACCAAGTGAATATCTTTAAAATCAGTTTTATTCCCTTTATAACTTCCTGTTATGTTTTTCTCTTTTTTTTCTGTTTTATTACAACGTACAATATGATATATAATGAATCGATCCTTCCAGGGAATAAATGTGACTATGAAGTACTAACTACCAATACTTATGTAGTGTATACTACTTATATCGACAAATATAAGTAGTGTTGAACACTGATCAGAAGTGGTATGGTTATCAAAAGAAGGTTGAGAAGATTGAACTGGAGAAAACAGAAAGGGTAACAGAAAGGAATCGGAAAGTAGACGAATCATGAACGATGTAAAGGACAATCGATGGAATATTTGCAAATGAAGTGTAAATAAAATCCATGTTAAAAAATGTCCAAATATTGAAAAGATCTTTAGCGCTTATACATTTCAAATAATGTATTTAGGTGTAACGCGCTATGGAATCTGTGCTACTGTTTTCGGAAGACTTTTGTTAATATTTAATTTACACTGTTAACGAAAAGTTTATGTCCGTTTTATGGTTTGAAGTTTTAGTTGCTGATGAAACAAAACTTATAATAAGGATTATTCGACACACACCGGGCAACGTCAATAACTAGATCTTTAAAGTGCAAACTGATCAGTCCGGTGGTGGATTCCAGATATTTCATTCTGTCATTAGTCATTGGTCAATGTAATTACTTACATTCTGTAAATGTTCTACTTATCCTTACTATATGTTACTTCGAAGTATGTAATATATAAATAGTATCATGCACCCAAACCAATTGTTATCAAGTATTGAGAGTTAGGAAGAGAAGAAAATATACCCAGTAAATTATCATCAAAGACAAATAGCTTATTCAATACTGTATCTTTGTGTTTCGAAAAAACGAACAAGCCATCTAACTAGAAATCATGTGCATACAGTTCAGCGATAGTAGATATGTATTATACGAATGACACCAAGTATGATTTCTGTTTAAGAAAATTGAATGAATACGTATATGCTGTAAATTAAAATTTGAAAACACATTGTCTAAAGACTTGTTAAATGCTAGCTTTAGGACTACTATTGACCAGTTACATTTTAATCAACATTTATGATTAAAATTTGATTTTAAAAATGTTAGTTAACAGTCATTTACTTTATCAAAGGATAAATATAGTTCTGGGTAACTCTTGAGATGTTACATTCCTCAGTTTTATGCTAGTTGACGTTGTCAAGAGACAAACTAGTCCCATTAGTATTATAGGCATTCCTTTAAAACAAATTTTGATTATCTTAAAACACACAAAGCTTTTGCATCTAACGCTAAACATATCACATTAACGAAACTAAACTTTGCCGCAAAGTATGTTCACACACTCTGAAGGAACTGGGAGTTGTTGAAATTTTAAAGTCTGATTAAATTTTGAAAGATGAACACCACAAACGACTGAGCCAAACTAAATTAAACTCTCCATTATCCTCAAGCCAAAATAATACTCTATGAGTCCTTCAGTCACTTCATGATATGTGAGAGATATCAGCATACAAACTTAGCGATTTAAAAGTGTTGTTTTGCATATTTGTATTGTCTAGGTGTAACAAAAGAAATTGTACATGTTTAGGTTTGTTGATAGAATGATTTCAAAGGATATTGTTAGATTTCATCTTGTAACATGAAGGTGGTCAAAACCTCTGTTCCACTGGGGTAACAGGCGTAAGGAAGTAAAAAATACGATATTCGTCAAATAGTTTCTGATAAATTTCAGTTAGATATAAACTCAAAATATCCAGTAATTGTATCTAATGTTCAAATAATGTAACTTCATTAAAACAAAACAATCAGTTGATAAGAACCATATTAAACGTTTTGATAATCCAATTTAAGCGTGAAATTATATTATGGGCATTTGAAATATTGGAAAAAAGGGTTTTCTATATTAAACTATACCATATTGACTAAAGGAATGAATGCATAGTAATCTATCTTTTAGTTTCTATTCAAATGTCAAATACAGTGCATCATAAAGATTATTTAATATAATACTAGTATTAATAATGTTCCTCTGTAGGAAACATGATCAGCATGTTGTTTTAGTGTTATGATATTTATTAAAATGTACTGACCACATGTGGTGAATCAGTGTTTGTTTTATGTTGATTGATGCCAATATGTATAAAGTTTAATTAAAAAACAATTTTGACCATTATTCTTTCAAATAGAATATAATAGACATTATAGTTTACATTATTTATGTAATTAAAATAAAGGAAAAGAAGAACTATTTTTGTTATTTTTTTCACTTGGTGTTGTTTACTTGTATCTACTCATTGTTATTTTGAACTGCAATTGATCAGTCGCTTGTTGGCATATGCGCATCCTATGCGGACTGCCACGATATTGCTTGAAGTCACAAACTTTATAAGCGAAGATGGATAGTGGCTAGCAGTGGAACTCGTCAGCTAGATGTACCTGCATCTCAGAGTTGATGTTCGCTCTGGGACACGAACCCAGTACCATTCGCTTCAAACGCCATCTCATTATCCACTTAGCCACTAGAGACGGATCAATTGCAGTTCTAAATAATAACAATGGGAAGGTACAAGTAAACAACACCAAGTGAACATTACTTCACCTCATTCCACAAGCAAGTGGCTATCAGGACTCAGTAGCTGAGTGGATAACGTGATGGCGTTTGAAGCGAGTGGTACTTCGTTTGAATCCCAGAGTGAACGTCAACTCTGAGATGCAGGTATATCCAGCTAACGAGTCCCGAATAGGACGAAACGCACGTCCTGGATTCTACTGCTAGTCACTATCCATCATTGCTTGCTTTTTTATTTTTTAAAAATTATAAACTTCAAACTAATGTGTATTTAAACAAAATAATGAACAAATGAAATGAATCGTAACTTTTAAAAGCGAAATATGATTAAAACAAAATCAGGGTTAGGTAATAAATATCATTTTAAATAATTAGAAATAATTTAACAATTGAGATCATGAATCAATTGAAACTAGACCACCATGCAAAATCTGGAAGCACTGGACGGCCGTTTCGTCCCATTGTGGGAGTCCTCAACAGTGTGCATTCACGATCCCACCTCACGAGATTCGAACCCAGGACCTACCAGTCTCACACCAGAGCACTTAACCGATAGGCCACTGAGCCGGCCGGCATCCAACGGTGTTAATGTCTAACTTCAACCAATCCACGGAGTTGAGCAACCGTTCACCAATGTCTTCAGTGAGTTGATATCTCCCAACAGACCTGGATGGGCTCCATTGATTACTGGTTTTCACTAGAACTCCAGGAAATACCTCATGGAGCCAGTCAGTAGTGAGCATATGATCATTATCAGAAGGGAACTGATGCGCACTGCTGAGGAGTCCCATAATAGAACGAAATGGCTGTCCAGTACATCCAGGTTTCCGATGGTGGTCCAGCTTCAATTGACTCATGATTTGAACTATGAAAATACTGAAATCTCCACAAAACCCCTTCTGATCTATTATGAAATTATCAGTCGATACTTCAAAAAAGTATTCGATACAGTTGTGATAAGTTTATTGAAGACGTATCGTAATTCCGTATTTTATTATTCTCTGTGTTCTGTAAAGTATCTGTAAATAGCATTCTTTCATCGTAGTAAATAACTTTTTTTAAAATGAAGTTGATACACTAAATTATAATTTTCTCAATGGAGGAATTAGTTATTTTTTGTTCGAACATATAGAATTACAGGAATGTGATACGAATTAAAGTTTAAACAAAGTCAATACTGTTTTACTTCTACGTGAAGTAGGAACTGATTTTGTTCCAGGTGGGCAATGAAGGCTTCTCAATTCCATCATTGCAAAATATTCATTTCTTCTATCTAGTTAGGCGGCATTTAATAATAAAATTGATTTTAGTGTGAAAACTAAGAACAAATTTAATAACGTTTATACAAAAAGAGATGGGAAACTATATAGATCATGTCATATTTAAAAAAAATAATTTTTTTTAAAATTTTCATTGTCAGGAAACTAATAGAGAGTTAGTCGGTAAGGTGACATTTTCAATCAATTCTTACTGAATAAAACATGAAACACGGCACAAGATGACGGTATTCCAAAAAAAAATTAGATTTATTCTTGTGTTCTGTTTTACACAATTACTTTTTCTAATGATTTAAAAGGGATATTTTTAGACAGCTATCATTTACGGGATTTTTTTTTAAATCTTCTCACTTCTGTGTGTGTATAACTGTTATATAGGAAACGTTTTTGGCATACTTAGAAGTACTGAGTAATTTCTTATACATTCAGTGAACTTAATAAACAATTCTTGATTAAGATTTTTAAGTACATTGATAAATCGAAGTGTATGTAATTGACTTTACTTACTTACTTACTTACTTACTTACGCCTGTTACTCCCAATGGAGCATAAGCCACCGATATGTAATTGACACTGGGAAGTAAAATAGTTATCATCGAATCTCGCGAGGCGGGATCGTGGACGCGCACTGTTGAGGAGTCCCATAATAAGAGCCAGTCACTAGTGATCATATGATGATTATTATACCAGGTTTTCCATAGTGGCCAAGCTTTATATCCATAAAATATCCCTTTCTGATTTTAAAACTTTGTATAATTGCGTAACGAATTAGTGAGAATGTCAAAGTTTTACAACATCAATTTTCATTGTTTTCATCTGAATAAGAATATTATAGTCTTATAACCAACTGCTTTTATTATTCAGGAAATTATAGCTTAAATGGGTAATAAATTTTGTGATGATAAGAAATAACCTCTTAAAGTGACACTGAAATGTAAACTGACGTAATTAAATGATTCTAAAAAGAATCTTATTGAAGAAAAAGCAGTAGAATAGGGTATTACTAGTTAACATAAATGAAAACTGACAACAAACAAATAAGTTGTTTATAAATAGAGACCTAAATTCATTGTTTTGTTGACATTTAATTTGATCTAAGTGAGTTCCTTTATGTTGTTGGTATTTTCGATTGAATGGTTCATAACAGTCGGTATGATTCATTTATAAAAATAAAACAAACAAATTCATTAGGTAAACAGTATGTTAGTCAGTTTCATTCTTTTTATTCACAACTGATTAGTCACTGAGTAGTGATCAGGGATCGTGGATGCGCACTGTTGAGAAGTCCCACAATAGGACAAAACGGCCGTCCAGTGCTTCAAGGTTTTCCATCATGGTCTAGCCTCAATTGACTCATGATTTCAACTACAAGATCAGGGTTATGTTTGTAGAGTAATTTTAGTATTGATCGAATTCTGTCGATCTAGTTGCACTGTGATCACGAGTCTAAATGATTTTATGCATCATGCACTATATTAATAAGGTATTTGTTTTTCAGTAGTATGATCAGTATTTCAGTAAGAAGTTATCACCCATTTACAAAAATATGGGTTTATTAACTAGTTGTAATAGTCATGATAATTTTGTTGTCATACCCAAGTTGTAATTTAGCATTGTGAAATGAATTTCTGATAGTATGGACATGATGATTTGACTGTAAGATAAACAAAAAAACATACTTTAAAATTGTTAAGTGAATCTTGTGCATTTCTGTTTCTCACAGATGTAGGAAGAAGTAAGGATACAGTTTCAGGTGATTTGCTAAAATTTTAAAATGACATTTTTAAGGACTACTTATTATCATTAAAATCCAATCTAAATTCTCTAGTATATTTTGTAGAGTGATACGAAATAACAGCATAAGAAGAAGTCACTGGTTATTAATGAACACATACTGTCAACTCTAATTGAGTTATTAATCAGCAACGTTATCTGATATTGTTATAGTTCTATAGTTTCCAAAGTCCCCGTCGTTATTTGATATATTCGCGTCACTTATTATTTATACTTGAAAGAAGAAGAACCACTACAATACTCACGACGCGAAGTAAGAACATAGATGACTGGTACAGATGAAGTTTTATTGACACCAAAATACAACCACTGTAGTTAAAAATACACTCATATATTAATTTGTGCATCATTTTATTATTGATTAGGAAAAGTTCACACAGATGAAATTACAACAAAATTGCATGCTGTATGTTATTCTGAATGTAGTTCAAGTTGATTCAATGTATCGTCTCTTGAATAAACACCATTTTCATGTCAGTCTTATACCAAATAAAATATCGCACTTAAAATAAAACAAATATTACATTAATGGATGGTCATTGGTAGTGGAATTCAGGACGTGGATGCGCACTGCTAAGAAGTCCCACAATAGGACGAAACGGCTGTCCGTTACTTACAGGTTTTCTATGATGGTCTAGCTTCAATTGACTCATGATCTCCACTACTAAGATTAATAAAATCTCCGCAAAACCCCTTCTGATATTCTTTCTTAGTTTACTTGGTTGGTAATATTGTTCACTTCTGTTAGATTGATAACGCATTGGTGTTTTTGCATATTGATCACATTAGTATTGGAAAATGTTTAAATAATAAACTATCAAATAGTTACTGGTCGACATATGACGAAAGTCAATGGAAATATATATGTCTATGAATGTTTCTTACATATTTTAAGTTTTATAATGACTTATACCAAACCTATTTAAATTCTAACCAATACGTTCCCTTTCAAATCCAGTAGCTAAAGTTTTCACAATTTATTTTGTTTTACTTCAAATAGCGTCTTTTATTATTATTCATATTAGTAGTAGAATACTAATCTAGTTATTGACAACATAACTCCACCTGTAACTGTTCTAGAGTTATTGCCGGTCCCAAGACCTTGTGAAAGAGGAGGGTTGAAAATGAAGTCGGCAACCCCATCTCGTAGAAAAAAGATCTTGCTAAAAAACACCAAGCAGATTAAACAAATTGAAGGAAAAATTATGACGCTTCATGAAGAAGCCGAGATTCTTCGAAAGTCACGAGTTCGATACTCCTAACAATCAGACCAACAGCCGTGACTAACTAAATAAGAGACAATATAAATTGAAAACTGATACTCTGAAGACGTATTTTACTACTGTACATTCATTTGCTTCAAACATTCACATACACATTATAATAGGCGAACCATCACCAAATGAAGGGAAGATTTATAGTATTTAACAAGAAACATAGCAGCTCACATACAATTGAGTTTGTCTACATCTAACTTGATTAAGCCCTTTTGTTAACTTATTTAACGGACAGTCATTCGTATAACAACAAACTATCTATACTATTGTATCTTTATTATGTACGCTTTAGCCCTGCTTATTGCCTACGCATGTATTCATTCTGCTACCCTTACTATTAATAGCTTAATTGATCCGATGATTCATGCGTTTCCATTTGTATATATATGTACATATTAATCCTGTTCACTGCACTTTACTGTACTCACTTACTGTCTGACTCAATCAATTGATCTCTCGCTCACTCGCCTGTATTACGGCACTACTCTTTCATGCTTGCTTAAATTTTGGATATCTGTGTGTGGTCCAATAATAAACGCAATCAACCCTTTGTATTCGCCTTCTCAATTATACACCGTTAGGATGTTATCGAGTAACCGTTATCAGGATGAACAATATACGAAGTTTAGAGATAATATCGAATATAGACCGCCACAGAAATTTAGTTTCCATCTATTTAATTTAACGTACATATAACCAACAAGATATTAATAGTCTTTGATATAAAACCTATCTTTTACATTAACTCACCTATTCTGTATTGTTAAATAAGAAGGAAACCAAAACATTACCCAATTTCAATTTTTACTTATTATTACACAATTTATTTAAAATAAATTTATTCCTAAAAATCAGAACTGAATAAGTGAAAACAAAAAAAGAGAAAAAAAAGAAAGAAAAGAAAAATCGAAAAAAGAAAGAAAATAAAAAAGAAGAAACAAATGTTTGTTAATTTTTCTTTTTTTTAAATTATTTTAAGTGATTGATTAGTTTTGTTTTTTTCTCTTTCTTCTTTACCTTGTATTCTCTTATATAAGAATTACATCAACTACTTATCGAAATCTAATTATTATTAATAATAATAGGACTATTTTATGACAATGATTAATTTATTTAATAAGTATTAGGTGTTTATTTTAATGAGAGAATATGAAAATTATGAAATTTTCAAGTTGAGCTTTCTGCCAATTTTCTTCGGATAATTAAAAGATTTCAACTGTTCAAACTGTTTTGATGTAGTTTTAGTGGCTTGGTATCTGACTTTAGTTAGATTGTTTCTAACTGTTATCGAAATAGTTACTTATCGTCAATCCTCGTACATAATTATCACGTTAGTGAATGATGGAACTAAATAAGTCAAATACGAGGATGGATTTTGAATATGTATATTTCATACAATCATTAATCCAGTCTGACAACCAAAGAAATGGAGCAAATAAAGCGAAGAGAAGAAATCGAAGAGAGACGAAACGATATGCGGTGGAGAAGGCTTGTGAGCCAACTCAATTTAACCAAGTGTAAATCGATATTTATAACCAGACCAAAAGTAAACTACAGATATGTGGTGAGTAGGATAAAAAACGCACTCATATATGCTTGCATAAAAACAGTCAAGTTTAATAAGCCAATAAGTGACAAGGTAAAAATGTGACTCGAAAAGAATAAGTAAATTGGTTTGTCCGAAAACTAGAATAAGCTGTGTGGGCTTGAAATAGGGTAAGCCATTACATAGTAAGTATGTAACTCAAAGTCAATTGCACAAACTTATCTTTGATAACTGTCAAAAATTAGGTGAAGTAATTTCGAAGCGATTAGCGGCGTACATATGTATTTTAACAAAAAGAGAATAATAACAGCTGTAGTAGAATAACATGAATCCATTTATTTTTGTGATAGATTTTCAGCTGCTTAAAACCTAAAACCAATCTTATCAATCATTAATCATTTAAAAGTCAAATTCATTCATTTCAAGACAAATCAGTCCTATATGGCCTAATTAATCTTACATTCAAGATTTCGTTACGTTATGTTTCTTTTCTAAGACATTGAATATAATTCCCTATTCAATATTTACTGAATCATTTCAAGTAATATACAATATATGACATTAATTTTCCACTCCCCAAATTTCGTTTCCATTCTCTTCTCAGTTTTATTATCTAGATTTTTCTCATAGTTAAGTTGCAAATAATCACTTGTTGGAAGGATTATTTCTTCTAAACTCTTGCATAACAGTTGTCTTTTATCAGTCGATATTGACATATCACAGTCAACCTTAAACCAGGATTTTCTGAAATACAATTACTTACTTACGCCTGTTACTCCCAATGGAGCATAGGCAGCCGAACAGCATTCTCTAAGCCAATCTGTCCTAACCTTTCCTTTCTAGTTCTATCCAATTTTTGTTTATTCTTCTCATGTCTGTCTCTGTTTCTCGGCGTAATGTGTTCTTTAGTCTTCATCTTTTCCTTTGACCTTCAAGATTCCATGTGAGGGCTTTTCTTGTGATGCAGTTGGGTGATTTCTTGAATGTGTGTCCTATCCACTTCCAGTGCTTCTTCCTGGAATCTGGTTTTTTCTCTTCCACAGTAGGTTGTTGCTGATAGTGCCCTGAAATACAGTACATATGTTCTTTTTACTTGTAATGATTAATATCACATTGTACCTAGGTTGTAGAAAGCTGAAAAGAGTCCGCAAGAAATAAATGAATTTATAATAGTCTACTATGATGGTAATTCTTGATTTAGTAAA
Organism: Schistosoma mansoni; assembly: GCF_000237925.1. NCBI lineage: Eukaryota > Metazoa > Platyhelminthes > Trematoda > Strigeidida > Schistosomatidae > Schistosoma > Schistosoma mansoni. The sequence goes on from NC_031496.1 coordinate 26,372,351, forward strand.
ATATTAATTTATTCTTAATTTCTTCGAATAGTTTACATTCGTTAATTGACTAATAGCTTTTATTATGGTATCACTTTTCCAGGTGAATATAACTCTTTTGATTGTAGACATGCATTTGATTATGGTATCAAGTGGATGTTGAGGGGGAAAAAGTAAATTAGCATGTGTAGAGCTTTTCTTAATTTTCAAATGTTTCATGTTAAGTGATCATTATAAATTAACAACTGCTTTTTGATATTAAAGTTATGGGATGAGAATATTTGTGTACTCAGGTGAAATCTTTATAACCTTTATTCAAATGTTATCAAGAAGAATGTCATCTAAATGCACTTATATAAGAACATTCGTCTAAATTAGAGCGAATAGTTTCACAGTATTTGAGCGCCGAGTTGATGTAAGACATTAATTAATAAATGCACTTATGTTTTCATTAACTGTGGTCTGAACCTCTGGAATTCATGATGTTAAGACTTTCAATAACTGATTAAATTATTTTTACAAATGATATGCACTCAGACCAAATAAAGACAAAATAGTGGTCTAAATATTGATTGCTTTTCACAAAAGCCTAATACCCTGTGTTCGATCCTTATTGAGGACATCCATGTAAATTGTTGAAAGGTTCCTTAAAAAGACTAGGCAACCACAAACGTCGTTTGATTTTTACTGATTGTTTAACTAAGATCAGATTTCGATATTGACTATGAAATTCAACAACCTCCAGAAAACTCTCTATACTAACAATGATGATAAGACACTAAATGAGATAGTCATTTTTTACTAAAAGTGAGTAAGAGTTTGAATTCGTCACATCAATCATGATGAACGACAGTTGACTCTACCTTCTGTCGAGACTTAAATCTTTTCCCGTTTCATTTTATTATAATTATCATTCGACACTTTCTTAAGTGATAATTCAAACTTTTTCAAAAACGTTAATTAAAGTGTCAAGTATGTTGAAGTGTGACAGCTGAATGTAAATCGATGTTGAAATCAGACGTCCATTTTTTTAAAAAACAAATTCAACATAACTGTGAAATTTTAAAGTTATATATAAACTATTGTATAGTAATAACAGGAGCAGACGTCAAGTCCAAAATGTATGATTTACTAATCCAATTTAACAGAAAATTTCCCAAATACCTAGCAATATGTCTGGTACCAGAAAAGAACGTGTTTTCAGCGCTTCTTGGTCTTAAATGTTAGTTATTCTATTATCAATTTGTGTTGTTGAATAAGATTTCCCAATTTTGCTGGAAGGTGTGCAACTTTTCGGGTATAAAATAGACGCCAGAAAAATACAACAGACCACTCACAAGATGTTAGTAGTCGTTGTGTACATGTTTCTCATGATACAATAAAATGACCTGTTTTCTTCAGTGGATTATATCGACAAATAGATCTCGATATTTCATAATTTTCTTGAGACTTACTATTCAGTCTAAACCAAGCAACTTAGTGCGTTTCAAAAATGGTACAATTTAGAAAACAGAATACTAAAAATAGGTATAATTAAGTCATTATCTTTAATATAATTATCGGGATGCATGGATACACGTTGTCTGCCTTGCTTCCCTGTAAATTTAAATCGTTGGTATGAAAATCAATAAAACAGAAAAGATGAGCATGGTAAATGAAATTAGCATTAAACCATGATAAGATATCATTGTGATAACAAAGTTGATATGCTTGAACTAAGTCGATTTCGCGGTAACGAACGAAGGCCAATGACACAATGACACGATAAGCTAATCTAATCTGTTGTCCCAGGCCCCGCTAACTAAATGAAGAAGTCCGAGGCAAAGTAGGGGAATATATATTCCGTAAGCAGCCGAGTACAAGCAAGCCATAAGGGGAAAAACTCAAACGTATATATACAACGATAATTTGTCCATGGGCAGCATTGCAAAATAGCACACTCGAAAGCTACAACGGACCAATAGCATTTAAGATATTTACAAGTGGGAAAAACAACTTGAAGGTGAAAAGAGCGCCTTTGGCGCGAAAACAAGGAAATTCAAATTTTCAAAACAAAATAACGAAATTAAGCTATTTACCAAGTAAGTTTTGGGGATTTGACATCCCCAACAAAAGTTTAAAGAAGTTGTTCTTTACAACATATTTCGAGACGAAGATTATTGATTCATTAGTAAAGTCAATAATTAGTTTTTGTTTGGGTGGACATATCTCAACCAGTTTATATGAACAATAGTTTGATAATGATGTGTAACATCTTTTAACTACTATACTATTAAGGTTAATTATTTCATTTAATACTCAATTAACGTTAACAAAAGTTATGAAAATTCTTAAGCCACATACTTTACCCCTATACCGTAAGATAAATAATAAAATGAGAAGGTGGGAAAACAATAGATAGTACTAGTTTTCTTGGAAATCATCCAATTATTAAAGGTATATTCTTAGTAAATAATATTTCACCCCGTTAATAATTATATGTTATATTTGTATGATTGTTTACGTATATTATCAGTGTAACTTTTCTTTATGTGTTTGTAGGCTAAGGTACTTTACTCTAGGTAACACCCAAAAAAATACTGTATTGGTTTAAGAACAAGTTATCAAATTATGAAAAGCAATTATAACTATGATTAATATTAAATTCAGTTAGTATTGTTTGTTTGAATCTTCCCATTGATGTTTAGGACTGCAACTGGTCAGTCGCTAAATCTCATATGTGCATACTGTGCGTATCGCCTCAATATAGCCTTATTTCACAAGCATTGTAAACAAAGATGGATAGTGGCTAGCAGTGGAATCCAGGACGCGCATTTCATCCTATTTGGAACTCATCAGCTGGATATACCTGCATCTCGGAGTTGATGTTCACTCTGGGACTCGAACCCAGTACCTTTTGCTTCAAACTCCATCGCGTTATCCACTCAGCTACTGAGTCCTGATAGCCACTTGCTTGTGCAATGGGGTGAATTTTAATTCAATTATTATTGTCTGTTTGAATCTTCCCATTGTCATTATTACTAGTTACTTATTAGATCTTAGCCAAATGAAATATTTATTTACATAACACTTGTACGAATACAGTAGGATATGAATTTGAGAATACTATAACTAGTTAAAACAAGAAAACTGATTGAATATGTTATAAAAGGTATAAACAACCATTACTTTTTAAATACTTTTATTTCACTTAGTGGTGCATTTAGAGATACCTGATCATGAGCAACTGAGTATTACAAAACATCGACTGAATAAAGTGATGAAAAGTATTTAAAATATAAAGGAAAATACATTATATACTTTTTTCTGGTACATTGTTGTATTAGATTGATGTGAGAAAATTAGTCATATTGATGAATTTGTACAATGAATGTTCAACATGAAATAGAGCTTCGCATAAGCGTAATAAGCTCGTATACCCCATTTTTATTCGCTAATGTATTACTGTATATGTTTGAGAGAATTCGCTACAGACAGATATGAAATGGCAAATATTTGAAACCAGGGATTACTGTAGATTTGTTTTTATCAAAAGTATAGAGTCACTAGATATAATCATTTGATACCCTGCACAGAAATAGACATCGGATCTTCGAATCTCATGGTGCGCATGTGACCTTTCGATCCTTGAATCATAGTCCAGTTGTACACATTTCCTAATTGAGTTAGTGCATCTTAATAAACAATCGTTCTCCAGTATAATTGTCTGTTTTTTGTCAAATTATTATTATTAGTTCTAATTCGTACATTGGAAATGTTTCCTAAAACTAACTACTAGTGAGCGAACACTCATTATTTGTTTAGGTAATTTGTGAAAATACACCGATTTATATGTTAATTTCTTTCACATACACAAACCATTCATGATCACAAATGATTAGTTTGAAGAGAAATTTCTGACTTTCTTGTCGAAACTAGTAATCACTGAAATTCAATTGTGTCCGTATTGAGACATATGTAGTCTTAACGTTAATGAGGTCACTATTGCATTCGATAACCATTTGTGGCTACTGATTCTCATGTGCAAGTAAGATAAAAACGTTTAATTATATCCTTTTAATCACGTCACATATTTTATATTCTTATGTAGTTTAAAACAGTCCTAACTTTAAGCAAAAGACAAATTAAAATTGTTATTCTTAACTAAAATCAGGTAAACTGAGTGAGTTTTGAATATATTGTTTCTCATTATATTTACTGAGCTCAAAGGTTTCATTAGGAAGTTTTGATTGTCATTTTGTACATCATCTAGGTTTACTCTCGGTAGGCGTGCTTAGAAAAAATCCGAAATCACAAAGTTACATTCCTTATGAATATTAGAACTAATCAAGCCAAAATAAGACAACACATAAACAACTTAGAGGTTAGCTGAGCGAAATAGATGAGCACTTGATTTCAATACTCAAACATTATAAAACTTTGACAGTATACAATAACATGATCTTTAAGTTATGATAAATTCTGCCTGTCTTGGATTTGAAACCGTGTGGTAGTGAAATGATCATTACGTGAAACTACCTTAATAAACTTGAAGCGAATCCAACTGTAAATTTCATATACAAATGTAAAATAAACAGCTTAACTTTTTACATGATCAGATGTTTTATTTGCACTGTGGTGTGCGCCACTAATGTCGATAGATTTAACTAGTATTTATCATCAATCGAAAATACGATATCTGGAGGAAGAAGGTTGAGAAAATCAAAGAGAAGAGAACGAGAACAGAGAGTCATTGGTATGGAAACGAAAGAACAACAAAGTCTGAGACAATTGATGGATATTTTACAAATGAAGTATTTACTGTATGGTTCTCAGATTTTACAAAGTTATTCTGTTACGTTGTATTAAAATGCATTTGGTTGTCCCCAACGGTGTTCTCGTTCACTACGGTGTATCTATGTATAGCCAAACCAACTTTTGTGCCAATAATCAGTAAAATAGTCTTTTTTAGATCTGACAAATGTTTTGCAGTTAATCAACGATAATTATAAATCTAATGTTATTTCAATAATACAAGTAACGTTTCATATTTATTATTCCTATTCTTGGGATTATGTTTCAAACTAGGAAAGAATATTTAGACTATTTTTAATTAAGAATGTTTAGAAAATGAAGTTTAATATTGAGGTCAATCAAACGGATATGTAACAACTTTTAGTAATATATATCTGTATGGAGATATATTCCAAACAGGTTAAACAACCGGCCAGGAATTTTGATAACAAACCGAAAGGAAATGGGGTGACCGTTGAACTAATATTAAGTATAGTTAATGACGCCAATATTTTTGAAGAAATGGAATATATTACTAAAGTATATGATGTTGTTTTTTTTAAGTTTCAGATATTGTTAATATTAACAACTATAAAGATAAAATCATGATTACTAAGGGGATAGAAATATCAAGTCAGTTCATATTCGCTGTTTGGTTTTTGTTAAACTATATACTTAGTTGTAAGGACAATTACTCCATAAAATGAATGATAGTTTCTGTATATGGTTCAAAAACATACTTAAGCTCATGAATACAACGGAAATTGATAACATGAACTACCTATAAATTTCACGTGAATGGGAGAAATGTGATTATGTTTACTTGACTTACAAACCTTTAGATAAAGATAAGGGATCTGCCTTAATAGGTGATACGAAACTTCAAAGGCAAAATGGATGGTGGCTAGCAATGTATTCCAGGACGCATGCTTTTTCTTGTTCGATACTTGTCAGCTGGATGTATCTGCTTTCTAGATTTGAGGTTCACCCCGGGACTCGAATCCAGTACCGTTCGCTTCAAACTCCATCTCGTCATCCACTTAGCTACTAAATCCTGATAGCCAATAGCTTGTGGAATTGCGTGAAGTTTAGATTCATTTTATATTGCTTGTTTAAATTCTCCCAATGATGTTTAGAACTGCAATTGATCAGTCCATCTTTGCTTACAATGCTTGTGACTTAAGGCGATATCGAGACAGTTCACACAGGACGACATATGCCAATAACAGACTGATCAATCGCAGTCCTAAACATCAATGCAAAGATCCAAACAAACAATACAAAATGGATATGGATCTTCGTTTCTAAACAAAACATTAGTAATGAACAAACTATTTCTATTTTACTCCAATAAACTTAGCCTTAAAGTACTTTCCAATGTAGAATGATTACTTATTCAAAAGGTTAGTGGACCTAGGATTAAGGTTGCTTTGATGGATTTGTGAAAAGAAAGACAATAACTACTTTAGTATGCACTTCTGGAGAGCAGTTTTAATGATTCAAATATATATGTTTATATTCATCTTTTTTTAAAAAAATTGAACTAATTCAAATTTTTCATTCGAATGTTTTATATTTTCTCTGCTTTTGTTCATCCATTTCGTTACATTTGGTTGTTTTATTATACTCACTTCCTCAATATTTCTAGTAGTAATATAATTTTACTGTTTCAGTGTAATATTTTAAACTTCTGTGGAGTGTTGTAATCTGTTCTACCCTTTATTTAAGTTACTTACTTACGCCTGTTACTCCTCGTGGAGGAGCATAGGCCGCTCACCAGCATTCTCCATCCAACTCTGTCCTCGGCAATCCTTTCCAGTTCTTTCCAGTTGTTATTCATCCTTTTCATATCCGCTTCATTCTCTCGGAGTAATGTGTTCTTTGGCCGAGTGGATAACGTGATGACGTTTGAAGCGAAAGGTACTGGGTTCGAGTCCCAGAGTGGACATCAAATCTGAGATGCAGGTACATCCAGCTGACCAGTCCCAAATAGGACGAAACGCGCGTCCTAGATTCCACTACTAGCCACTTATTTAAGTAGTTGTGTATAAATTCAGTTAGTAATATAAAGATTTAATGATATGTAACATTAAAAGAATTATGTGTGAAAGTATGACTTATTCACTCATTTGAAGAAATAAATCATTGGAAATCATCATTCACAAGAATAATAAGTAAATATTTCAGTATCTATCAATATCTTATTATCATGACTAGAAAATAAAATACAGAACAAGAGTTTCTGTAAGAAAAAAGCATATTTTCATTTTTATGTTAATCAAGTAACATACATACTTACGCCTGTTACTACCAATAGAGTATAGGCCGCGGACCAGCATTCTCCAATCCACTCTGTCCTGGGCCTTCCTTTCTAGTTCTATCCAGGTTTGTTCATTCTTCTCATGTCTGTCTCTATTTCTCGGTGTAATGTGTTCTTTGGTCTTCCTCTTTTCCTTTGGCCTTCAGGGTTCCATGTAATGGCTTGTCTTGTGAAGCGATTGGGTGATTTCCTCAAAGTCTGCCCCATCCACTTCCAGCGCTTCTTCCCGATTTCTTCTTCCGCTGGGATCTGGTTTGTTCTCTCCTACAGTAAAATGCTGCTGATAGTGTCTGACCAACAGATCCGAAGTATTTTGCGTAGACAACTGTTAATAAACACTTGTATCTTCTGGATAATGGCTTTCGTAGTTCTCCAGGTTTCCGTCTTATACAGTAGAACTGTCTTGATATTTGTATTGAAAATTCTGATCTTGAATCAAGTAACATAACCGTGGCCAAAATCACAGTAATATTGTGTTCTAATATATTTAATAATAATAATAATAATAATAATAATAGCATACAGATATTGATGTTCTTACAATTTCAGAATATACCATTTTATGTCACTTCACTAAGCTTATTTTGATCTTCAGTAGATTTTTTTAAGTGTGCTTGAGGAACCCATACTCCTTTATTGCAGAATGAATGAGCAATTTGTCTTAATTGACTTTATCATTAAGAATTTTTCTTTTTAAGAAATTCCATTCAAGTTAATGATAAGATGAATTACCAGTTACGTCGTTTTTATTCACAAATTACAGATCATGAAAACGTTTTAGTAAGAGATTAGATTTTTAAATCTATTTCGAATCAATTCAGTCCTTTCTACAAATGTTGTTTCTAAACAATTGTTTCGCTTTTGATTATTTACTTAAAAACTATTTGTGATTAGGTTATCATAAAGTGAATGCAACCTTATTCACTGACCCTCGTCACTTTAGTTTCATAAATTGAAAGAAGTCTTTCATCGTACCGCTTAAACTATCTCATTCTTCTATATTAAATAGATTCAGTATTTTAGTAGAAATTAGCATCTTTAAATGCCGGATCAGTGGTCTAGAGGTTAAGTGTTCGCACATGAAACCGAAGGTCCTGAGTTCGAGTCCCTCGTGTGGGATCGTGGATATGCACTACTGAGAAGTCTAATACTAAGATGAAACGGCCATTCAGTGCTTCCAGATTTACCAATGTGGTCTAGCTTTGATCGACTCATGAATTTAACTATTAAATTAGAAAACGAAATTTTGACTAACATTTACTTTAATTTACAAATCTACTCATATCCATTTAGTAAAATCAATTTATATCTGTCACATATAATTCATCATCGAGAAACCGCACAATTAATGACTCATTTGATTGCTAACTTTTGTACAAATGTTTCTTCATCAATTCACTATGATTATTTCCCTAGGTAAATTGTTTATTTAGAGCAATGAAAGGTTTTCTATTTGTTTATGTTTATTGGTTTTCATTATTATTGTCAACTTAACATTGAAAATCATTTTCGAAAAGAGAAACATTTTTATAAATAGAATTACTTACAACTGGAAGTTATTATGGTTGATAAGTGTTTTCTGTTTATGAAAACAGACTAAACTCTATTCAAGATAATTTTTCATTAAATATAGCCTGTTCAATAAGGATGTGTAATGAGTTACGAAGGTTGCAAAGGAAGAAATTTAGATAAAAAACCTATCAAAGAGTTACTCAGATTTTGGTGACTTTATATGATATAAGGAATATAACTATCATCGAATGGATAAGATTCATGAGAACTGTAGGAATGATACATAACTATAATGATTACTGAAACCTTATGTTTAAGTAAATATTACAAGTGTATGATCTTTTATGTTTTGTGATCACTGAGTTGATTGTTGGGATATGAGTTATGTACTGAGTATTGGAAAATCATTCGTGCTCAACATTCTGGCAAAATGTTGATAATTGAATGCAACTTTGAACGAAGATATAACTAAACAGATAGACTGAAGGGTACTTTCAGAGTTACCAAGTACAGTCTAAACGGTAAAGGGAAGTGTAATGCCATAGATGAGAAGTATTTTGAGGTACATGACTGATGAACCCTATAATATATTTCATAGTTTTAGTACTGCAAGTTTATATGTATATGGGACGAGTAATTTGTCACATTTAAAACAAAATACTCTAAAATGAGTTTGAATAAACAAGCATGAAAACAATATTAGAACAAGATATGGATTAGTTTATGAGTATTAGTGTATTGTATGTCTTGTGTTAAATGAAATGAGTTCATTATGGTTATTCTGTGAAACTATATAGTAAAGAGATGGGCTAGTAGTTTGTAACACTGAGTTGGATAATATGTTTGAAACCAGATTTGATTAGTTCAGTAGTATTTGTACTTCTAACATATAATAGTGGTGTGGATATAAACCAAGTTCAGACTTGGTCACTTATTTACATTACCCTGATGTTATATCTTGAGAACGCTAATTGTTATATCTTGTGAACTGCCTGGATGCCCTCTTAATATTAACGTGATAATACCACCAATTAGAAATATACCGGTCGGACCAGTGACACACGAAACCCGTACGAGCAGTCTAGAGCACTTATCGGTCCTGCTATCTGCCTCGCTCAGCCAGTTAAGTCCACAACACCAATAAAAACCACTGAAATATGGATAATTATTCTCAAACATACTGAGTTTATATACCAATAAAACAGACCACAACGTACCATAAAATAGAAAACAACATTTGTACAAGATTTAGCCAAATGTGGCTGTGAATATGGGGAACAGTAATTAATAACCTGAGGATAACTCAGGGTTGGCAAATTGTATAGTAATAGTCTATGGGTCAAAATAAAGCTTATAATAAAAGGAACATTAATATGAATAGTAAAGTTACTTAACAATTATACAATAGGAAATATGCGTATCATATTTGTCCATAAATAGTTCCCAAAAGTTACCATTCCTAATTCTCTTCGGGACATAACACCTGGTTACATGCTATTCAAAGACTTCTTTTTGCTTGAAAAAAGTCAATAAATCGAAAGATACATTTGACTCATTCCACTGTTCCTAATGCCGAAATAAAAGGTTTCTCAAATACGAAGTAGATAATCTTTCTTTTTTTTAATTGAATCATTAGAATATTGATATTACTTACTTACTCACGCCTTTTACTCCCAATGGAGTATAGGCCGCCGAACAGCATTCTCCAACCCACTTTTTCCTGGGCCTTCCTTCCTAATTCTTTCCAACTTTTGTTCATTCTTCTCATGTCTGTCTCCATTTCTCGGTGTAATGTGTTCCTTGGTCTTCCTCTTTTCCTTTGTTCTTCAGAATTCCATGTGAGGGCTTGAGAACATTGACTTTATAAATAATTTAATCGAACACCCCCCCCCCTATGTAATCTAGGATAGAACTAATTTACATCATATAACTATTGTCTAGTCTTCATTATCAAGATAAACTTTATTTATTCAAAAAGTCAACTCTATCTAATGTGAAATTCAATGTTTCACTAAATTTAATTAAATGTAAAATCAGTTTCCTCAATCATTTAACGAAAATATGCAACTTTTAAAATATAAACTAACAATTTTAAATTGTGCGCGCTTCATCAAATCAGCTTAAATAAACAATTTCTGTAAATTTCCGGTAATTGTTCATTAGATATACTTAAATGTAGGTCTAAATTTTGCTTAATTTACATAGAAAGTTATTTGTTAAGTAACTGATTTGAATAATTAAATTAGATTTTTTTAGATTATTAACTTTTTAATCAAAATTATATTATCACCAGAATTGAATCGTTTCAATGTCGACGTTGAGTTGAATGAAAGTTAAACACATTTAGAAAAAAACATTATTTTAAAATGACAAATCGTAGATCAGTATTTATCAAACCTGGATGCCTGCTCAGTGGTCTAGAGGTTAAGTGCTCTGGAGCGAGACTGGTAGGTCCTGGGTTCGAACCTCGTGAGGCGGGATCATGGATGCGTCCCACAATAGGTCGAGTTGGCCTTCCAGTGCTTCCAGGTGGTCTAGTTTCAAATGCCTCATGATTTTAACTATGAAAATACTGAAATCTTCACAAAACCCCTTCTGATTTATTTTATTGTTAAATGATTAAAATCAGTCGATAAGTACTATGTTAACTCATGTTTCGACCTACTTGTTGCTGAGATGTCTCTGTAATCTTCAGGGAACTTATGATATCTTCAAACTTTGAGCTAGTTTCTCGTGGTGCTTCCGGGTTCGTATGGCTTGATATGACTTATTTTTCTTTAGATAAAACTGGATGCTCTTTATTTGTGACTAAAAAAGAAAATCATTTTCTGTTTCATCGTTCTGTGCTTAGTAATTGAACTCGACATTGAATACAGGACTATTGCGTAGTTGAAATATGTGTTTCGACTAATTTCTTTTTCCTTGGTTACAATACATGTCATTTTGATTCATTAAATTACATATACACTGTTTCGTAGTAATTTTTACTGAAGGTTGATTAGCAACAAGAAAACTCATCGAAAACATGAGAAAAAAAATTTGAACGAAGCAATATGTTCATATTACATTCACCATCATGTCACCGATAGCATATTTATCAGGTCAACCATATGAAACTTATGAAGGAAGCATAATAAACCAAATGCATTATGTTTTTTTAATTCATATATGTATATACTAATGAGAGGAATACCAGGGTTATCAGGTCAAAATGTCTAGTGCTTCATGTGAATTAAATATTTTTTTTCATTAATTTTTAGATGATAAATTACTTTAAATGGTTGAATTATTTATAATTAATTAATAATATAACTTCATTAATATTTAACTATAAATACTCATAAATCCATAAACCAATTGAAGAGTATGTTGTATATTGTTGAATCAAATTACTAAGATAACCTAAATGGACAGAAATAATACTGACGTTGTAAAGAACAAGAACACGAGTGAGGGCAATCGAATGTATTTAAGGACAAAATTACAGAATATCTCAGTAAAATATGGGAATCATATAGTAAATATTGTTACCCCATTGCACAAGCAAATGGCTATCAGGACTCAGTAGCTGAGTGGATAACGCGATGGCGTTTGAAGCGAATGGTACTGGGTTCGAGTCCCAGATTGAACATCAACTCTGAGATGCAGGTATATCCAGCTGACGAGTCCTGAATAGGACAAAACGCGTGTCCTGAAGTACAGAATATCTCATTGAAATATGAGAACCATATAGTGAACAGTTAATTTGCAATATAACAATCAATTGTCTCAGTCTTGACCGTTCCTTCTGCAAATATCAGTCCATAGTCTCCGATTATTATTGTTCATGCATTTTCATACCAATTTCGTTTTCTTCCCGTTCTTTTGCTATCGATGTTCTACTGAAATACATTCAATGCCCGACCATTGTTATATACAACTTATGTGGATTTAAGTAACGTGAATGAGATTGACTACCTGTTGAAATACATTGTAACACAAGTATGATATGATATGAAAGGCTAAAGTACGATCAATCAAGCAGAAAAATAAAGGTTTGTAAGATTCGATCAAAGTAGATAAGATAAGAAGGATAATAAAGCCGGTGAAATTTGTTTACTTTAATAGATTAGATTAATTCTTTTAAATAATGTTTAACAATCGGTCTGATTTCATATATATTCAACTACATGTGATGAGTCCTGGTAAACCATACTCCATGGTTCTCTGTGACGTGTTGAAACATTGTATCATTCGTACACTGTTCTACATAAATAGGCTAATTGATCTACAAGAAATTCAACCTACCTTTTACATACAAGTATCCTTTAAAATCTTTTTAAAAAGAACTAGTTGTTTCTAAAGCACATTCTTTTCACCTGACTTACTTCAATGTGATTCTTGGTTGAGCAAATCATTATGACTCATTACTTATTTGTTTGGCTCTATACAATATAAACGTTCATCCTAATTTCCTGATTAGTTGGTTATTATTAAATAATTATTATTTGGCATCAAGCTCATTCTTTTTCTGTTCTCTTTAAATTATGATACAGATATCTTCTGTAATTTAGTTCATCCTTCTAACCTAATTTATCTTATCTTTTTCTTTTCTCTTATTATTGTCTGTTGTTGTCTGTTAATTTATATTTTGCAAAGGTTTCCTATGGAGATCTATACAGGAATTATGTTATAACAATACTAGATATAATGGTCAGCCGACTAGACGAATCTGTATATTCATTAATTTAGGTTAGGTTAAGAAACTTATAAAAGGTAACGAATTTGTTTATTCAAATTTAATTTACGTAATTTTATTAAAATCAAGCATAATGGGAACTCAATCAGTGAAAGGTCATTGGGAAATATAAAGAATTTCCTACATACTAATTTTTGTCTCTGTGTTTATAAAGTCTAAAATTAAAATGGCGGGAAATAAATCATTGACTTTGCAAAGATAGACGTTCATGCCAAAAGGAGTGATTTCATGAAACCATTAACAGATCTGGACTATTCAGTAAAGAGTTATTTAAATTGTATAAATTTATGACGTTCAGAATTATATCATTTATTTCAGTATTTAAAGTTTCTGGTCACATTATGAATAAGATTATTACGTAACCTGGTAAACGATAGATACCGCATTCAAAAGTGGTAATACTTTTAGACTGTTCTGGGTATTCTACGAAAGTATATTTTCCATTACATTTTAATCATGTAAAATACTTTTGCCTTGTGTCCAGATAAACCGCAGTTGTGTAAATAAATAAGGTTATCCATTTTTATTAGAGTTACCATTTCAACCTTTTCATTTAAATGTAGCTATGCGGTACGAATACATATCTCTGATTTATATATACTTAGGTTTAGTTTCTTTACATAAAGTTATCTGTTTTTTGTGCGAAACAGTAACCAATGGCACTCGTTAAACTCATTCATTAAGAAAGATATTTTAGTTTAAAAGAAATCATTCTCTTTATTTTATCCATCTTTACTCTGTCACATAACGAGGGTGCGAACACTTACTTACGCCTGTTACCCTTCACGGAGGAGCATAGGCCGCCCACAGTTATTCTTCATCCAACTCTGTCCTGAGCAATCCTTTCCAGTTCATTGTGTTCTTCGGCCTTTCTCTTTCCAATTTCCCTTCAGGATTCCAAGTTAGTGCTTGCCTCGTGATGCAATTTGGTGATTTCCTCAATGTGTGTCCTATCCACCTCTAGCGTCTTTGCCTAATTTCCTCCTGAGCTAGTAGCTGGTTTGTCCTCACAAAATGGGTTACATTTATTATTCCAAGTTTAAATAGTATGACGGAACAATTTTGATTTCGTTATTTGTCCTCTGAAGAATTGGCTTACATTGACTGAGTCATGAAACGTCAGAAAATCTAATTTTTCTGCTCATTGGGATAATACAAACAATCTACCCAATGCTCAATTTAATCGAAATTATCAAGTTAAACCTTGGTAACTTAAGTTTTAATTTATATTCCATAATCCTTATGTTAATTTGAATAACGATGAAACATACATCATTATTACGTTAGATGGTTGTTTTATCTCTTATCTTCTCAGTATTAAGCACAGATCATCTTAACATGCAACAATGATAATCAGTATATCTAAGTATTCAATGAAACTCACTTCATCGATCCTTTTTTTTCTGAACTACACGATCTTATTCACTAAAATACAACCTTCAGAAAGAAGAAGAAACTTGTCATATCAATAGTATATTGATTGATGTTAAGATTACTCTATATGGATTGAAATCTGAACACTTTGTATTTATTATCTTTGTTTAAAGTTTCAATAAAACAGGATGTATTTTGTATTTCCCAAGGAAATGTAAAATAAACGTGTACTTTAGAAGAGGGACTAACGGAAGATAAAAAAAAGAATTAAGGTACCGGATACAAAAAGACAAGTGAATTCTTCAATTTTATTACTATACCCTAGATATATTTAACCTATTGAATGATATATGACTTCAATACTTATTAAACAGTTATTTCCGGAATTTAACAAAAATGAATTAATTAGGGATATGAGTCAGAAAAACATAGTAATTTCAAGTCAAACAAAAAATAGAAGGAAATATTCATATGAAGAAATATTAGAAAAGATTGGGGTTGTGGGCTACTTATATGCACATAAGTAGTATATGGTGATGGTCAGGCATAGAATGTATTTCAGTAGAAGATCGATGATGGAAGAACGGGAACGAAGCGCAATTGGTGTGAAAATGCATGAACAATAATGATGGGAGACGATGAACTAATATTTACAGAAGGGATGGTCAAGATTGAGACAAACGATTGATAATTTGCAAATTAATTATTCACTGTATGGTTATCAGTTTCAGTAAGACAGTTTGTAATTTGTGCCTAAATACAGTATGCACATATGTCAATCAGAGACTGACCAGTTGCAGTCCTAAACCATCAATGGGAAGATTCAAACAAACAATACTAAATGAAGTTGAATTGACAAAGTTGTACGACAAACTATTCCGCTGAAGATTGAAGTAAGATTATATATCATGGTTTCCTAAATGTCTCGCAGATAGCTGATTAACAAAAGAAAGAAGCTACTTTTTAGACTTAATTTGAATTCAGTGAGTATAAGTTAATGTTACTATTTTATGTACAAGCCGATTCTACAAAACCCTGGACTAATGCAAAAAAGAAACTGCCAGTAGATTTTATTGTTGTTAAAAAAGAATTCGAAAAGCAAGCGAATATTAATACCTTTATTTCAAACAATTATGTTTGGTGAGATAACTGTCTTCACGTGATTCAATTTTTTAGAACCATCCTCTCCTTCTATACCCAAATTAATATACATTTCAAATGAGACGTTCTGTGTAAGAGCATAGAATAGAAGGTTAACAGTATAACATTTGTTTCAGCAC
Source organism: Schistosoma mansoni (assembly GCF_000237925.1). NCBI lineage: Eukaryota > Metazoa > Platyhelminthes > Trematoda > Strigeidida > Schistosomatidae > Schistosoma > Schistosoma mansoni. The sequence goes on from NC_031496.1 coordinate 26,388,327, forward strand.
TAAATGAGACAAGTAACAAACATGTGCATCCGTTATTTTTAATAATTGATGTATACCATGCAAAGAAATCATTTTTTGCTTACCATATGTACTGATTTATTTGTGTATTTGAGTTTTGTTTATAATAGACTGATTTTGGTGCGACAGTCATAGCGATCCAGATATCACGAGATAGTTGTTTCGTCAAAGTATCTAGCACCCCAGCTCTGTCCATTTAAGAAGACCCTCGAGCCTCACGATTAGCTCTTAACTCTCAGACCATAGAGTGAACATTCAATAGTTTACGTTTCTAACTTCGACCAACTTTCAATATTACAAAACTATGTATAATAATTGAAAGGTCTTAAAAGTAAAGTGGAAAAAGCTAACTCCCATTTAAGTGCTTACCATTGAAATATAGGCTTTTAACTGTGTTAATGTAACAATTTCATTAATAGTTAGAATTGTTTAAATGAATCTGATCAATCTAAAGTATAAATAAGTGAAATAAAAAACTTTAACATAGAAAGTGGATATACTTACGGTAAGTTTATTGTTTATTCGATCTAATCTATATTTCCTAGTTAAGAGAAATCATGACCCTCTAGGCTAAAGCATATTACTTCTACCAATAAAGTTTTATGTTCTTAGATTATCTTCACTCAAACTATCTAATTAACTATCTCATTATTTCCTTGAAAAAGCTTGGACCAGTTTGCCAGGCAAAACGTTAGATTTACTTCAAATTCATTCGCTGAGATTTTAAATATTTATATTTTTCCTATTTAATGTCTTACAATAACTCGGCGCTCAAATACTGTGAAACTATTCGCTCTAATTTAGACGAAAGTTTTTATATATCTCATTAGCATGTTATCACAATTTCACAACATTTAGATTCTGTTCAATGTTTCACTGTTGAAACTTATCTCCTTTAAAATTATTCTATTTGTTTTATTGCCAAAATCAGTGATTCTGGCTAATAGGATGATGTTTTATATAGTTGAGATCATGAGTTAATTGAAGCCAGACCACCATAGAAAAACCTGAAAGCACTGGACCGCCATTTCGTCCTGTTGTGGAACTCCTCAGCAGTGCGCATCCATGATCCCGCCTCTCGAGTTTCGTTGAATGCCGGCTCAGTGGTCTAGAGGTTAAGTGCTCTGGAGTGAGACTGGTAGATCCTGAGTTCGAATCTCACGAAGCGGGATCGTGGATGCCAACTGCTGAGGAGTCACACAATAGGACGAATCGGCCGTCCAGTGCTTCCAGGTTTTCCATGGTGGTCTAATTTCAATTGACTCATGATTTCAGCTATATAAAATCACTAAAATCTTCACAAAACCCCCTTTTGATAAGGAAGGTGTTTTGTCAATTTTCTTATGAAAAAGAAAAAAAAGGAGGGAAAAAGGTAGCTCAACAAAAAGTTTTGAATATATAATTAATTCACTTTATATTTACAAGTATTTTTATTGTTGTTGAAAAACTCATTGAAAACTGCATACATCAAACAGGATCTTTGCTATCTGAATGACATGCAATAGGGAAGAAGAGGGGGTGGGTACAAAAAAGTAATTTAATTACAGCAGATAGGTACTGAAATATTTCCCTCATTTCCTATGATAGTTTTCTATTTTTTTATTTTATAATCAATGAAATGTTTTTGTTGTCAGATTTAATCCTTTATACAATAAGACAGAAAAAAACCCAAAACAAAAATGATCATTTCAAACGATTCATTATACTGTTTTACATAATTTTATTTTAATGAGTAAGATAGACTGTGAATATCTTCGATAGAATTTTCTTTTCACTGTCATACATCTAAATGTAAACGAGTTGTTTTCTCAACCTGAGGAAATGTATATTATGACATGAAATTTGTTTAATTTTAAAATGTGGTAAAAGAATAACCCTTATTATAGTTGAAATCATGAGTCAATTGAAGCTAGACTACCCCCCGAATACTCTGGTACGGCTGAGAGTGGCGAGAGTCCGCTCTCCCTCTCGAAATACTCTCACATGGCCACGCGTATATAGCCACTGCCAAGGAAGTCCTACTCACTGCTTTCTCGTGCCACGAGTGTTGTTTACGAAATTGAGAGGACAAAAAGCAAATGTCCGGCTCTTTAACCAGGTTGGTGGACCAGCGAGTTCACCTAGGGGAGTTGAAAAATCCTGATTCCAAACCAATGGTGCGCATGGACTCCAGCATCCTGAAGGAACAAATGGCGTATGAACCAATTGTTGGTCACCGGTTACCATGGGACTGTATCTACTCATGATGCTCCACTGCCTTGTGGATCATACCTTTAGGTCGAAGGCTAGGGGACTGGCCCCCTATGAAAGCTACCTGCTTTAGTCTGGACACCCGGGAAGTATCACAGCTTTCAAACAAATTAAATGAGATTTGTGTGGCGCATATATATCTGGTGACCCGATTGTACCAACATTTATGTGTTTAAATAAATAAATAAATCGATGATGTATATTTACTTTATACATTTTGAAGTCAACATTTTAATTTTTTCTTATCGATAACACAGTTTATATGATGAGATAAAACTGGTAAATTTTTACGACATAGGACCTTTAATGTTTTAGACAACAACACATTTAATCACATGGATTATTATATTGAACATACACTGGTATACATTATACTTTAAGATGAGACGAAAGAAAAGAGGCTTTTCCACAAATTAGAATGGTATTTAAAATGAGTTGTTAAACGATATATTTTTATAAGGTTGGCTTACTTACATATGCCTGTTACCCCTCGTGGAGGAACATGGGCAGCCCACCTGGTTTTTCCATCGAACAAATAAATTCTTTATCGAAGCAAAATTATGTGTTGTCTCTAGAAAATCAAATAATTATATGTGCAACATACCTATAATTCAAGTGACATAGTGTCTTATATTTATATTACTACCTAAATAAGTTTTGTTCAGTTTTTTTAACTTTATGTTAACTAAATAAATGTTTGTTCATTCACTGTATCGCCTAATTATAGTTATTCTTAATAATCAAAGGGTTTGTGAAAGTGAGATGGATAAATTTAAAAAAATAATAATTATTAACTTAGTAGTACTTGTTTGAATCTCCCCATTGATGTTTAAGACTGCAACTGGTCGGTCTCTCTACGCGATGGCGCTTGAAACGAAAGGTACTGGGTTTGTGTCCCAGAGTGAACATCAACTCTGAGATGCAGGTACATCCAGCTGACGAGTTCCAAATAAGACAAAACGCGCGTTCTGGATTCCACTGTTAGCCACTATCCATCTTTGCTTACAAATATTAACTTCGTTTTGCTAAACGGAACTCGTTAACATTGACCATTTACGACTTGACTTGTTTATATAAATGAAACATATCGTTAGTATTGTTGTATTGTATGGACTTCAAAGTACTCATCAATTGTCCAACAATTATCATATATAGTATCTACCATATTATCAAATTATGATTGAAATAATATAAGATAAGAAAGGATATACTTATTTTTGATCTAAATAAATTGCACAGATCATTATCTTTGATCTTCACAGTTCAATGTTTATGTTGACAGTCTAAAGAAATTGTAAAATGTAAGTTTTTTTAATGGAATTAATTTAGTAACTTAATTTATTTAAAATTATTTTGTACTGGGTTCAAATCCCGGGGTGAACATCACCTCCGAGATACGGGTACATCCGGCTGACAAATCCCAAATAGGACGAAACATGCGTCATGTATTCCACTACTATCCACCATCAATCTTTGCTTATAATGCATTTTATTTAATTAGAATTTATGTATCCACAAATTATTGCTACTTTACGTGCTATATATCTAATGAACTTGATGTGAAATTTCTGAGTGTCTGACCTATCGTTATGATGTGGTCTTTCGTGTTCACCATTAATGATACTTTCTTTTTACATGCCGGTTGATCATATTTCAAAAAAAATTTCATTGTTCATGTTCGATTCTCTCATGTGTTCATGGTAAAAAAGTAAATGAAAAAATCTACTTAAACTAATGGTCTCTTTTACGTTAAGTTTGCTTTCTTAGAATATAACATTACTTCCCCTCGTGGAAGAGCATAGGCCGACCACCAGCATTCTCCATCCAACTCTGTCATGAGCAATCCTTTCCAGTTCTTTCCAGTTAACATTCATCCGTTTCATATCTGCTTCAATCTCCCGGAGTAATGTGTTCTTTGACCCTCCTCTTTTCCGCTTCCCTTCCGGATTCCAAGTTGAGGTTTGCCTTATGATGCAGTTTGGTGATTTCCGAAATGTATGTACTATGCAATTCCAACATCTTTTCTTATTTTCCTCTTCAGCTGGAAACTGGTTTGTCCTCTCCCATAAAACGCTGTTGCTGATAGTATCCGGCCAATGGATGTTGAGTATTTTGCGTAAACAACTGTTTATAAATACGTGTACGTTCTTGACGATGGATGTAGTAGTTCTCCACGTTTCAGCTCCATACAGTAGGACTGTCTACTATATGGAGCTGATTACTTTATAACAATCAAATTTATTCCATGGTGGTATCTGTAAAACTACTGTTGAATAAACATTTAGTTTGAGTGGGAAGAATATCATGTGATTGTGTAAAAAAGTTGTCCAAGTCTTTGTTGTTGAAGAAAATAAGATAATTTGATAGATTAACAACTTACCGATTGATAAATGATAACTCTTAATACGAACTTATTTTGTGATATCTTCTAACGATACCGAGTATATGATTTAAACACTCGAATGAAATCAAATGAAATGATGAAACAATTAGCCATCAGAATCAGTTTTCAGTAGTAACATATCTACATACAAAATTTCGAATTTCATATTAGCTACAGGTCATTTGTCAACAAATTCGGACCTAGTTGTTAAGGTTTGATTGCTTCTATTCATACCATGTTATTCATTACTATAGTTAGAAAATAAACTATTCGTTTAATCTGAGAAACAAACAATTGTTACCCTACAGTATTATATTAATTTAGATGTAGTTAACGTGATTTATTTAGCATATGTTACCTTAAATACCTTACACTAGTATCTACAGTTGTCTTTTTAAACAATAGCGTATACATAAATTGCAATTAAACGTTCAGTGTACAATTGTTTAACTCGTAAAATAAACAATAAGATATCAACAAATACACTGTACAACAAGATTTAAACATGTTTTTCATAACAGAAACTAGCAACGGACTAATTTTCAATTCGGTCAAAGAAAACATGATAATGGGAGACATAATAGCTTAAGTGATATGTTATAAATATAACGTAGTTCTTTTAAGAAACTAATTGACGAACAACTTACGAAATCATTCAGTTATTTCAAAGAGGTTAGTAAAATTAAAAAGTTAATTATATATAATACAATTATTTTATCCATGAACTTAGACATGAAATAACTTTGAAATTATCCATGATTTTTTTAATTGAGATCATGAATCGATCGATTTTAGATCACCATTGAAAACCAGGAAGTACTGGGCCTCCATTTTGTCTCATTATGGGACTTCTCAGCAGTGCGCATCCACAATCCCGCTCGCGGGATTCGAACCTAGGACCTTCGATTTTGCGTACGAATACATAATCCTCAAAAATATTAGGTTGGCATTCAACGGCGTTAATGTCTAACCTCCATGATTTATTATATAATGAAAAGACATCCATAGGTTGATTGTATAACTAAATATAACTGCTATATATGTGATTAGGTATTTTAAAAGGTGTTTTGAGAATGCAGTTATTTTTAAGAACATTATCATATTGTATCGTCATAAACACAACATAAACACTAAATATTTCGGTAGGAAGAAGTTTTACTTAAATATCATCTATGTGGAATTTGATATAGGTAATGTGAAGAAGTTTTTAATCGAAAGTAGACTAAGAATGTCAACGATAACTTTCAACGTTTTATTCTTCGAATACTTGTAGAGAAGATCATGTCTAGACTCTCTCCAAAAACAATTAGCAACTCAAATTTTCAATAATGAACTTCAAATAATAAATGACCAAAGTAATTTTAAGTGGTAACTTGAGAGGTTTAATGTAGAGACGGTCAAAAGAACTGAAAAGATATTTGAAATTTCTAGTTAAATGATGAATGGCACAGTAAGTCAATATTATTCTGTTGGATCAGAATCTGTTTTTGTTGAAAAGTTATCAACTAAGATGTGACAGCTGATTTCTCATTGTAATTAGAATAACCTCAAGAAATGCTGAAAATCTTTGTCGACATGTGTAATAACTTTTTTACGGTAAAAAAACAACAGAATCTCAGTTTTTAGAATGTCAAATAGTTTTAAATTCACTTGGTATTGTTTTGTTTGAATCTTCCCATTGATATTTTTAGGACTGCAATTGATCAATCTCTTATTGGTATATGCGCATACTATGCGTATTGCCACGATATAGCCTTAATTCACAAGCATTATAAGCAAAGATGGATAGTAGCAAGCAGTGGCTTTCAGGACTCAGTAGCTGAGTGGATAACGTGATGGTGTTTGAAGCGAACAGTACTGCGTTCAAGTCGTGGAGTGACCATCCACTATGAGATGCAGGTACATCCAGCTGATGAGTCTCAAATAGGATGAAACGCGCGTCCTGGATTCCACTACTAGCCACTATCCTTCAAATAGTTTTCTTTACCCTTTATCTAATAGCAAGTTTCAAAGATCTGATACATAGATATACTAACTACGTACATTTCCTGTTCTCACAGACTATTGAAACGTAAATAATACCAGTTATATTTTTTTTTAAAAAGTACTTGGACAATAAATTAAATTTGTATATTTACATTAGATTGTCTTATGTAAATAAAGTTTAGATTGTATAGATAAGAATATTTTTCTCACCTAATGTTTTTACATTTCTAAGTGTTGAAAAACCTCAGTTTATTATCTTTTCACATTTTTGAGAAACATAAATAATGAGACAAAACTGTTTTAGTAAATGCTACTTATAAGAGATTGATAAGTAAATATAACTATCTGTCAGATCTGTATTAACGATAGAAGTTAGTGGCAAATACGTTTAAGTAAGTTTTGTTATTCTATAGCTGCATTCATGAGTCGATTGAAGCTAGACCACCATGGGAAACCTGAAAGCACTAGATGGCTGTTTCGTTCTATTGTGGGACACCCCAGCAGTGCGCACTCACGATCCCGCCTCGTGGGATTCGAACCCAGGACCTCTCATTCTCGTACGCGAGCGCTTAACCTCTAGACCACTGAGCTGGCACCACTGTCAACATATTTGAATGTAAAGTAACATAAATTATGCTTTACTCTAGAAAGTTTCTCTAATAGCTGACGCAATCCTTCTAATTATAGGGCTAATGAAATAATTTAGGCTGATCCTTATTATTTTCTAAAAATTCAATCAGACACCTTAATTTGAAGTATATAAATTTCCTCCTCGGGTAATAAAATTTTCAGTGATTTTCAGAAACTAGAAAATTTATAGATGATAGTACAAGAGGATTGTCCATATTGTTGAGATTTTTGTGTTGTACATCACGGACCGATCATTCTGGTAGAAATCAAAAGTTTCTGAAGGCCCCGTATACCACCAAACAGTATCTGCTCAACGATGACTAGTTTTGAAAGGTTAGTGCACGATTTCCAATAAAAAGTTGTGATAGATAAAGTGAGTAAATAAAGTACTTATTTATCAGTAACATACAATGATGGTTAGGCGATAAAAACAATTTGCAGAAGTTAAAAATGCAGACAACCAAACTCCGACTAAGCTGTCTAAAAGCAAAACGTTCACCAATATATCTCAATTTTCTGCGTTTGATCTTTCATGCTGTCTTGTTTGCGTACTTCTGAGAATTCCCACTCTGGAACAAGGCACCTATCCAAGGCTCCCTGGTTTCCACTAATTGTTTAACGAAAGTCAGTCTGTATTGTAAATTACAAAATTACTCATCATACATATGTATGGTGTATACTGCCTAGGTTTGCAGATATAAGTAGTACATAATACCACTCGGAAGAGTATTATCTGCAAGCAGAAGGTTCAGAAGATCGAAATCAATAGAAAACAGAAGGAAGAGGAAAGCAGTCAAGATAATAACAGAAATGAAGGAACAATGAAACCTGTAAGTGACAATTAAAAGAAGATATACAAATGATGTATTCAGTGTATGATTTTCATATTTTACTAAATCATTGTGCATGAAAGACTATATTGATTATCTACACTAAGTCTTTGTTCATTATATATATATACGACACTTGATTGATTGAAAACAGTACAGTTAAATTTTGAACAGAATCGGTACAATTAAAAAATGTAGATGTATGAGTATGAGGTACAGTCAGAGTACAAACAGTTTATCGTATCTTATATCCTAACGACAGTATTCTATTATAATAAAGGAGTTTGATGTTTTGAAGCACAGAAAAATGACATTTAACCTTAGCAAATATATGATCAAAATACCTAAAAACAATTTTCTTTAGTTACGACCTACAAAGTTTCACTTCCCCGCCAAAAAAAAGACAAAGTCCTTAATTTTTTTTTAACCAAAGTAAACATATTTATTTATAAAATTTAATTTTCATGTGACCAATTTCAGACAGCTGTAACATTTTCCCAAAGAATTCATTCAAATAAAACAATGGGAAATGGTTTCAACTAAATCAGTAGGGATTCAACTTCTTTTTAAAAAGAAATCAAAAGTTTTTCATTTCTTTTATAGCTACTTTAGAGCCGAAAAACACAACATTGGAAAAAAGAGAATTGGATGGAACTCAAAAATTGATAAACTTTCTTTTTCTCACTCATTATTGGGTCAGTGAACTATAATTTCGAGGTTTAAAAAGCTCACTCATTTCAAGTAACTGTTATACCCCGTGGAGATTTATGAATAGTAACTTTAAGAACTATTTATGGAGCAATATGATATGTATATTTCCTATTGTGTAATTGTTAAGTAACTAAAGTATCCAAATTTGTGTCCCTCTTATTATAAGCTTTATTTTGACCTATGAACTATTGTTATACGATTTACCATTCTTGAGTTATCCCGTGTCTATTGATTACTGTTCCCCTTATTCACAGCCACATTTGGTTAAATATAATACATATATTATTTTCTATTTTATGGTACGATGTGGTCAGTTTGATTGGTATATAAACTCAGTATGTTTGAGAACAATGATTCATATATGCAGAGGTTTTTATTGGTGTTCTGGACTTAACTGGCTGGGCTAGGCAGAAAGCAGGACTGATAAGTACTCAAGACTGCTCATACGGTTTTTCGTGTATCATTGCTCTGATCGATAATTCACGTCATATATTAAACAGGGCACGTACACACTCAATTGATATAACAATAAATACAATGTTTATTGTAGAATGCATACAGATAGCATATTCTACTATTGTGTAAAGTTAATTTGCAAAAACACAGAGAAGGATTCACTGGCTGTAAAAAGCAAAAAGTATGTAGAACTTTCTTAAAAAAGTAAGAATTCTACGGAGCTAAAACTAAGAGAACTACTACAACTATCATCAGACAAGTACAAGTACTTAAAACCAATTTTCTTCACAAGATACTCAATGTCTGTTGGCCGAATACCATCAGCAACAATCTACTGTGGCAGTGAACAAATTAACTTCCAGTTGAAGAGGAAATTAGGAGGAGACTTTGGAGGTGGGTAGGACGTATATTGCGGAAATCATTAAACTCCATTACGACGGAAGCCGTAACGTGGAATCCTGTGGAAAAGTGGAAAAGAGGAAGGCATGCTAACACATTGGAATTGGAGGCAGACATAAAAGGAATGAATGGAAACTGGGAACATTTAGTAAAGAAAGGCCAGGAAAAAGTCGGTTAGAGAAGCCAGGTCAGATTATTATTTCCGTAGGAGGGGTAACAGGCGTAAGTAAGGAAGTAAATAAAGCCATTCTAAAAATAATTAGTTGATATAAAAATGAATAAAATGAATGAATTCATCTATATATTGCCCTACGACATCAAAAAGGTACAAGTATTTATAAATAATTTTTTATGAAAGATACTCAACTTCCATTGGTCACCCTTCTATGGGTGAGGCCAAACCCGCTTCCAGCTGAAGAGTAAATTAAGAAAATACGTTAGAAGTGGATCGGACATACATTTCGGAAATCATCAAACTGGAACACGAGACAAAATTCATAAATCGATGGAAAGGTCGCAGTATAGTGAAACTTACCACATGTTTGGGACAAAAAGTGCGTGTCTACATCACTCTACCGTTCAGACGTGAATCAAATAGCATTTTATTGAATCAATTATTTTTAAAACGTAATACTCAGGAAAAGTCATTATCAGAGAAAAAAGGCCAATGCTTCATCCAAAACATAAAATGGTTGCCTTGCATTCTAATTTATATGTGTATGGCCACACATATACAGGGAGGAGTAATAATGATTTCCATATTAGGGTATCTGAATATGTACTTAAATGATTGCAAAAACGACTTAAGTCGAATGATCTACTAATATTAGATTATAAATACCTATCGTCCTCTATCACCGAACTCATAGTTGAAACAGGTCATACGATTGATCGTAACTCAGTGTATACTAGGGTTTAATGAAGATTCGCCCTCTCGAAAATTCAAACCGTCTTTATGTATTCAAAAGACACTTAAAACTTGCCCTGATAATATTATTTTATTATCCACTGTGGCGAGTTTCGTATTGTTTTTCACATTATTTGCCTTATTATCTTTGCTTCCTTTTTATCCTCTATTTGTTTAGTTGACCTTTTATTTTTATGTGTAAGTGTCCTTAACAGGTAAATGTGTGATCACATTGTCCGAAATGTACTTCACTAATATACCACATATTTCTGACCACTTAAATGTCCTTACACTTCTTACACTATCTGAATTCACCAAAGGGACTTATTGGTTTGATAATGAATAATTAATTTTCCGATAAAATTAAAACCCAAACCAGATCAAAATACGACCATCGATAAGATCGTATAAGGAATGAAACGTTCTTTGATTATAATTGTGACCACTATGACAAACAGAGGCTTATCACAGTTTTCTTTTAAACACCCAGGTCAGTTTGGGAACGTTTGATCGCAACTGCCTCTGCGGAATTAAAATGGAATGAAACAATCATAAGTTTTATTTAATGTCTTAAGTAGAACTAGGCAAGTGATAAACAAATGGTAAAGTTATCTTAGTATGATAAAACTTCTAATTCTTTTCTGAAAGTGGTTACTAGTGACAAGTAATGTGAAAATCTTTTCATAACTTGAAGTCTTTATCATTACTACGAAGATTTCTAGAAGCTATCTGTTGAGTTGTTGACTGAGGTTATCATTGATTTTGTTGTAAACAAGTCAAATATATTTTGAACTTTCCTCTTATCCCATTTGAACTGTTGACTTATCATGAGATGAGATTTCATTTCTAGTTGTATTCGAATTAAAAGTAAGCATAGTAGATGCAATGATGTATTTGAATTATTATTCTAAATGATTTCCACCTAGACTAATCAGCATTTAATTATTCATATACACTATTTATTTAGTTGTTACTCATACTACGGTCCTAAGGTACTGTTTAATGATATAGAAAAGGACTACTGACCCTGTATCTAAAACTATATCATTAGAAGTCACTTTAGTTGTGCTCATCCTTCCTTATTCATGTGCTACTAGATGGAAGTTTTTAATTTTTGTTACGTGAAATTGTCACCTTTAATTGCTAATTTTTACTTTAACTTCCATTACTGCTTAAATTTCTTTTGAGAGACTATATTTATTTCTTGTCTGTATGTTAATTATGTAGATTCACATATATTAAAAAGTGACATAACATCAACGTCTCATAAAGATTCTATATAGATGGTCTTTAAAAGACGAAATTCGAAACAATAAAGTTTCTATATTCACTGAATTTCAAGAGCCCCCAGGGATGTTATAAACGATTGAATCAGGAATAGGACAAGTGCATCACTACAAATTTATGTTCATAAATATTAACGTTAGTAACTTCAACTTTATTTCTGTCTAACAAATCTAGGCCACTCCAGGTTTTGTTGCTGTCAACCTTTATTTGCTGTAAAAAGAAAAAACAACTCAAGTTTAATTATTTTTGACCAGTTACTTACATCCAATGTTATTTGATAACTTTATAGTTGACTCTCCCATAAGGGAATTTGTTCTTTCTAATTCTTTATACAATTAAGGTAAGTGGATGTAAGTCTATTTTTTTTATGTATTTTTATTGCTTTGGGTGTTGTTGTCGAAATTTTCTGAGCAATAAAATATGGGAGACAAGTATTATAACATAGTTTTCAGAGTTTCAGGCAAAAATGTCACCTTTTTTTATGGAATTATGCAATCAATACCATGTTATTATAAGTTAAAATTGAAAATATAGAATTTAACTATCAAATATTTATCAGAACGGGTTTGGTGGAGATTTTAGTAATTTTATAGAGTTGAGATCATGAGTCAATTGAAGCTAGACCACCATCGAAAACCTGGGAGCACTTGATGATCGTTTCGTCCCATTGTGGGACCCCTCAGCAGTGCGCATTCACGATCCCGCCTCGCGAGATTCGAACCCAGGATCTACCAGCCTCGCACCATAGCACTTAACCGATAGACTACTGAGCTGGTATCCAACAATGTTAATGTCTAACTTCAACCGATCCACGAAATTGAGCAACCATTCATCAATGTCATCAGTGAGTTGATATTTCCAGTGCTTCCAGGTTTTCGATGGTGGTCTAGCTTCGATTGACTCATAATCTCAACTCTATAATATCAAATATTTATTCATCTTATTGAAATAAATTAGGTCATCTATATAGTAATCACTTGTATCTGGATGGAAACGAAAGATTTCATGATTGGCAAGTAAGTTTTACTTCTTTATCATGAATAGTTATCATAAAATAGTTCAAATTAGTAAATGAAACTTAATTTTGAACGCGGTTAACAAGATATGCTAAAATCTAAAGTAATTCAGTGAAATTTTGTGAGAACATTAGTAGCTTGGTCAAAGTCTTCGCCTTTAAGTTAGTTAATATACAGAACTTACAGTTATTACAGAATAAACTGCCTGCTATCATTCGTATGTGGTCTATGATACTTACCACTAATATTTTCAAAAAGTGGTCTTATTGACTGGATTATTGTATGAAGTTACCACTCTTTCTTTACTTATTCAAGTACTTATGTTTGACTACAAAGATTTCTTTTTATAGTATGAAAGATACGTGATATATCACCGTATATTCATTGAACTCTTATTGTTTGGTTAATTGAATTCTCATGCAACTTGTCCCATGTTTGAGTATTAATAGAGAACAAGGCGGAGAAGGAAACCTAAAGAAATATTTACATATAGTTGTATGAATAATAGACCATTTATTCCAAAAGTAAATAATGAAATGTGACTTGTTGACTCAAATAAAAGGAAATAATACGATGTGTGCCATGTTTCCATGAAAACTGTTATCAGACAAGTGTTATAAGCTAGCATTATAAGTAAATTATGAATCATTGATATCCCAATAGAAAAGTAATGAAACCAATTAAGCTAGAAAACGTTTTGTATAACATTTCAGATTGCCAAACAATTACTCTCTACATTATCTTCCGAATATTCAGAGACTTAGTATTCAGTGTTATCTGTGTCTCATTTACTGAACTTGTTGATAAAGCATGGGGTTATAAAAAAATTTTGTCACTCATTATTTTAACCAAAGATGGTAGTTTCAATGTTTACATTTCGAGCTGTCTAGTGTGAAAAGATTCTTTTATCCTTTATAGTAAATTATGTGATTTTCTGAACAAATTGAACACACTGAGTGAATTTAAACTGCACCCCATCGTACAAGCAAGTGGCTATCAGGACTCAGTAGCTAAGTGGATAACGTGATGGCGCTTGGAGCGAAAGGTACTGGGTTCGAGTCCCAGAGTGAACATCCACTTTGAGATGCAGGTACACCCGGCTGACGAGTCCCAAATAGGACGAAACACGCGTTGTGGATTCCACTGCTAGCCCGTATCCATCTCTGCTTACAATGCTTGTGAACTAAGGCTATATCGAGGCAATACGCACAGTATGAACATATGCCTATAAGAGACTGATCAATCGCAGTTCTAGACATCAATGGGAAGATTCAAACAAACAATAGCAAGTGAATTTACTTTGAGTGGGTCCAGTATTTGGATATCCATTTGAAATACCAATTTTTAAAAGAATACATAACATAATTGCACAACTTGAAATATAAAAAGGTTTATCAGTAGACTCAGAAGTATATTTGAGATGATAGTTCATTGGTTCGTTATTCATTAGCTTTAAGGTTGATTTTCCTTGACAGGTAATTTAGTTTCTTGCTAACAAATAATAACAGCTCATTCCTGAAGCCATAATCGTGATAAAAATTTTATAATTCATGCTTCCACAATGACCGTCGCTATTATTCAATTGGTTGTTTTCATTTTTAACCGTCCTATGGCTTTTATTAATTGTTTTGTATTCAAGGTTGTCTTACTAAAAATTTCGTGTCTTTTAATATCAATTTTCTCTTTAACTCCTGACCTCTCCTAGTCGTTTGTCGAGTTGAGGAAAAATGCTATACTTCTGCCGATCAGTTATTGGATCTATCAAGTTTGCATTAGATCTCTCTCGTATTTAAAAAAATCTTAATCTTCTGTAACTAGAAATGAGCACACGTCAATACCAGAGCACAATCAATTCATTTCAAGTGAATTGACGTCACAGATATTGAGACCAATCATAGAAAAATACTTATAAAAGGAACTACACTTCAGCCTAATTCTAAAAACTCGGTTTCGCAAACACACTCGTTTGGATCTACAACATTTAAACTAATAAATAAATATAAGTGACGAATGTTGTGTATCATGGTACAGCTTTGAATAGTGAAGATGTTATATACATATATATATTATATATTATATATATTATACAGACCCTCGTTTACTAATGTTTGGTGTCGACAATTCCGTTAAGCTGTGAGAAGTCACAACACAAGTAATATATATCTTTATTCAATGATACTGATCTAGAGAGGAAAAATTATACATTTTAGACCTTTTATTGTTTGAACATAGACATTCACACATTCAGAGATAATCTACCAATTTCACATTAAAGCATAAACATCATTCAAATGCCACATAACCCACAATCAGATGAACGAATACAATTTCAAAGACCAATATTTAAATGAAGAATATTCTTTCCGATAAATTGTCTCTTCAGGTTCTACAATTATATATCCAAATTAATAATCCAAAAAATGGCCAGGTTAAGGGTGAAGTACATCGTTTAAAGCATGTAAATTTAGGATTGTCAAAACAAATAGAATGAAATTGTTAATGTTGATATGACTCATATAGAATGTTAACACTTGAATCTGTATATATGTTAAGTGAAAATTTAAGATCTGCGATCAGAATAAATATGGGTCAGATAGGGTGACAGAGATATGATACTGCAATTACAATTCGATCAAGTGGAAGATTAAATTGTGTGAAAAATTAGTAAGACATAATAAGGAGGGATCAATGCGAAGTGAATGTATAGGGGAGATTAATAATTATGTTTAACCAATAATAATAATAATAATAATAGTAATAATACAAAGATTTATGAATAAAGATAAGAAAGACAATTACATTTGACTACGAAAGGTCGTAAGTACATAGTTAAATCAGGTCATCCAATAGCTAAGATTACTATTGATTAATTGGCTTTGTGGTTGGCCAAGGGATGAGCAGGGGTTGGAGATATTTCTTCTGTACGCATAGCTCCGGTTTCTTCATCCTGATGGCTACTGCCTTTGCCGTTTGAAGAACTTTAAGCCTGACAAGCTTTGGCAAAAAAATTACTGACCCTATAAATAATTGAAAAGGATTGGTTTATACTAGCACTATGACCAGTTTGTACTAAATGGGCCAATATCGAGTTGTTTACTTCCTTCACCAGACCTTTACTTAGTCACGCTGGGAGGTGTTCACAAGCACGAAAACGTAAATTCCTAGAACTTCGACCAATATAACTTGCTCCACAGGAGCAGTCGAATTTCATTGAAAGAGAAAAATGATACAAATATTGAGTAGAAAAATTAGATTTTTTCACTAAATCAAAAGGGCTCTGGCTCGAGACTGGTAGGTCCTGGGTTCGAATCTCGCAAGTGCGGGATCGTGGATGCGCACTGGTGAGGAGTCCCATAATAGGACGAAACGGCCATCCAGTGCTTCCAGGTTTTCGATGGTGGTCTAGCTTCAATTGACTCATGATTTCAACTGTGAAAATACTAAATTCTCCACAAAACTTCCTCTGAACTAAATCAAAAGAATCAAAATGAAAACCAAACAAAATGAGTCATTACACCCATTTAGTAAATAAAAAGTATTATATTCTTTCAGAGAAGAAACAAGAATCTCTTCCATAAAACTTCCCATTTTACAAAGATAATAAATAATCATTGATTCGAATGTTTACTGAAGCCTAAATTATATGTTAGATATATGTAGTTTTTTGTTGTTCACTTTCGTTGTCTTGTACTAAAAGAAAAACAAAAGTGGGGGAAATTAACCAGTGAGATGATAATTAGGTAAAATGAAATTTTTTTTGAAAACTTGACAGCAAAGAATGAGGTATCGAAATTAGTCAAGTGTATAATATATCTAGATAGATATATGGAAACACTTCAGACAGTAAAATTTCTTAGACAAATGTAATTTCACGCTCCATCAAGTTATTCGTGTAATTTCTCTTTTTTTTTGGAAAGTATTTAAGATACTTTTTTCTCATAGAGTTATTAGCTTGAAAAACTGTTTTACTAATGAGATATCAAATAAAGGTTTTTGTGGAAGTTACAAATAGAATTTTAAACGGTGAGAATATAATTTATGGACGACCGTTTAGCAACGCTAGACTGATCTTGAAAGTGTCCACCTAATAACCAGAACCAAATGAGGGTTATAAACCTATATGAGGAATTAGAATTATGATTTATGGTTCATGATTAAGGTTAGAAATCAGATTCATTCATTATGAACTGACATCAATTATAATGCCAAAAGTCTATTTAACTAAATGGATGAAGAATTTTTAACTCTGCCTGTAGCTCTTCTAGAGTTACTACCGGTCCCAAGCCCGGGTAAATAAGGAGGGTTGGATATGGGGCTAGCGACCGCATTCCGTAGAAAACTAACTCGCTAAAAATACGCTAACCAGAAAAAATAATTCAAACCATTTAAACTTTGCCCTGGGAGTTGAAGGAAGAATTATGACGCCTCATGATGAAGTCGAGATCCTTCGGAAGTCACGAGACTAACGCCTCTTCTTCCAATGAAGGATTTCTCACCGAAATCCAAGATCTGTTTTCTTATACGTGATTGGTTTGTCCGTAAATTATAGTCTCGCCTTTTAAATTTCATTAGTTTTGATTACTATATGCAATGTTATCTTATCAATGCCAACTTTAAAAATGAATTGATTTACAATAGTCACATATTTGATGAAAAGTTCATCTTTTCTTCGATGGAAAAATAAAGCAATCAACAGTTTTATGAAAATAAAGGAATACAAACCTGTAACATTAACGTAGTGTACAGCAGAAAATTATTTTAGTCTAATGTTTACTAATCAATAGTTTAAAATCACACTGTGAAAACTGATAAAATAATACCATGTTGCCTAACAAACTTTATATTCGGTCTGTAGACCTAAGGTTCAAACAGAGACGAAACTACTTTAGTTTCCTGAAAGTATATATATATATATAGGATATACAGTTGGTTGGCCAGCTGTTGAGAACTGGGGAGTGGCTACTTTGTATAAGACTCCTCAGAGGTGCCTACTTCCTACGTCAATGAAGATTCAACCTAGGACCTTTTAAATTATCTGGTGAAAGTATTCTATTCAATCGACTGAGATGGAATTTAGTGGCTCACATTTCACGCTTCAACAGAGGTATGTTAATATACGACTGTCTACATAATGTATTTGAAATAAATGCGAGTTATTGAAGTAGTGATTTGATTTTCTGACAAAAAGGAATATCTTCTAGATTATATCGGTGAATAGTAAAGTTAGGATTCAACTTATTATACATCATTCAAGTTCGTTAGCCGCTAGAAGAATGCAAAATTTAAATTAATTGTTTTATGAGATTTGAACACTTATTTCAATGAAGCACTTGGAGATCTATTTTGGAAAGTTGCATGCTTTATCTTAATTGGAGTAAATTACAACTATTGTAATATGTATATATTCAGTCAATTTTAAAAATAATTTACCAGGCTAATGACTTTTATAATACTTGAAGTAAACTTAATTATAAGCCAAACATTTGGATGCTTAACACCAAATAGCCAATAACGTTTTCACAAACCTATAATATATGTTCATGTAGGGGACAAACTTTCGAACAACTTTTTGTAGAACAAATTCAGTCATTAAAAAATGGTTGGTTTACTAGATATCAATACAGCTCTCAAATGAATAAATCTTATCTGAATGATATACATCTACCAATTTTCAAGCTCATTTATAAACAATAAATATAATGGACCTACTGACATAAAGTAAAGCCATGAAATACTTCTCGTTGAATTTTATGCAATATACATACTAGTTTAAAATTTCAAGCTAATTATCTGGTTAAAAGATTGGTTGAAGTTAGACATTAACACCGTTGGATGCCGGTCAACTCAGTGGTCTAGAGGTTAAGTGCTCTGGTGCGAGACTGGTAGGTCCTAGGTTCGAATCTCGCGAGGCGAGATAGTGGATGATCAATGGTGAAGAGTCCCACAATAGGACGAAACGACCGTCCAGTGCTTCTCGGTTTTCGATGGTGGTCTAGCTTCAATTGACTCATGATTTCAACTATATAAAAGATAATGGTTATAATTCACAATAATAAAAATATGCAGCAGACAAGTGCGAGGAAACCGCAAAAAACAAAACAAAGTTAGATATTACTTTATTCCGACTAAGTTGGATACTGTAATATAAACATATACACTTACATTTTAGTAGAATAGTAGTTATAAACGGGAAACATTGTGAAATTCACACAAGGAACAAAATAAACTAATGTCATTACCGATGAAATATATAAGATAATTAATGAATAGTTATATCATCAATTGGGTATGTCATTCTTTATTTATTACTAATTTGTTATATATTTACATTTGTAGTTGTATGTATTTCAGTCGGTATTTAAGTCAACCGGAGAGTTTATCACTCGTGGTAGTTTATGAGTACGGATGTAGGTAATTATATTTATAGGTACATTATGATTAATCAATCATATTGTCAATGTATGTATATAACTAATCTTTTAAGCAAAAACAAGGTAAATAGATATTGATTCTTTTATAGGTAGGTAATTTTCATGTTTTATGTGTAAGCTTCATTACTCACTTTACGTTTACTCTATACAGTTTGAACTTTGATCATCTATATCCCTAAATGAAACAAATAATGATTTACTACTAAATCATATTCGAAAGTTGATGGTCCAAAATTTGTAACGGTAATGCAGTTTAAAGAATACCGACTTCGTCTAACTTTCAACTTAATTGTTTTTAGATTTATTTCTATCTGGTTAAAACTAACAATGAATGGTTGATAAATATAAATTGACTAAAGACAAGTTATTTGGTATGTAAAGTCCAAACATATGCATTTGATATTTTAAAAGTCTATTGAGATATTGAGCATGTAAGACTGAAGAATTATACATAATAATAATAATAGGTACTACCATATATTACTAATAAATATATGTGGAAGCTCATAAACTTTAAGTTATACGAATTTATCCATCACTACTTAAAGTTATCAACCACGGACGACAAGCGAATGCCAAAATAAGAAAAATAAACATGCGGATAGGGAATCCTTGTGGTGTTTGTTGCTGTCAAGCCCGTATGGGTTATTCTAGCTTCCGGACAAATCAATTTATTCAATCGAATTTAGTCACATGTCGACATTGTTAATTATCCGCATTTCAGCATTGACTACTATCATGTAAACACATGTGTGTGCACTTCTTATTCTATTCATCACATATCTGTAATTTATCTTTGTTTGACTATAAATATCGATTCACTCTCGGTTAAATTGTGTTGGTTCACTCTGTTCTCCATCATGCGTCATTTCGTTTCGTCTCAATCTCTCCTCTTATCTTCTGTCTCTCTGTTTCCCTGATTGTCTGTTCTGATCAACGATTGTGAGAAATATACGTATTTGAAATTCATTCTCATATTTGACGTATTTTGGTTCTGTTATTCGCTAACACGATTTCAGTCGATGATCATATACAACGGTTGGGTTCTTTATATTTTAATAACAATCATCATATGATCTAACTGCTGTCAGATACAAGGGCTTCTAAAAGTTGTAAGCAACTTCCCAATAGGATTACCTTTTAGTGTTTTACTTCAAATCAAATTCTTCATTGATAATTCTAATAAACGTTTAACAAGTTTCTTGGAAATTTTCTCTAAATGCTCTATTAGGAGTTAAATTTCCCCATTTGCGAAATTGTGAGGTACTGTTAAATATCTGTCTCACTTTTCAGTCAACGAAGATTCAGTGAACATTTCCAAACAAAAACGTTTTTTTAATCATAATTGTATTTCTGTAGTGAACAAGAACACGACTGGGGACAATCGAATGTATTTAGGCACCAACTACATACTGTTTCACTAAAACCTGATAACCATACAGTTAACAGTTAATTTGCAAAATAACAATCAATTGTCTCAATCTTTACTGTTTCTTCTGTAAATATCAGTCCATCTTCTCTGATTTCATTGTTAACGCATTTTCCGTTTCGGTTCTTTTCTAATCGATCTCCTGCCGAAATAAATTCTATGCCTGACCAACACCATATACTACCTAAGTAACCCACACCACATTTGCAATGATTGATAGAGATGTAAATTGAACATCGAAACAAACTAATTCTGTTAGCAACCACGTGATGAATGTTTTGTTTTAAAGATTCTATGATTGAGTCTTCAGAGAATTGGAAAACAACATAGTAACTGTTGATTGCTGAGCAATAATATGACATACAACTGAATATCAGGTAGAGTTGGAGTAAATGATCAAATGATGAGTTTTCCACGTTAATTAATTGACAAGACTGTGATCAAACTCTAGAAAAAAAGCCAATTTATTAGTGAATCGAAGTGAATGTATGAAAGTTGTATTGATTTAGTAGAATGACTCAATGTATTTTGACAAAACGAAAGGAGAAGATCTCAATTTAAAAATAAATATTGTATAATATGGTTCAAGGAATTTCCGTTAGACAATTAAACTTTAGTTGTATCCAAGAATATTATAGCCATATTTAAAAATAAATAATCCCTAACAAAGTTTCTTCTATATCTGTTCAAGTAACTAATGTATATAATTCAATTCTCAAAGCATTCTTTTTGATTAAGTGGATCTTTTGAATTTATTTCGTTGTAAATGTGTACAGCCGGGAACACTTCCAGAAGGTTAAACATGTACTTTAAGTGTTTTTCAACACAAAACCTTATTGATATTTGTAGTAGCTAGTTTACGTTGATCTTGTCAACTTTATTGTCTTTAAATCAAAGATGGATAGTGGCTAGCGGTGGAATCCATGACGCGTGTTTCGTCCTATTTGGGATGCGTCAGCTGGATGTACCTGCAACTCAGAGTTGATGTTCACTCTGGGACTCGAACCCAGTACCTTTCGCTCCAAGCGCCATCACGTTATCCACTCAGCTACTGAGTCCTGATAGCCACTTGCTTGTACAATGGGGTGAAGTTTTAAATGCAATACCCACAGTATGCACATATGCCAATTAGAGACTAACCAGTTGCAGTCCTAAAAATATCAATGGGAAGATTCAAACAAACAATACTAAGTGAATTTTTGGTCTTCAGTCTTCAAAAAAATGATTAAATTTTCACATTTCAAATTTTAGTTTTCATATTTTTCCTTCATAATGATGTATTGTTTTTCTTAAATTTAACTCATTCACAATATGAAGACAAAGTGAGTCAGTTCTATGTGATAATACATTTCCAGCAATCTTTTCACAAAATTATACATGAAGTCACTTATCTATGAAAAATAAAGATTGAATTAGATGCATTAGGGGATAACAAAGAAACCCTATTTATATGCGTTCAAACACAAATGTAAATTGATAAACATAGATGAATGCAACTCGATTATTTATATTGTGTTTGGATTTTCTATTAAACTTTGTATTTGATTTTTTAATAAAAGTTACGATAACTGTTTTAAGCTTACATTTCAACACAAGGCTACTAGATTCATATCTGGATAGTAGGGTTATAGTGATATGGTTTTAGATGTCAGAGGTATATGCGGTCTCAATATATTGTTGCCTATCGAAGTTTGTAAAATCTAGTGGATACCCATTCCACAGAAATGTTGTGCATAGTGGTTGTACCTTGTATGCATTAATATTATTTGTGCAAATACAATCCATCCAGTTGAAAATGTTCCAATGTTACACCTCGATTTTATTGAACTGGAGGAAAACTATGTAAGGTTATTAAAAACAGATTATTTAATTAAAGCATCTAGGCTTTAACAATTTAGTATGTCTAAGAAAGAAATCTGATTACTTTCACATGTAACACTAATCTTCATATTTGAATATCTTAACATGTAAATATGCTATCATACTGCTGGAGATATGTTGAACCATTATGTCATACTGTTAGTATAAACTTCATCTTTCATTGAATTGTCTAAATTTATCGAAGGGACTATATTGATTGAGTTTATGTCTTTAAATCCATGTTTTCAAAAGATAGAAGCTGGGAAGCGTTGTTTGATTCCCTGAACTTCTATCTTTATTCTATTTAGTTTGGGTTTCTGTGGATGTCATTAGTTTTAACTTATCATGTTCATCATACACATATACTTGCTTGGTTGATGATTTAATAGTCTATATATGGAGTAAATGACAACTATTTCAGATCTTTCAGCTCATTGTCGATCTCATTGTAAATATTTGACTAATATTACTGATGAAAGTATTGAACATACATGTTCCAGTTGTCAATAAGACCTATTTTATGCTACCATTTTATTTGTCATTGCTTCCTAGATTACTTGTTAACTCTGGTGGAGTTCCGTTCTCTGATCTATGTGCTTTAGTCATATAGCTTTCATTAAATTTCTGAACTATCTGAGGAGACTGCTTCTATCAGGAGTTTATTCTGATAATGATGCACAGAAGGACAATAGCATCTTTTTGACCAAAGCACCTAAATCAGAGAATAAAATTCCACCACAATTATCCAGATGAGCTATAAATCTTTTCGACTGTCTCAAATTCCTTGTTAATCATTAAGTTAACTGATTTGTTTGAAATGCTCATTATAAATTTATCTTATAAAAATGCACTACAATCAAGTATATAATAAACAGATTTTCCTAAAACAACTTATGATCACTGAATTACTGACTACAGTCTAATTCCAGGATTAAACACATCTGAAAATCTTAAAAGTAGGCAGGTATCTTTCAAAACAAAGTCGTAAGAAACTTGAACTACTGTGTAGAAACATTTAGCTCAGTAAATGTGTCATGTATGATAATTTCAAAGAAACCTGACCTTAAAAATTATTGAAATACTTCTTCATTCATATCATTCATTATTTTATTCACTTATTATAAAACTGGAAAGTAAGTGACAAAAGGATTTCAAATCCATGTATGCTACTAATCAATGTATGCTACTAATGTTGACAGATATAAGTAGTATGTATTACCAATAGAAAGTAGAATGCCTGACAGTAGAAGATGGAGAAGATCAAAGAGAAAAGAACGACAATAAAGAATGATTAGTATGAAAAATAAAGAACAATAAAGTCTGAGACAATTGATAGGCATTTTGCAAATGAATTATTTACTGTATGATTTTCATATTTTATCCAGACCTTCTGCATCAGCATATTACAGTACATATGGTTGCCCCCATCAATTGTATTTTCGTTCATTACTTCTTGTATTCTGAAGAGTACCAGTTTCTACTGCAGAATTTCACCCTCCTAATACTCAAATAAATTATTCTGATTGATTATCAAATGTATAACTATACCATACTAATGACAATTATAATTTACATTTGTAATAAAGAGTTTTTATTCTAATTTTCAGACTAATTTCAATTTAATCAAGATTAAAATAGAATAAAATGTATGTAGATGTAGTATAGAGATGGGTAATGTCCTACATACAAACTCACACACAGCCAAATGTAAATAGACACAGACAAAAAAAATGAGCAAGAGACAAACAAAAACCCAGTGAAACCATGTAAAAAAAAACATCTTTATGAGAAAATAGAAAATGCAAATTAGGTGACAGAATGATTCTCTTTTGTTGTTGTTGTTTTGTTTTCCCCTACCACTTTTTTTTCTATCTTCAATAAAAAATCTTTCCTTTTTTTAATTTTGTACATTGTTTCATTAAATTATATTAGTGCTTGTCTTCTTTTTTTTTCAATTTTCATGGAAGGAACCAACAATTCAAACAAGGAACCATATCGTCTATGAGAAGTCTCCTAGCATTATATAGGGAATTGAATAAATTTATGTATGCATAGATTTTTTTTCTTTGGTTACTAGACTTATATACATAAATGATTAACTAGATAGTATCATATTGAATTTATAAGCAATGTTAAACAAATAATTTACGAGAGATAAGATTCTTAATGAGAGAATAAGGGGTATGATCAATAAAATGTTTTGTAAATCGGTTCATATTCAATAGGAAGTCAATAATGTCAGATTTAGCTTCAACCTCTGTAAAGATTACATGTTTCGTTTTGATCGTTTTGAACATTTTATTGTATTTAAACAATTCTCACTAGTTCACAAACAGTAGAGAGATGGGAGGTTTCCAAATTTCTTACCGATCTATATGCTTAATCCGAAATCAAGTTGCAATCAAACTAGTAGTGTGGTGTAGTCTACTTATATCCACATAAGTAGTATATGGTGTAGGTCGGGCATAGAATGTATTTTGGTAGAAGATCGATAAGGAAAGAACAGGAACGAAGGGTAGTTGGTACTAAAATGCATGAACAATGAAATCCGAGAAGATGGAGTGATATTTGCAGAAGAAACAGTCAAGATTAAGACAATTGATTGTTATTTTGCAAATTAACTGTTGACTGTATGATTGTCAGAATATACATTCGATACATACATTCGATTGTCCCAAGTCGTGTTCTTGTTCATTACAGTACTTCAAATACATCAACGATAATCTAAATCACAAACTCACTATAACTGAAAAATGTAAAATGTATTCTTCATACTCAAAGGTCAAATTACGTTGTTTGTTATAACAATATCAAGAGGTCTTTGGTTAAGTAGTGTGTGACTTTCTATTTGAGACACGTTGATAAGTTGTGAACCAGAACAAACACATATGTAGTATACGTTTTCCAACTGATGTTAATTTCTACTGAGGAAAACGATTGTCAAGTTTTAATGATTTTAGTATATTTTTGCAAATACCTGGTTTGTTTACTCCGTTATTATAAATTTTAATAAGAACATGACATAAAACATTTTCATCTAGTTTGTACTAACATTCATAATATGATTAATCTAATGAGAACACAACCGTTAAAAATTGTTAAGCCCTCACGTCATCCACTTAGCTACTGATTCCAGATAACCACTGGCTTGTGCAATGGGGTGAATTTTAATTATCACGTACTGCTTTTTGGATCTTCTTATTGATATTTGGGACTGTAAATGATCAGTCACTTTTCGTGTATATACATGCTATGACAATTTCCTCGATATTTCCAGTAAATGACATGCATTATAAGCAGAGATAGATGACGCCTAGCACTGAGAATTTATTAAAACAAATAATGGTCAGGATTTTGAGACTCTCATGTATCTGGTTCCAGTTTGATCGTATGATTACCGTATGATTGATTGCTATTGAAATATACTTGTCGCCAATCCCTGTACAAAATTATCGAATTAAATTGCCTTAATGAATAACTGAATTAAAATAAGTAAAATACGAGAATGAATTTCTCATACATATATTCCACACAATCGTTGATCAGAACAGACAATCAGGGAAACAGAGAGACAGAAGATAAGAGGAGAGATTGAGACGAAACGAAATGACGCGTGATGTAGAAGACAAGTGGACCAACGTAATTTAACCGAGAGTGAATCGATATTTGTAGTCAAACAAAGATAAATTACAGATATGTGACGATTAGAATAAGTAGTGCACTTACATGTGTTTACATGATAGTAGTCAATCCTGAAAGGCGGATATTTGACAGTGTCGATATGTGACTGAAGTTGAATGAATAAATCGATTTGCCCAGAAGCTGGAATAACCTACATGGGCTCGATGTGGTACTAGACAATAAAAACTTATTATGTATAATTCCTCAGTCGTACATACTCAATATCTCAATAGACTTTTAAAATATCAAGTGCATAAGTTTGGACTTCATATACCAAGTAACTTGTCTTTAGTTAGTTTGTATTTATCAACCATTCATTGTTAGTTTTCACGAGAAAGAAAGAAATTTAAAAACAATCAAGTTGAAAGTTAAACACACATGTGTTTACATGAGAGTAGTCAATGCTGAAAAGCGGATAATAAACAATGTCGAAATGTGACTAAATTTGAATGAATAAATTGATTTGTCTGAAAGCTAGAATAAGCTATGTGGGCTTGAAATAGCAACAGACACTACAAGGATTCCTTATCAGCATATTTGGTTTTCTTATTTTGGCATTCGCTTGTCGTCCGTGGTTGATAACTTTAAGTACTGATTGATTAATTTCTTATGACTTGAAGTACATGAGCTACCATAAACGTATTAGTAATATATGGTAGTTCAAGTCGATCAACATAGACTTTGTGCTAGAATTGTATGAGTGCTTTATTTATTTCAATAATAATACAAAGATGCAACAAAGTGTTCTCTTAGCTATCACTATGTATAAAAAAGTGATTGCATACAAATGAATCACTCATAAAATACACAGACATTCAATTTGATAAATGATCACTCCAAATATTTTGTCTCTTATTTGAGTTAGACTGGTAATTACCAAAAATGTTTATTCATCCTTATAATTTTATACACAGATAACCATCTGTTATAGATGTTAGTTTGAGATGAGCATTAGTTACACAATAGAATTCTTCGGTAAATCCAATATATATTTGGAAGTTCAAAAGTTGTTTATTCTCTCAGCATTAATGTTCACATCTATTGAGATGGAAGACAAAACATTTTTCCATCTATTCTATGATCTTGAATAATAAATTTTTTTTCCATATTTAATTGACCGCATTCTAAAATTTGTTTTGTTTCGTTATTTATGCTTTTGAATAGGTATACCACATCAAGATGCCAAAGAAAGGAGATCTGAGCATATGTGAGAATTACAGAGGCATCAGTTTGTTGTCGGTACCAGGAAAAGTTTTCAACAGAGACAGCTAATGTAGTAACAGCCTCTCCATCGATAGGCCTCAAAATAGACAAAGAAAAAAGCAAGATTCTCAAATTCAACACGGAGAACATCAACAAAATCAATCACACTTGATGGTGAAACTCTGGAAGAGGTGGAAAAATTAACGTACCTGGGAAGCATTATTGATAAAAAAGGAGAATCGAATGTAGATGTAAAAGCAAGGATTGGCAAATCAAATCTACCATTGAAGAACACATGGAACTCTAAACAAATGTCAACTAACTTCAAAGTGAGAATCTTCAATACAAACGTCAAGACAGTCCTACTGTATGGAGCTGAAACTCGGAGAACTACTACATTCATCTTTAAGAAGATTCAAGTATTTATAAACAGTTGTTTACGCAAAATACTCATTATTTACTGGCCGGATACCATCAGCAACAGCGTTTTATGGAAGAGGACAAACCAGCTTCCAGCTGAAGAGGAAATCAGGAAAAGAGGTTGGAAGTGGATATGACATACATTAAGGAAATCACCAAACTGCATCACGAGGCAATCCCTAACTTGGAATGGTGAAGGGAAGCGGAAGAGAGGAAGGCCAAAGAACACATTACGTCAGGAAATAGAAGCAGATGTGAAAAGAATGAATAAAAACTGGAAATAACTGTAAAGCATTGCTCATGACAGGGTTGGATGGATAATACTGGTGTGCGGCCTATGCTCCTCCAGGAGGGGTAACAGGCGTAAGTAAGTAAGTATTTATGATTTTGAATAAGGTTGAATCTTGTTAATATAATGAATAATGAGTACATAGATATCATTACCAAGATTTGACTTGATAATTTCGAATAAATTATTCATCAGGGTAGATTGTTATAAATAAACTAATTTGTATATTTGGTTTTGTATTCTCTGTAGAGGTAGCTTACACTGAGTTATGAAACATCAGAAAATTTAATTTTTCTACTCCTAGGATATTACAAATGAGCATAGTTGATTCCGATAGTTTAAGCAGTTTTTTCTGAAAAAGGAAATGAATAAACGAAACAATGGTAACTATAAACTAACCCTTTTTTTAACTATTTGACCTGAAGAATATATACAATAATTGAATCATTTATGAGAATTAACAATAATAGAGATATGATATATCCATGAGAACAACAAAAATAAAATTGAAACTCTCCAATTACTAAATACTAGATGATGAACTAATAACCTTCAGCTTATGATTGATTAACATCTAACCTTAAAGTACAGTTGCATGTTATAACAATGCGATGCTCAAAAAGGAATAAGAGAAAATAAAAACCGATTATTTAATAGAGGGGGTTGCTTGTAAAGATTTAGTATTTTCATAGTGTAAAACGTTAGTCGATTGAGGCTAGACCACCAGGGAAAACCTGGAAGCACTAAACAGCCGTTTCGTCCTATTATTTAATAAGCGCTTCCATTTTATGATCAAAGTAATCGATAATACCTGAATGATGTAAAGAAAAAAATAATACGGCAATCGAAACCAGAGGTTAGCAACATGGTGTTTCGAATACATTGTACTCTGGGTATTTCAATGTTGAGCTCTTAATTGTGTAGAACTTAAGAACAATCTTTTATATTGCTGTGAATGTGCATTCGTTGTATAATATATTATTTTCAGGAAACGCAATACAATACAACTCAATCCAATTATATTGAATGCATAAAACTGTGTGTAGAAATCAAGAACAATTAATAATCATCAAACAGTAGAGTGTAGTGTGGTCTACATATATCTATATAAGTAGTATATGGTGATGATCAGACATAGAATGTATTTTGACAGAAGATCGATAAGGAAAGAACAGGAATGAAGCGCAATCGGTACGGAAGTGCATGAACAATGAAATCAGAGAAGACGGTCTAATATTTGCAGAAGAAACAGTTAAGATTGAGACAATTGATAGTTATTTTGCAAACTAACTGTATTTGGTATGGTTATCAGAATTTAGTGAGATAGTCTGTAATGCTGTGCTAAAATACATTCGATTGTCCCTAACCGGTATTCTGTTCACTACAACATTACCTAGGTATATAGATTATAGGTCATCCTTTGATATTTGCTGGAAATGAAAATAACAATGTGTTTTGTCACACAATGTATATAATACGCTAACGTTAAATACACGAAATTCTACAAAGCAATCTCTTTTCAACGAATTCATAATGAAGCCATTAGTCATATATATATATATATATATGGAATTTTAGGCATTAGTTTTTTGAGGATATATGAATAATCAGCCGACTCAATGACGTAATAGAAAAATTGTAATATTATATTACATGGTGTAACTAGTGAAAATAAACAGTTGTGTTACTTCTGTAAGATTCGTATAATTAATGTTTACCTGGTAATTATCAATCATATATGTGATCGTAAATTCTGTATCTATACCATACAAATTCACTTTGAGACATTCATACCAGTATTGATTTTTAATAGAAAAAGTTAAGTCAACACATTATTAGATGATCATCGATGTTGTGCTCTTTCGATCACAAAGTTAACCAACGGTTCTTGATCAACTGACTGTTTAATTTTTTTTAAGTATACATTTAGTTTATTTTTATTTGTTAACTTATTTACATGTAATTACTTCCACATAGTGAACACAACTTTTATGAGTATATTTTCGACCTTCAAACAAATTGGATCGAGTAGCAATGCGATCAAATATAGTTATTGTGCTAGAATCAGCATTGATAAACAGTACATAATGAAAATAAATCTTAGAGTGAATAAGCTTTATGCTTTCACATTACTGTCAGTAGTGGTTAGGTTCGAGTGTAATCATGTTTTTATGTTTTGTTTTTTGGTAAAAAACTTGTTGAAATACTTTGTGCTGAGAATTTTATATGTTCACAAGTGACTGGCTCCATGAGGTATTTCTTCGAGTTCTAGTGAGAAGCAGTAACCAATAGTGTTCAACCAGGTCCTTTGTGAGATATCAACTCACTGAAGACATTGATGAATGATTGCTCAACTTCGTGGATTGGTTGAAGTTAGATATTAACACCTTTGGATGCCGGCCGGCTAAATGGTCTAGAGTTTAAGTGCTCGCGCACAAGACTGATAGGTCCGGGATTTGAATCTCGCTAGACGGGATCGTGGATGCGCACTGCTAAGGAGTCCCACAATAGGATGGAACGGCCGTCCAGTACTTCCAAGTTTTCTATGGTAGTCTAGATTAAATTGACTCATGATTTCAACTATATAAAATTACTAAAATCTCCACAAAACCCCTTTCTAATTCTGTATTGTACCAAAATATAATATTGAATAAAGCCATTATTAATAATAAAGCAGATATCTCTGTTAGCATCGACATCTCTGACTGACTGAAACGGGAAATGTTAGTCATTAGTTCACTGATCTAAACATAACGTGATCATAAAAAATTTTGAGGATGAAATCAACTAATGCAATTGTGTAAAAAAATTATCCATCTCACAATACTTGAAAACGTTATATTTATTTACCATCAATCTAAAATTGCTTACCTACTATCATACATCATACATAGAAAGTGGTACTGAGTAAACATTTGTTTTGTCACGTATTCTCATCTAACAGCTATTATTATTAATAATGTTACCATTATTACTATTATTATCATTATTATTTACACTAGACTAAAGATGAATTTTTTTTTTTAATTTACCGATTTTTCTCACTTTGTTGGAATACAAAAAAGAGAAACCCAATGTAAATGAGAAGAACACCATTATGTCTGTACATCGATCTATGTATCATTTATCTATCTATCTATCTATTTATTTTTAAAATCTGTCCAACTAGGCTCAACATCTATCCATCTTCCCAATGATATCCATTTATCCATTGAACCACCTAGTGTGTTGATACAACCATCTGAGGAAATGTAAAAAAAAAAGAAAAAGAAAAAAATATATATATATAATTACAACAAATCAAATAAGCTAAACTCATCATCCGATTGGTTCATTGAATATTGTTTTCCTTTTTTCAAATTTTTTTTTTATTTATTTGGTCAATTTTATTTTCTTATTGTTTGTTATTTTCTAGTTACCTTCATATTCTATATACATATACATATACAGAAAATCACATACATACAATCCTATAATAGGTGATTTAACTTTATCCCATTATTATTATAATAATATCCATTTCAATCCATATTTCCCTATATAGTTACTATTTATTTTATATATATATATACGTACATAGTTACTAAAAGTTTAATTGCCAAGTCCGATTTCATTGTTTATCTATTATTAATACCCCATTTAAACGAATGTAAAACAAAAAAAAATATTTTCCTTAAAATGTTTATCATGTTATTTGATGATGATAATGATAATGAAAAAGAGGGGGTATACACATTATAAATCAATATAAAAACTCACTTTATCAATATTTAATCAATATAGACACCTACTAATCTCTATATTGAAATAAAAGATCTAATTGATCAGATCAGATCAAATCAGATCATTATCCTATTATCATTATTTAATCATGCTACTTATTAATTATTATCAGTATTATATACAATTTCATTTAATTATTATTTCTATTCAATATATTTCTAATATACATTGTCATTTATTAAATTCATCTCATTTAAAAGAATTATATTATTCTATTAATGAAGAATCTGAAATTGGTTCATATATAGGTAATATTAAATTAGATTTTGAAAAGAAATTTTTCATTCCTATTATTAATGATGATAATACTAATTTAGGTATATTTGAATTATATAATGATAATGATGATAATAATAAAAACTTATTTCGTATTGATGAAATGACAGGCAAATTATTTGTTGCATCACGTATTGATCGTGAAACTATATGTCCAAAACCAGAAGAAGAATTCAATGAATTATTAATGAATAATCAATATTCAATGATATCATCGACGTCGTCGTCGTCGGCGTCATCATCATCGTTATCATCATCTATAATGATGGATAATACATTCAATGATATTTCAACAAAAGAATGTCAAATCCATTTAACTGTATGTATATCACGTATTCATTGGATTAATGTTATTATTATTGTACATGATATCAATGATCATATCCCTTATTTTCAACTTACTTCTTCATCTAATATATCAGAAAAATTAATATATATTGTAAATGTATCTGAATCTGTCAGTTCTGGTTATGAAATACCATTAATAATAGCTAAAGATCCAGATAAAGGTATTAATTCTATTCAATCCTATTCATTACGTGGTAATGATTTTCAATCTACATTATTTTCATTATCATATAGACCACCATATAGTTTAAATCTTGTTATTTTAGGTGAATTAGATGCAGAAACTAAGAATAATTATACTGGTGAACTTATAGCATGTGATGGTGGTCAAATCATCCCGAAATGTTTTAATCAACCATTTCAAGTTCATATAACGGATGTAAATGATAATAAGCCAATATTTAATCAATCAGTTTATGATATTGAAATTTTGGAAAATATTACATTGAATTCAACAATCATTCAGTTGAATGCAACTGATGCTGATTCTAATCAAAATGCTAAATTATCTTATAAATTTGGTCGACCTATAAGTCAATCATCTTTAGAACATTTCATAATTGATAGTAATACTGGTGAGATTTATTTAAAAGCATTTTTAAATGCTAAAGAAAATAGTGCATTTATTTTACCTATTATAGTACAGGATAGTGGTATATTACCATTAGTTGGTCAGACAGTAGTTCGTATCACTGTTAAAGATACTAATGATCATGATCCATGGATTGATATCCGATCAATACAAGAGGGTAATTCACAAAAGACATCAGTTGATAATAATCTTAATAAAGTTAACTATAGTAATCAAGAAGCTCAGTTATCAATAAGTGAAAATCAACCAGCCGGAACAAATATTGGTTTAATTATCTCTGGAGATGATGACGTTGGTGAAAATAGCATAGTATCTTGTGGTTTAAAATCTAAAACTGAAGATTTTAAACTTGAGCACGCTAATTCAGCGAAAGGAAGGGAAATCTACCGTCTAAGTACAACTAAATCACTTGACCGTGAAACAGTGATAGATGGGATTATTAGGATTGTTATCACATGTCAAGATAATGGCAGACCAAGTCGAACAAGCGAACAAACAATTTTATTAAATATATTGGATTTAAATGAATACAGACCAACGTTTACTCAAGAAAATCGAGTTATCAATCACATTATGCCGGAGAACCAACCAATAGATACTATTTTATTACAAGTTCATGCCAGTGATGCAGATTCTACTCCGGAGATACAATATCATATATCAAGCGAAGCCCAATCGTATTTTCATATAGATCCTGACACCGGTATGATAACTACAAGAGCTTTACTAGATAGAGAAACTATGCCTCAAATTAGATTTCTTGTTTATGCCACTGACAAATATTCACCTGAAACATTACAAGGCAATCATGTGGCTGTTGCAAATGTTACTGTTCACCTGACTGACAAAAATGACAACAGTCCAGAACTTATCGGTAGTAAAACTTTCCAAATAGTTGAAAATCGTCCAGGATTCTCTGACTTAGTTGGACAACTCACTTCGATTGATCAAGATGATGGAAATAATGGAACAGTGCATTATAAGTTGATATCAGTCAGTGATAATAAAAATAAACGAATCCCTAATGAATTGTTTATGATTAATAGTGATACTGGGAAAATATTCGCTACAAAAAAACTTGATAGGGAAGAGAATAGTCAATACGAATTAATCATCTTACTACATGACCTTGGAACACCTATACAACGTAGTTCAACGGCATCTGTAATTGTTAATGTATTGGATGAAAATGATAATATTCCACAGTGGGAACAAATCATACAAGCTTCTGAATTCTCATCTCCTCAACAAACTGACCTTCTTAAACGACCACATATGATCGGTTTAAGTACAGTAACAGAATTGGGAATTATGAATATAACAACTCCAATTTATCGAGGACAACAAATCCTTGTTTTATCAGCTAAAGATGCTGACGATGCGCATAATGCAAATTTAACATTTCAACTGATTAAGGTTCATTTTCTTAAGAATGATTATATGCAAAGTGAAGACAAAGTTTTATACAAGAATAAAATTCATCCTACAAATTCTTACGCCACATCATCAGTGGATTCGCCATATTTTGTGGTAGTTAGTAAAACCGGTGAATTAATTGCTGGCCCGGGTCAAAAAGGCATTGGATTAACTGATAGTGGAATATATGAATTATATCTACGTGTATGTGATAATGGAAATCCTCCTTTAGATTCAAATGCACGTTTATTTCTAAAAGCGCATCAATCATTAAATTCAGCTTTTGCTGATAAATTTGGTGAAAAAGGATTTCTAGGATATTTATTGACAAATGGTCATTTAGGTATTATGTTAGTTATAATTCTATTGTTAATTATGTGCCTTACATCAGTCTGCCTTATTATTGTATTCATTTCAATTCGACGAAGATCAAGTCGCCAACAACAACAACAACGTCAAGCTAGTCGAAAACTGTTAAAATATGATAAAAACTCTTATCCGCTACATTTGAATGGTGAATTAATTGTTGAAGAAAATATTAATTTAGGCGGTACAATTAGTAATTATGGTAAATTATACCATTCACCAATTATAAATACAATATGTCCGGGTGATGGTGAAAGTTTATACAAATGGAATCCAGAATGTGGTTATACAATGGGAAATTTTGGTCCACCACCGATTTATAATTTTTGTGCATTAAATACAACACTAGATAGAATGAGATCTAGTCATACTGATAGTGATAAAAGCAGTTCAGCGTTGATGTCAACTGAATTCCCATGTTCTATTAATCATTATTGTGAAGAAAGACCAATGATGAATGGGGAACAAACAATTAATTATGGATTTACATCTCCACTTAGAACAATACCAAATTCTGATGGATTAGGATTTAAAAATCCCAGTAGTTATACTGAAACATGTTTGATTCCTAAAACAATACAATCAGAACTGAATTGTGTAAGTTTGTATAAAATTATGTAACCCTTTTTCATCATTCTATTTTGCCGATTTGTTTGCACTATAACTTCTCACGAATTGTAGAAATGAGGGACAAGCCCTATAGTTGGAAATTAGATGTATGTGTAGTAAACTACTCGACATTTCAATCAACGTATTTTACAGTTTCCTATGGGGTGAAAATAGATAAATGCTTACTCACTTACTTACGTACTCCTGTTATCCCCTCATGAGGGCATAGGTTACCGACCAGAATTCTCCAACCAGCTCTGTCCTTGCCTTTCCTCACCAGTTGTTCCCAGTTATACCCATTCTTTTCATATCTGCTTCCAATTCCAATGCAATGTGTTTGCATGTCCTCCTCTTTTCCTTTTGTCTATAGGAATCCATAATAATTGTTTGATGATTTCCGTAATACGTGTTCTACTCACTTCCAGTATCTTTCCCTTATTCTCTGTTCAGCTGTAAGTTGGTATGTTTACTGCCACAGTAGATCGTTTCTGATGGTATCTGAACAACGGACGTTGAGCTTCTTGAGTAGACAATTGGCTATAAATACCTTTAGTTGTTTGGTGTTATTTGTAATAATTCTCTAAGTTTCAGCTCCGTACAATAAAACTAACTTGAAATTTATATCAAAGATACTGAATTTGATGTTGGCTGACATTCAGCCTAATGATAACTCTTCAAATATTTGCTTACATACTCATGGAAGTAGTACGTAAGCATATGATGAGTTATCATCATGCTTGGTGATCTTTTTTGATTGTTTCCTGATAGGATAGCCTATAAGAGAGTAATTGACTGGTAAGCATTTCAAAAACTTATTTTGGAACAGTTGTAACACTTTATTGTAGTATTTTTAGTTAAATCAATTTATGTTTCACAATACATCATGTTCTTACTAGAATAAAACAACGTAACCATGAATACAATATGGTTATTTAAGATTTAATGATGACTAGTTACTATGTCGGTTCTTCAAAGAACAGATATAATTAGACAGTTACATTTATAATTATACACTAATAGAAAGGCCGGGATAATTATTACACGGTGAATGTACTTCGACTTCACAATCAAAATGTATATCAGATTTTCAACCAGACATACACTGTATAACTTACATTTACTAAATACAGTCAATCATATGAAAAATAGGGATATAAACTCAAACCACCTATTCTACACCTATATTCATATGAATAAATTTATGTCAACTAATGAAATTGAATTAATTTATGCTCTATAGTGTGATAGTTTACACTTTTGTTTATGGTAGATTGTTTTTTATCATATCACTACAATTCTTATTGTTCCCCCCCCCTCTTGGGTACCTGGTTTTCTGTTATTCTCTATTCATTATAATAAACTAAATAACTTGTAAACATTGTCATAAATCATTAACAGAAATTTGGTTGTTTTATTTTGTTATTGACTAGACAGTAAAAGCATAAATATCTTACATTTCTATTTGAATAAACTTAATTGTAATAACCATCATAGCAGTAATATTAATAAACAACAACAACAACAAAAGGTGAACAAGCATTCAAGTTTAACTAGCTTAGTGAATAAAGTAAGGAAAAAGTTTGAAACAACAAAATAAGTCAACTATGAAGAATATAATTCAAAATGATCATTGAAAAAATTAAATTAAAAAATAGGAGGAAAATATAGCTGAAATCATGAGTCAATTGAAGCTAGACCACCATGGAAAACCTGGAAGTACTAGACGACCGTTTCGTACTATTGTGGGATTCCTCAACAGTGCGCATCCATGATCACGACTCGCGAGATTCCAACACAGGACTTATCAGTCTTGGGCGCGAGCATTTGATCGATAGACCACTGAGCCGGTCGGCATCCAAAGGTGTTAATGTCTAACTTCAACTGATCCATGGAATTCAGCAACCATTCACCAATGTCTTCAGTGAGTTGATATCTCCTAACAGACGTGGTTGAACTCCACTGATTACTGCTTTTCACTAGAACTCGAAGAAATACGTCATGGAGCATGTCACTAGTGAACAGGTTTTTCATGGTGGTCTAGCTTTAATTGATTTCATGATCTCAACTATATAAAATTACTAAAATCCCCACAAAACCCCCTTCTGATACAAAGAAATTACATAGATATCAAAAGTGAAAAGCAAAAATAATTTATTCAACTTGGTAAACTATATGCCATTTAAATAGAGTAGTAGTAATGATTATGAATATGAATTCTCTTATTTAATTTCCCCATCTCCTATTGAAAAATAATTAAATAAGTTGTGATAAGTCAGTAAATTGGTTTTGTCTTATTTCATTTTTCTTATTTTTACTGAGTACTTTACTGTACTTCTTATTTACTGGGTTTTTTTTTGGGGGGGGTTATGGGATTTGGCAAATGAGTTTTTTATTTATGAAGAATAATTTACTAGTAGAGGACTCTTAGACAACTCACTTAATTTGATTTATTCTATTAGGGAAAGGAGTTGTCGCATAAAGAGATGAATATAACTTTGAATAGGCTTAAGAAACCCTACTGAATTGAAAAATTTCATTAAGATGTAGAATTTATGAAGATATTTTAAATCACAGAGTTAGCACACTTCCAACTTTGACCAGATAGTAATGATGATTGATCCTTATTCATTGTAACTAGTGATGTCTATTAAACGATCTATTTGGTTGTATTCTACTAGTCATGCCTTCAGGATTAAATTTTTATAAGTCCTTATCAGACACATTTCCACAGATCATATGGTTATTATTAGGAAAATCAATGTTTCCTTATTTGTTAATAAACTGGT
Source organism: Schistosoma mansoni (assembly GCF_000237925.1). Classification (NCBI taxonomy): domain Eukaryota; kingdom Metazoa; phylum Platyhelminthes; class Trematoda; order Strigeidida; family Schistosomatidae; genus Schistosoma; species Schistosoma mansoni. Next base: position 26,426,689 of record NC_031496.1, read on the forward strand.
TAATACATTTGTGAATTTCTTCAAGTGTCTTAAATGGTTAATATTTGATTTCCTTTGTTATGAAGCTTAGTTTATTCCTATTTGAGTTGCTACGGTAACATTTAAGTACTAATAAGATGAAAAAAAGATGATTTAGTTTGACGAATATTGTTTACAGATGATAATACACATTGTTCAGCACCATCTAAACTTCAATCCATATCGTATAGAATATATTTAGGATAGAGAAAACTAGTGAATATGTATTTCAAATGAACATAGATTGTACACTGAGTTTTTGATAAAATAGAAGTACTTACCCATATATCATATTGTTGTTTTAAGTCTTTTAGTTGGCCCAATGTGTTAGGCTGAATATCTATGTTATTTATAGCCTTTCATGATTTCATGAAGATAACGTTTTCTAGCCACTCCACTTTGGTTTCTCTTATTAAATTTATTAAAAATAATTGTACCACATAGTTCGAACAGAAAGCAGTTGAGGGTTATCTATGAATTTCATATAATCAATGTAAGTTATCTGTTTGAATAATACCTGCCTACTTAAAGAGCCGATGGTTATAGATCCTGTTTTATAAAGCAATGTAGTAGGCATCTTTTTTTATAAGAAAAAATGCTTTCGAGTGAAACATACCACTTCACTATTTATGAAGTGACACTTCTAGTTTGGGTCATTTCAATAAAGATATGCTAACTGGTTGTTTGTAAACATGATTTGTTTTAGAAAAGTTATTAGACTGTGTTAGTACGTTTGTCTCGAAAAATGTAAACGTTTTACCTGTAGTTAATCAACCATAGTATTTCAGTACGATGTCTATTTAATGTAAAACTTTTAACTGGACATAAATTCGTCTATATTCACTTAGTAACTTCATTTCTTCTTAAGACATGATAACAGCACTACGCTTAGAATTATTTGTGTACTACAATAACCTCATTCTGCAATTATTCAGAGGATGTTGATAAAGTAATTCTCACAACTTTACCAAGTTACTTGTCAATTGATTTTTATAAACACTTTAGTGAAAAAGATGAAAATGCAAAGGACAAATCTGTTAGACTAAATTGTTTTCTTAAAGTATTCACGCAAATAATTTGGTTAATTTAATGATCAAACATCAAATTCGGTTACTCAAATTCACTAACTGGTTTTGCGAAGACAGTAGAACTTTCATAGTGTAAATCACCAATTAATTTTAGTTAAATCATCATTGAAAACCTGGAGACATTAGACACTGGTGCTTTTACGTTTTCACTGGCGGTTTAGCTAAGATCAGTTCGTGACATAAACTGTAAACATAACAGTTCTCTATGGAGGTAGCTTTCATCACATCTGAATTTATATAAAAACCCATAGAATACTTGGCAGGAAACTCAATCCTAATCTTAAAATCTGTCGGGTCTGTAATGTAGATTACTTAAAAATTCTAAAATACGCATAAAAATCCTTTTTATTTACGAAGTTAGAAATAAATATATCCATAGAAATCTTTCTCAATGCTTTCGGCCATTCAAATTAACAATAACTTAATGGCTGATTGAATGTATACATTTATTTGTTTCTAAGTTTGTTGTTATTTTTAATAGAGGCTAGTAACGAGGTTCATAGCACACATTTTATCTTACTCTATACATGTCAACTAAATATAGCACCATCTAAGTTTTGCTGCTTCTACTGAAACTTAAACACTAAACGGTGACTTCAATTCCAGAGTTTTATAAACCACCTTGAGCTTACTGTTGTTTACTATCGAAAGTCCAATTATATGTACATGTAAACAAAATATCTAACCATTTGTTTGAGAAATAATCATTTAAATCCTGACTAGTAGTTCATTAAAAATGTAAATAAGTCATACGAATATTCATCAATATTAGAACGAATAATTTGACAAAAATTGGGCGCCGAGTATAGAGAAGTCATTATATGTGAAAATTATATTTGAAACAATTCTAGCGATTGAGATTTGAATAATTCCAACGTTTCTTCCAGCAATCTTGTCAAGATCATCATGAGCTTGATTTCGATTATTACCCTGAAGAAGTCTAGACAAGTTTGCTTGACGAAACGTTGAAATTATTTAAATTTAAATCTCTGAGATTATTTGAAATATAATTTTCACATGTAAATAAGTTAGTTAATAAGACTTATGTACTCTTTGATAAGTAATTTATTCTTCTGCTCAATGTTGATTTCGGATTGATATCATGAATGGTTCAATGTTAGACCACCATTTAAAACCTAGAAGCTCTGGACTGCCGTTTTGTCCTAGTATGAGACTGCCCAGAAGTGTGTATTCACGATCCTGTACGTGGAACTCGAACCAAGGACCTTGAGTCTCGCGCCCGAACGCTTAACCTCTAGACCACTGAACCAGCATCCAACACTGTTAATGTCTAACTTCAACCAATTCAACCAATATTGCACGTTCGTCCGCCATTGTCTTCAATGAGTAAATGCCTCACAACGGACAGTTGAACTCCGCTGGTCACAGCCTCTCACTAGAGCTCCATGAAATCTATCTCGAAGCCAGTCGCTAGTGAGCATATAATAATGTAAATTTATTAAAGTTCCATGATTATGACTGATGAACGTATCTGAGGGTTCGTAATTACTTCATAGTTATAATTAAATAAATATAAATCACTTTTCTTGATTCAAGTATTCTGACTATAATACTTAAATTAATCTTTTCTGATATTAAATACGATTCGATAGACAAATTATTATATAAGACGGAGTTATTACATTTCATATAATAATCATTGTTGACAATTAGGCAATTTGAGGGAGTACATTTCCGTTACTAAAAACGTTTTTTTTTTGGTTTGTTTCCTAATGTTTTATGGTGATTTTCTCTATAAAATAAATGGCATAGTTTGACTAACCACTTTTTTAGTTTTCACTTTTAAATATGACAAAATAGTAGTTAAACCTATTTCAAGACATTTTCAAACATATAGTAATCAATAACCTAACTTGAAATACATACACGTGAAATTGATGAAGTACAAATGAAGAGTAGATAAAGTTGAATAGTGGATAGGGGTGAAATACATGTCTTTCATTTAGTTTTGCCTGGTAATAATCCACCGAATTCACCTGTATCCTAGAGTTAATGTTCAAACCAGGAATCTAACCCCGTAATAAGTTTAAAAATTAACATTATTTTCGTCGCTCATTTATTCCAAGATCTCATAATAGGTGATAAATTGTATGTTACTTTGAAATCTGAATTTGTTCTGAATCATATAGAATATGGTTATCGTCAGTTACGTCTAACTGTTATATTAGTTAATGGGAATCACTCAATATACTTATAAGGAAGATAAAAATATTTCAATTACAGTTTCCACGCTATTTATTTCAACAGTAAATAGGATAATGTTAACCTTGACTCAATCATAATTTCAATAATTTTTAGTACTTATTTCATTGAAGACAAATTGCTAACTATTGAGCTTCATGATTTCACAATACAATTTTAGTTTGTCTGCAGTAAACTCACAATACAAGTATGAATAACCTTGTTATGCACGTAGAAATGAGTTCCGTATGTTAATCTATTTTGTAGTACAAGACCCTTTACTCATATTTCATGGAATTATTTCACCAATACATCTACAACAAAAACATCTTATCATTATGGGAATTTGTGGGGATTGTAGTATTTTAGCCATTGAATTCAACGGTGTTCTATTTGTCCTCTCTTCTAATATCCAGTGTTTAGAGTTCCTTTGTTATCATTACTCAGCTTTACTAATCACATCAACTTATGCGGTCGTTAGCACACCGACGTCTATCATACTATAGACACTTAAATTTCTTTGAAGTACAATTCTCTTACTGTGTTAGTATGCAAATCAGATTTCAATTTCCAATATTATTTCTAGCTACTTCAAAAAAAGCTTATCTAATAATTTACCACAGCATAGAAATCAGAATAATTTTATACTGAATGAAATGACTTCATAACAGGTAACATTTGATCAGGACAAACTGTACAATTTAGCTAAGTCTTATGTAAAGGTATGGAGATTCAAGATGTTTGAGGTGGGTTTAGATAATAAAATGAAATTAGTTTCAAACATATCATACTACCGGACAGTAGTTGATGAACATATTCATAGATATACGTTCACTTTGATTAAATCGTATTCAATAATGTTATAGGTATTCATGTTGATAATTGATTTTGCACTCAAAATTTAACAGCCAATTACAATTATCATGTCAACCTTAAATTCAGAGTTATATTTACTTTATATAGTTGAAATCGTGGGTCATTTGAAGCTAGACCACCATGAAAAACCTGGAAAACCTGCCTACTAGTGACTGGCTTCATGAGGTATTTCCTCGAGTTCTAGTGAGAAGCAGTAATCAGTGGTGTTCAACCAAGTCTGTTGGGAGATATCAACTCACTGATGACATTGGTGAATGGTTGCTCAACTTCGTGAACTGGTTGAAATTAGACGTTAACACCGTTGGCCGGCTAAGTGGTCTAGAGGTTAAGTGCTCGTGTACGAGACTGACAGGTCCCGTAATCGAGGTGGGATCTTGGATTCGCACTACTGAGGAGTCTCTTAATAGTACGAAACGGCCGTCCAGTGCTTCCAGGGTTCACCTTGGTGGCCTAGCTTCAATTTACTCATGATTTCAACTATATGAAATTACTAGAATCTCCACAAAACCCCCTTCTGATTACATTTATTTCACAAAAATGTTTTTTCCTAAACTATAGTTATTATTTAATTGCATATGACTGAGGTTATCTTATTGAAGTAATATCTGTCTGACCCGAATAAGTTTATTTTTCTTAAAACAATTAACATTATAGTTAATGTTTTCATCTTACCTTAAATATTTTTATTTGTTCCTACTTAAAAGTCAAATAATATCTTATTATTACTAACCATTAGAACAGGTAATGCATTAATCTGTAATGACCTGTAAAAATTCCTTATTGTGCAGTTTATGCACCTATAGAACGTATTTTTTGTTTGAAAAATATAATGGTTTATTGTGTTTTTGAAGACGGTTGTAGAATTTGGATGGAATTACCATCAGGAATTGATATCATATTTGAGAAGCATTCATATAGCTTACCTGTAGTCTCCAAATTATAAAGGTTTTCTAAGTGATATCATCTCTGAATGAAAGTATTTTGACTATCATAATGGAGATTTGTTTCGTTATAAGATTACTTTTTTTTTTGATGAATGGATACTCTTTGTTATTTACATTAAATATGAATTAACTACTCGAGGTTCAAAAGCTGGGCAACATTTTCAAACTGAGAAACAAAGAAGCTAATCCATCTGGAAGGTTAAACTAATTAAATCACTGTTGAAATTAAAATATTATTGAACATTTCACATCCAATGTGTAAGCCAGTTAAAAATAAATTAATATATTTGTAATATCTCAATAAGTGGAAAATCTAGATTATCTGACGTTTCGTGATTCAGTTTGAGTCACTTCTTCAGAGAATAAATAACTAAATCAAAATCAATCCAAAGTATGGATTTGGTTATTTATTCTCTGAAGAAGTGACTTAAACTGAATCACGAAACGTTAGTAAATTTAATTTTTGTACTCATTAAGATATTAAAAATATAATAATTTATTTAAAACGATCTATCCAATGCTCAATTTATTCGAAATCATCCAGTCAAATCCTGGTAATGATATGTGTAAGCCAGCTGCTTTATTATTCATCTCTATTAACATTGATAGATATTTATGAAATTGTCCTTTACTAAAAGAACTATACATGAATTCTGTAATTATACTATAACTTTACGAAAAATTCAGTTGCTTGATTATAAACACTTTTATATAGTTAATATTATCAATCAATTGAAGCTAGACCACCCTGGAAAACCTGAAAGCACTGGACGGCCGTTTCGTCCCATTGCGAGACTCCACAGCAGTGCGCACCCACCAACACAGGACCTAACTAGTGGTTCCTAAATTTAAGCATTTGGATTTAACGTAAACATTAAATATGTTACTTGAACTATATCCGTCACAGTAAATTTCACATTAAGGTAGATACTTTAGTCAGTCGTATTAAAATTGTTATGAGTAGTATTTTCTTTTAAAGTAATGTAATCTTTACATTTCAAAAGTAAGAATATCTGATGTTTAGGCTTCTGAATCGACTAAAAAGTAAAGGATACACTTGATCAGGATTACTTACGATAATTGTTTATTATTGTAGGTTTCATATAATATAAAACGTAGATATAAAACAAAGTATATATTGTGGTAAGTGCTACTCATGTCGATAGATACAAGTAGTATGTACGTCGATCAGACGTGAAATGCATGGAGGTTGAAGGTTAAGAGGAAAGAGCGAGAACAGTAAATGATTGCTGTGGAAAAAAAGGAAAAGTGAAGTCTGAGACGATTGTTTGATATTTGCAAAAAGAACAGTCAAGTTTGAAACAATCGATTGACATTTTACAAACGAGGTATTTACTGTATGGTTCTCAGATTTTAGTAAGATATTCTATAATTTTATCCCAAATATGTTTGATTGTCCTCACTTGTGTTCTCATTCATTACTTCATCTCCAGCATTATTATTTACACCATTGTTGCTAGAACTTTTTTTCATACCTTTGACTTACACAAGTTTTAAGAGTCCCTATTCAATTAAAATTAACGGATAGTTTTCCAAATGTGGATGCAAAAGGTTTATATAATATTTTTTTAGTAATTATATACACTACTTATTTAATTCTTCATCTTTTTACCAAATGAAATCCTGTGAAATAATTCTTATTCAGTGCTCTGTGGGACATTGACATTATATCAACCAACTGTCTTTCAAAATTAGTCTATGAAGTTAAATCTTTATTAAAGGTTGACATTTGTAAAACCTTCACATTTTTTATTATAGACAGTCAGTTTTTGCTTTGAGAAAAAAGAATGAAATATAGTTTCTAATGAAACCGAAATTTATTTATTTAAAACCATAATATATATAAAGTGTAATAGACTGAAACTTGGAGGATAGGTTATTATATATGAAAGTGGATTAGTAGGTAATTCATGAGTGATACTTAGCCTATAGTGTGATGTGGTCTAATTATATCCACATAAGTAGTATATGATGATATAGAATGTATTTCAGTAGAAGATCGATAAGAAAAGAACAGGAATGAAGCGCAGTCGGTACGAAAATGCATGAATAATGAAATCAGAGAAGATGGACTGATATTTGCAGAAGGAACAGTTAAGATTAAGACAATTGATAGTTATTTTGCAAATTAACTGTTGACTGTATGGTTATCAAAATTTAGTGATTTATTCTGTAATTTGAGCCTAAATACATTCGATTGTCCGCAACCGGTGTTCTTGTTCACTACAATAGTATTTCGTTATTTTAATCTTCCAGAAAGGCTATCTATGTTGTGAAAACAAGCTATTCTTCTAACCTCTCTGTGACTTTATTCATTATAAATGATACTTAGTGTCTAGGTGAATGAGCACTCACCAGACTGTAAATAATATTAACCTTTGCAGTCTGAAATGCCTGTCGAAATATATCCTATACACAGTTTTCTTAATGCATATAACAATTTTTAAATGAAATAAAAACACTGAATTCCAAAAAAATTTTCTTTTCATTGTATCACACTGTATACTTATACAATGTCTGTAACTGTTTGTAAATACATTTTCATTAGTAACGATTTTTCCCACCATTATACCGTAGATGGACCTCCTTCTCAATAATCATGTATTTGAACTGTACAAAACAAAAACGTAATGTTGTCAAGGTAACAAGAGAAAATTATTCTTTTGAACAGCTTAACTGATAACAGAAATTTGTGTTATAGATTTCCAATATTGGCACCAACCTTTAGAGTGAATATTATGTGTCACGAGTACTGTTAGAAAGAAGCAAACCTATTGCATAATTAGTCAAATATATATTTGGTGTGAAATTTTAATCTAATGATATTCGCAAGCTATTTTGATTAAACAATTTACTTGTTTGCATTTATCATGATCTGACTGGAATGTAGTTAGAATTAGCTTAAACTGGGATTCGAACTCCCATGTCTGACTTTTGACTAGTTTAGCACTATGTAGTTTAACACAACACATTCTGACCTAATTTTGGTGTCTAATGAATCCTTATCTGTCTTTTTTTGTTCTATTCTGTGTATGGATTTATTTCAGTTTTCTTCAATTATAACAAATACCTAAGTGAAATCAATGTTGCTAACCATTTAATTTTCCAATTAATTACTAAATGATAAGAAAGCATATTACTTTATCAAAAGAAATGGTTATTAACCTTAAATTGATTATCGGCTGCTGTGATTATCACAACCGTTAGTTATTCCGACCTAATTATAATACATTGAATGTCCGCGATGACAGATACGTGGATGACATAGGTTCTCTTTCGTATCAAACATTAGCATAAAATATACACATCGCAAGAATTTACTTAATCATTAAAAAGGAGATTATTACCATTAAGTTAATGAAGTATCTAGAGGATAATCATTTAGAACGAATTTTACAAACTTTTCTAAACATTCATCTAATAATGTTTACATGAAATTATCAAATATCAATTTTCGCTTAGCAACTATATCTGATTAAAAAGATTCAGGAGATAAATATGAAATTAAATCCTATTAAAATTTAGATATTTATCTCTGATAACTTTTGCTACAGATCAATGCAATACTACTCATATGAACAAACTATAATTACAAAAAAACACCAGAGATTATGAAACAGAAAATTATTTTTTGTTTTAAAAATCATATCGATCGAAACGAATAATAACTCCAAAGTTACCATAGTTGAGATGTTTTACAATTATGTAATGATATTCTCAATGTCTTCTGTAAATTCAAAGTCCAACGTTTGGAAACTAGTTGTTAGAATTTAAACAAAGCTTGTTCTAAGATGAAATACAAAGGGATTTGTGACACTAAAATAGTACCCATCCATTATCTAGTGAGTTAGTCGGTGTTAAGTATTTCTAGGTCGAGATGTAATATCACATAGCTTTTAAACTTTCTCCTCCATCTTTTTATGATTTCCAGACAGTAGTTTCCCGAGGTCTGAAAAAATTGATTCCATTAATATGTTCACAATCACAAAATTACTTCTCTTTCTCGTTTTTTGTATCCCACCTTTGACAGGGTTTTCAACATTATTTAAAAGCAATAGGGACAAAAGAAAAGTGGAGAAATACATTGTCTGTGTACTACATGTGATATAGCTAACTGTCTAATACCTACACTTTGTATAAGCTAATTTTCATCACCGACAAAGAAATTAGACACAATTCGATAAGTCATATAAACGTCTTCTACACCTGAAAGTTAAAATGTAGAATTTTGTTAGACAAAATTTACATATAGTGTTTAGTTTGAATGTCAGTAATGATTAAATATTAGTAGATAAACATACCTGAATATTAACAGAAGGGGTTTTGTGGATATAATAGTAATTTTGATAGTTGAGATCATGAATCAATTGGAGATAGACCACCATGGAAAACCTTGAAGCACTGGACGGCCGTTTCGGTTGAAGTTAGACATTAACACCGTTGGATGTCGGCCGACTCAGTGGTCTAGTGGTTAAGAGCTCGTACGTGAAACTGATAGGTCCATGGTTCGAATCTCGCGAGACGGGATCGTGGATGCTCACTACTCGAAAGTCCCATGATAGGACGAAACGGCCTTTCAATGTTTCCAGGTTTTCCATGTTGGTCTGGCTTCAATTGATTCATGATCTTCAAATACCTGAATATGTAATTTACTTAGTAGGAGTACACATGTATTATAATTAAGATTAATTCTACGCATATTCATTTGTATGCGGGTAGAAAAAAGGTGTGAGTAGATTTGTACCTATAAATGAACAGTTTACTAGACAAGCTGTTGTCAAAATGAAATTCACATTAACGATTATTAATAGACTATAAATTACCAATTCATTTGTTTCGTTCGTACTTTTTTGTCTTTTTTTAAGTGATTCATTACATACTACTTCTTAAATGTTGAATTTATCAAGATTAATCACTTGATATTAGGTGTACTATTAAATATTATTTTTATGAATTAAAGATATCATAGGAAAAATGAACATAGACAAGAATTGGTGACATGATTTGATTGTCAACTGAAAGTGGGGATGAAAAAATTACTTTATTAATATAAATGGGATGTTGATACTTAATGAGTATGAAACTAGAAGCGTCAGTAAAACTTTACTTGATAACCTGGTGCACTAAAACTGAACACATAAGTCATTCATCAAGAAATAGAAGAAAAGAATCTTCTAATGTGATTCAGTAAGTGACAAGATATAACTACATAGTCATTAATTTTACAATATGAAGTAATTTGAAACCATTGACTGTTACAATTATCGTTCGATTTTATTCGTAAAACCAAACCAAATCTTTTAAGAAAAATACTCGTTTATAGTTTTGAACTGAGTGAGTGCTAGCTTTGTGAAATCTGTAGTCAGAATCTATGATTCAATTTCTAATTTCATTCCTTTCTTTTCAAGTGTTTGCTTTCTTTCTATTTTAATCCCTGAATTTCTTGAAATCTTATCCTTCTTGAGAAATTATATTCTAACAACATGATATCAAATTAACAGATTTTTCTTATATGATTAACATTACTATCTTGTTGCCGGAAGATAATGGAATGAAAGAAAACTTGTCATAACTTGATAATGTACTTACCTACCTAATTTAAAGTAAACGTAATTGGAGACTGAAAAATGTTGATAATTTTGTTTACAGGTGTGAGATTAATTTAATTTCATCGATGGTTCTCGTTGCATATTGATTAGTAGATTTCACTCTTATGAGGAGCGAGTCAGGTATTACTAATGTTGAATAATTACCATTTTATACAGAAATCCGACCGAAAATGAAGATTTAAATCAACATATTTGGACTCGTTGGTCTAAGAGTTAATAGTACCTTACGATACCTCAAGTTTATGAATGTCCAACGCTGATTTGTCTTATACCCATCCATATTGTGCTCCACAGTTCTGAATATTATTCTCAACGAATACCAGTTTATAGTGAATGTTAAGTACACATGACATAGTTACAAATGATTTTTACGTGGAAAGATTTTTTGAAAAATATTATTGTGATTTGTACTCAATGATCCTCAGTGACCAACTATCTTTTAAGGTTATTCTCAGTATAAACCATTGTAACCTAAAGATTCACTACAGCTAAAATTATTTACAATTTTGTTGTTTAATAACAATCTATACATAGTTGGACCTAAACAGTGACATGAACAACTTAATTAAAAATAATTAAGGAACAAAAAGCTTTCAAGGGTCATATATTCATAAATCTGATTAATTACATAATCATTTCTTAAACACAAAAAGGTTTGCTATTACATTGTGAGGATTTCGAGTTCGTTTAGCCTTTCAGTAGTGTCATATATACACTTTGACAGCGACGTTATACAATATGTTTTATAACTAGTTATTCTGACCTTCCGTTAAGGTTTGTATGAAGTAAATATTAATGGGACATTCAAGGAAAGAAAATAAGGTAATGAAGATAAAGGATATATCGTTAGTAACTTTATGGTCATAGACTAGTGGTCACATTATTCTTGAATAATAGAATTTACTAGCTCTAAAAACTAGAAAAGATTGATCTTGGTTACTAATAAATGATAAATAGATTTGAATATCTCAGTCTCACAGATATTTAGTCAAAGCCTCGATCGACTATATGGTGATGTCTTTGGTTATAATACTAAGCTGTGCAGTTCAGACTAGCTTCAAATGAAGTTTTTTGATTGAATCTACATAATTTATGAATAGCTTCATTAATTTGTATTCATTGAATACTATAAATAATGCATATCGGTTTTATGCTGCCTCCATTAGCATTAGTCTACAAATCACAAAAAAGAAAACAAAAGAATGAATCGAATGTATCATTTAATGAAAATGGTTTGAACTACTGAATACACTAGCAATCCATTTTACTATTACTCTAAGTGCTATTATGTACACGTGCCATACATTTCTACGTTTTAAAAGCATTCGTTTGTGTTGTTTTAGTATAATTTATTTTAAATGTCTATGCTTATCTGTAGGTGATTTGACCCCTAATGATTTTTTATTAACTGATACATGAAGTGTGTTCGAATTATACTACTGAGATTTCCATATATCAGGACAGTAAACTTGGTTGACTGAGTCACATCAATCCGTAGAAATTATATACACATATATCAGTTTTAGATCTAATCATTAACATTTTATTAATGGATACAAATTGATTAAAATCAACATAAAACAATATGTTTAAACATACAGTTTAGCATAGAAACCTTATTAACTGTATATAGTTGAGATCATGAGTCAATTGAAGGTAGACCACCATGAAAAACCTGGAAGCACCGGACGGCCGTTTCGTCCCATTGTGGAACTCCTCAACAGTGCGCTGAGATAATAGATCTCATACCATTCTCATCATAGTCTTTATTCACAATGTGATAATAGATAACAATAAGAATGTTTTATTCAGTGTTATCATCACTGAATGAAGTAGTATGCAGAAATGGACTGACATTTAAGTGTAAAATACAAATGTACCGATTAAAATATACATTCGTTCTTCTTCCTTAGTTTGGTGATCGTTTCAATTTTGCGACTGGCCTCGTCTCTGTTTTGGTTGATTTATCTGCTTATTTTTAGTAGCTTCCATTTTAATTTTACTTTGAGAATATTGATTTATTTATTAGATAGTAGAGATGAACAGTTTGTATTTATGTAACGCCATTTGAAAATATTTGCCAAATTTTATGATCTAAATTACTACGATTATTATACGGTAGGTAAGAATAATTATTGATCTCTACCCATACACATAATATGAAAAAGACACGATACTTATAAATATGAATAATTTCTTTTCACTATCTCTATATTTGCCAATAGTCTGGCAACGACTACACTTTCATGTATGACTATTAGGTAATAAGTTAAAAGGATTAAAGCCGTCCTATTCAAGAGTATTTTTCATGAAGAAAGATTTTATCACTACATTGTTCATTCAATCTATTTAGATAGGGATAAATATAATTGAAACGATATTTGAATTAGAAATATTATGGTGTGGGCTACTGATATCCATATAAGTAGAATATGGTGGTGGTCGGGCATTGAATGTATTTCGATGAAAGATCGATAAGAAAAGAACGGGAACGGCGCGCAATTGGTACGATAATGCATGAACAATTATAATCGGAGACTATGGACAGATATTTGCAGAAGGAACAGTCAAATTGAGACAACCGATTGATAGTTTGCAAACTAACAATTTGTTATATGATTCACATATTTTAATGAGATATTCTGTAATGCGCTAAAACACATTCGATTGTCCCCATTCGTCTTCGTGTTCACTGCAATATTACCACAATACTTACCACCGACTTACATCATGAACTGACGTTAATTGGAGAAGCATAGGAATATCAAGTACACGAAACTGTTATATATTCACGCTTTTGTACCGTTTAGAAATACAAGATAACAATCACCAAAATGAATCATGCCCTGAAGATCATGGTTCATGGTGGTGCCAAAAATTTAAACTGTTGATTTGATTTTGAGTGACTTACTTTTTCAAATTTTAGCGAAATGGTAATGCAATATGATTCTCATTCATAATAATTGGTGATTCGCTATATTCTAGTTATTTTTGTAACCTTTACATGTCATGACTTTTCTCTATAATGTCAAGGAATCCATTTTAAGACCAGATAATTATGAAAATGTGTCATATATTGATTAACAGTTCAAGTAATCAATTCAAATTCATCTTATCGAGAATCATGCTCATTGACATAACAAAACATAACAAAATGTTTCACTGTAATGTTCCTGGCACGTAATACTTATATTGAAGTAAATGACATTACATTTACCACTACCAATACTACTACCGTAGTGAATGAGAACACGAGTGTGGACTATCAACTGTATTTGACACGAAAATTACAGACCATCTCAGTAAAATCTGATAACTCTACAGTAAACAGTTAATTTGCAAACTATGAACCAATTTTCTCAATCTTGACCATTCCTTCTGCAAATAACAGTTCATAGTCTCCAATTATTATTATTATTATTATTATTATTCATGCGTTTTCATACAAATTGAGTTCCGTTTCCCTTCTTTCCTTATCGATCTTCTACCAAAATACATTCAATGCCTGACCATCGTCATATACTACTTATGTGGATATAAGCAACCCACACTACACTGCTACTACTATTACGACTACTTGACTTAGTCATAAAATCCTGTTTAAAGATGTATTATTATCTAACATAATATTATTGGATTTTGTACCATACTTAAACCATATAATGTAATAATTTTTTTAACTTGATGAAAGACGTTCAAGTTTTTATCATACTTTCAGTTATTATTATCAGAAGGGGATTTGTGGAGATTTCAGTATTTCAAAGTTGAAAAAGTGAGTCGATTGAAGCTGGACCACCATGGAAAACCTGAAAGCACTGGATGGCCGTTTCGTCCTATTGTGGGACTCCTCAGCAGTGCGCGTCCACCATCCCGCTTCAGAAGATTCGAACCCAGTACCTGCCAGTCTCGCGCCAGAGCACTTAACCGATAGACCACTGACTCGGCCGGCATCATTTTGTAGTTAACATCATGAACTAATCTTATTTAAGCAACTTTGTACAACTGTGAAACGTCTACCGGTTTCCATTGATTTTTAAACTCAAATAACTCTATAATGCTGAATATACAATTTAATAAACCCAATTAACTTCCTATGTAGTGAAAATGTTACGATTGAGAAAATGTTAGGGAAAAGATTTCTCATTCCAGTATTAAGGATAACAGTCTATAATTAGATTTCAATTAACGCACAATAAAAAGATGTTTTTCAGAGATGATCTAATGTAGAATATCACTAAAGTATCTTGCATTATCTATTTCAATCCAATAACCACTGAAAATTATGTAAATTAAAAGAGGTTGACAGAACAAGCTGTGAGTCATACTTTGAGAAATTCGAATACTTCACTTCACCTAAAGGTTGTACTGATGATGTTGTTCAAAAGAACAATAAAAGCTCTACGATCAAACTATCCAGCTCAGAGAACAAAATTCCATCTAGAAGTTTACATTTTGACTCTAAGTAAATATATTTACATGTTAATTACTATATTTTCCGTCAGTATTCAATGGTCGAAAGAATAGATTTGTTAGTAAATACTCTCATAAGAATCCACATCAATATGAGTAGGAAACTAGCTATTCATTATAATTCAATTGTTTAAAATGAATTTAAGTCAATAATATCGTGTTCTTTTTTTCTTAATGAGAATGTTCATTTTTTTTGTTTATTTGAACACATTAATATTGGTACATGAGGGCACCAGATATATATGCGCCACACAATTGTGTGAGGACTATGATACTCTCAGGGTACCCAAACTGAAGTAGATGGTTTTCTTAGAGTGCCACACCCACAAGGCAGTGGAGCATCGTGAGGAGATGTAGTCCCATGGTAGCCGGTAACCAACAACTGGTTCATACGCCGTTTGCTCCCTCAGGGTCCTGGAGACCATGTGCACCATCGCCTTTGAAATTACGGTTTCTCAACTCCCCTAGGTGGACTCACCGTTTTCACCGACCCGGTTAAAGTACCTGACATTCGCTTTTCGTCCTCTCAGTTTCGTAAACAATATCCATAACACGAGAAGGCAGTAAGTAGAACTTCCTTGGTAGTGGCTGTATACGCGTGGCTGTGTGTGACCATTTAGAGAAAGAGGGTGATATCCCCTCCACTCTCATGACATACCAGCGCATTCGGAGGCAACATGAGCATGTTTAGCACTAAAACATTCAGGAAATAATCTAAGGTTTGAACTAATACTAAAACAGAAAATAAATCAAAAATTTTATTTTCTAATTCAGTTTACTATTAATCTAATTCACAACTAAAACCTATTCAATGTTTTATTTTACACATCACTTTGTTATTATTTT
>NC_031496.1:26442962-26508688 GCF_000237925.1 Schistosoma mansoni
GGCCGGCATCAAACGGTGTTAATGTGTACGAAGTCGAGCAACCGTTCACCAATTGGATCAGTTGAAGTTAGACATTAACACCGTTGGATACCGGCCGAGTCAGTGGTATAGAGGTTAAGTGCTATGGCGCGAGACTGGTAGGTCCTGTGTTTGAATCTCGCAAGTGCGGGATAGTGGATGCGCACTGCTGAGGAGTCCCATAATAGGACGAAACGGCCATCAGTGGTTCCAGGTTTTCCATGTTGGTCTAGCTTCAATTGACTCACACTTTCAACTATGAAATACTTTCAGTTGAAAATTCAATTTTTATTATTATTAATAATAATAACAATGTATGAGTTGATTATCAGATACAAAGAAAGTGAAGAGAACTTTTCTCAGGGATTAAAATAACAACTCAGGTTTTTCACTGTTTTTCTTTTTTTTCCAGAAATCATCAATATTTTTTGTGTATAACAAACATAATTATAAGTTACTTTTAATTCAATGACTATCATTTGAAGTAATGGCAAGTTTTCAATAAACTGATAGAAGATAATTAAATGTTATGGGAAAATAGAAATAATAACTGTATATAATTGTTCCTATATAGACTGATAATTTATTTCAATAAATAATTGTAGAGAAGCAAAGATGGATAGTGGCTAACAGTGAAATCCATGACGAGCGTTTCGTCTTATTTGGGACTCGTCAGCTGGATGTACCTTCATCTCAGAGTTGATGTTCACTATGGGACTCGAACCCAGTACCTCTAGCTTTATACACCATCGCGTTATCCAGTCAGCTACTGAGTCCTGATAGTTGTATAGAAGATATTTAAAAGTTATTTGTTGGTTGAATAATATTTATTTGGAAATTATTACTGTTACAAAATGACTTCATTTGACGAGTTATTCAAAAACTGTCTAAATAGTTAGTTAATATCTATAACTAACTAAACACATAGTGTCCATTTCAGTAATGTGCTCTAGTTCAAAATAATTTTCTTTCATGAATGGTTGATTATGTGAGTGCTGAAATATTTTTAGATGTTACGTAATTAGAAATTAGAAAGTGAGAATATTTGATTACTAAGTAAAGGACTGGATGAAATTGTAACTTTCAAGATTGCTGAATACCATAGTTTTGATTTTATGCGGATTATTAGGCTATATTGTTGAATAGTCTGGATAATCATTTCTAAGTGTGGAATTGTACTTCGTAATTTTATGTAGCACGATAGCAAATTTAACTAAAGTTAAAAAGTAGTTAACCTCTGGTAAATATCTTATTCAAAACAATTTAGTGGAATTAGTAGGTTCCATAAAACTTAGGTCTTAAAATTCCTACCAACTAGTTGAGACCAGTAAACACCAAGGAAAGTTCTTACTGATATCTAGAGAACCTGGTAGCTACATTGTAAGATTCCAAGAGATCAGTCTTTGATAAGATGATGAAGAATTGAGTTAGTTAAATTTTTAATATATGAGTGACCTCAAGACTGATTCCTCCTAATCATCTTTGACATATATTCATATTTACGTTCTTGGTAATAAATTGTAGATAAGTCTATAATTACAGGAGATAAAAGATCAACTGTTCTGCTTAGCAGTCTTATCCTTGATACCAGTTCATTTTAGAATTTGATATCATCTCGTGGACAGTCTTCAAACAGAAGCAGCGTATCAATGCTCATCTATAAGGATTCTACCCGTTTATTTTATAACTCCAAAATTCGTTAACCAATCATCATAAGTTTTATTCCATATGAGTCACAGATCACATAAGTCATTGACAACAAATCCACCTGACTCACCGAGGAAATATTGTTAGTAATCGTTGGTAAAACAACGGTCTCATCAAGGTCGTAAGACAGGTCCGACTGATAAGTACTAAAAAGCATGAAACATAGGTCCCAAGATTGTTGCACACCGTCTCCAACTATTTATCATTTTAGTAATTAACAAGACTCTACTGTTTGATGAGTTACATTCTAATCCACAATTTTTATAAGGTTCTTATTTTTCTCCTATCCTATGAAACCATGCAATTATTTTTCTTATCAAACCATTACAAATTGACAAATTGAGTTTAAATTATTGGAGGAAGAAAAGATGCCATAAACATTTTCCTAACAATTAATATTTAAAAATACACATTTCATATCACATTGAATTTATTTATTATTAATATTGGGTTGTTTGTGGAGATTTTCATTAATTTTTATATATAGTTGGAATCATGAGTCAATTGAAGCTAAACCACCATGGGAAACCTGGAAGCACTTGATGACCGTTTCGTCCTATAGGACGCGAGACTAATAGGTCCTAGGTTCGAATCTTGTGAGGCGGGATCGTGAATACGCACTGCTGAGGAGTCCCACAATAGGACTTAATCACAATATTTTGTAGTTAACATCATGAACTAATCTTATTTAAGCAACTTTGTACAACTGTGAAACGTCTACCGGTTTCCATTGATTTTTAAACTCAAATAACTCTATAATGCTGAATATACAATTTAATAAACCCAATTAACTTCCTATGTAGTGAAAATGTTACGATTGAGAAAATGTTAGGGAAAAGATTTCTCATTCCAGTATTAAGGATAACAGTCTATAATTAGATTTCAATTAACACACAATAAAAAGATGTTTTTCAGAGATGATCTAATGTAGAATATCACTAAAGTATCTTGCATTATCTATTTCAATCCAATAACCACTGAAAATTATGTAAATTAAAAGAGGTTGACAGAACAAGCTGTGAGTCATACTTTGAGAAATTCGAATACTTCACTTCACCTAAAGGTTGTACTGATGATGTTGTTCAAAAGAACAATAAAAGCTCTACGATCAAACTATCCAGCTCAGAGAACAAAATTCCATCTAGAAGTTTACATTTTGACTCTAAGTAAATATATTTACATGTTAATTACTATATTTTCCGTCAGTATTCAATGGTCGAAAGAATAGATTTGTTAGTAAATACTCTCATAAGAATCCACATCAATATGAGTAGGAAACTAGCTATTCATTATAATTCAATTGTTTAAAATGAATTTAAGTCAATAATATCGTGTTCTTTTTTTCTTAATGAGAATGTTCATTTTTTTTGTTTATTTGAACACATTAATATTGGTACATGAGGGCACCAGATATATATGCGCCACACAATTGTGTGAGGACTATGATACTCTCAGGGTACCCAAACTGAAGTAGATGGTTTTCTTAGAGTGCCACACCCACAAGGCAGTGGAGCATCGTGAGGAGATGTAGTCCCATGGTAGCCGGTAACCAACAACTGGTTCATACGCCGTTTGCTCCCTCAGGGTCCTGGAGACCATGTGCACCATCGCCTTTGAAATTACGGTTTCTCAACTCCCCTAGGTGGACTCACCGTTTTCACCGACCCGGTTAAAGTACCTGACATTCGCTTTTCGTCCTCTCAGTTTCGTAAACAATATCCATAACACGAGAAGGCAGTAAGTAGAACTTCCTTGGTAGTGGCTGTATACGCGTGGCTGTGTGTGACCATTTAGAGAAAGAGGGTGATATCCCCTCCACTCTCATGACATACCAGCGCATTCGGAGGCAACATGAGCATGTTTAGCACTAAAACATTCAGGAAATAATCTAAGGTTTGAACTAATACTAAAACAGAAAATAAATCAAAAATTTTATTTTCTAATTCAGTTTACTATTAATCTAATTCACAACTAAAACCTATTCAATGTTTTATTTTACACATCACTTTGTTATTATTTTATTTCTCTCCTTTATTCTCCCAATAGTTATATCTAACCTGACTTTTTTTTCTTAATTTATTTTTCTTTTTTGATAATTTTTCTTTAATTACAATCTGATGTTA
Source organism: Schistosoma mansoni (assembly GCF_000237925.1). NCBI lineage: Eukaryota > Metazoa > Platyhelminthes > Trematoda > Strigeidida > Schistosomatidae > Schistosoma > Schistosoma mansoni. The sequence continues at coordinate 26,446,811 of NC_031496.1, forward strand.
TCTTATATCTTTATATATTTTTTAATATTACAATTAGAGACCACCTATAATGATTCTATATTGAAAACAATTAAGGGCACTTTAATTGAAAAGTTTATTCTTTCAAAAAAGAGAAATGATTTAGGGTGCATAGTGTGTGTGTGTGTGTATAAGGCTTTATATATGTATTAAATCCAATGATCTATATAATTTAGATGAATAGCTTACTAATTAGACAGAAATAAGTAGTTTATTCTGTTAAAAAAAAAGAAAAAAAACTAATAAATTTTAATTAAATCAAGTTTTATTAACAAGTTTATTTGGATGTTAATAAAAACAAATTTTATGTATGAACTGACCTTTTTACAATGATTTATCAGCTGCCCGATAAGGAACTACCGATAACTATAAGAGATTATTTGTCTCAAATAGAAGATGAAATAGGGCTATCAAGTACAATTAGTTTTATCTATTTAGAAGGACTACACAGATCAGTGTCTTCTACTATTTCAAGCTTAAATGGGTTATTGTAGCTATCAGATAGATCAGTTTATTCATTCATTTTGAGTCACATTTTGACCCTAATAACTATTGGCTCATTAATCTGGACTGTTTTTGTATTAAAATATATATGTTTTCATAGTTGAAATCATGAGTAAATTGAAGCTAGACCACTATGAAAAACCTGGAAGCACTAGACGGCCGTTTCGTCCTCAGCAGTGCACGTCCACGATCCCGCCTCTACAAAACCTCTTCCGATTATAATCATGTGCTCACTAGTGACTGATTTAAAGATATATGTCCTGTAGTTCTAGTGAAAAGCAGTGACCAGTGGAGTTCAACCACGTCTGTTGTGAAGTATCAACTAACTGAAGACAATCGGTGAACGGTTGCTGAAGTTAGACATTAACACTGTTGGATGTTGACCGGGTCAGTGGTCTATTGGTTAAGTTCTCTGTCGCGAGACCGGTAGACCCTGAGTTCGTATCTCGTGAGGCGGGATCGTGGATGCGCACTGCTGAGGAGTCCCACAATAGGACGAAACTGCCGTTCAGTGCTTCCACGTTTTCCATGGTGGTCTAGCTTCAATTGACTCATGATTCCAACTATGAAAATACTAAATCTCCACAAAACCCCTTCTGAACATGTATGTTTATCACTTATCGTATTCATTACGTGTATGTAGCTTATTTTTGTCTTACTATAAATATTGAGTCGCGCTTTAACAAAACGAGTTGAGTCATTCACATTCTCTACCTCGCTTTGTTTTCCTGCTTTTTATTCTGAATGTTTGTCTGGACAAATGAATGCCTGAAGTAAATCTATCTAACCCAAACTAAAGTTGGCTTCTTGTCACCGCTGTCACACAAATGAGGTTAGCGTAGGTAATATACGAAATTAAATGGAAGATTTAAGTTAATAGAACTTTCATACATCCATCCAGATGGGAGCCAGATACTGGACTACAAAAGATATTTACGTGATGCTGTAAGAATGATTTTTGTGATGCATGTTATTCATTAGCTATACATTTTCGTCTGCTTAGGTTATTAATGATCGTATATAAATTCGAATTATTGTCACCCATAGCCGGAGTCATAGAAATTACTGCTGAATTATTCTGATGTAACTGATTCTTTAATTAAAAATTAAATGATTCTTTTATGTTGTCAAATGCTTGATATATATATATAGGTCAGGCTTTACTTTTAAACTGTCTGATGTATTCAAACATTAAATAAGATTAAATTACTTAATTTAGTAAGTATATAACAAGTTTCGTCCATAAACCTATACACCCCTAGGAGATAGTGTACGATTATTTTGTACTTTTTCAAGTGATAATTTGGGATACATTTCATCTCACTGAACAATACTGAAAAAGATTTTTTTTTACTTTTATAATATATAACTATTGATTCTAATCATGCTAGTCGGTTTGCTTAAACTATTTATATTCCATAAGTATTTAATCAACCTTCCTGAAATATCTAGATATTACTCATCTTTAGATCATAGATTCTCTAAACATCAAACTGACTTCAGAAAATGATCATTTTGAAAATTAATGAAGTTAAATGAAAATCATTTTTAACTCTATTTATCTCCATGGTAGAATTTCTCCCGAATTTGAGGGAAGTAAAAACTTGGGAAAAAATTCGAAAGTAATTCGTCACAGTCACGTGACTCCAATTTTCTTTTTTCTGGATATACTAATCAATAAACCATGAGAAGTATTAAAAAAAAAAACAAATTCTGCTAGGTATACTGTTTCATGTTATTATCATAATGTTTCCCATCAATTTAGAGAAATATTCATTGAATTGATAGTTTTAGTAAAATGTTGAAGTTTATTTCTCTATGGGGATCAGTTGAGACTGTGATAATGCTTCTATCTGGGAAATAGATTATTTTTAATCGAATAGCTATTAGATAGTTTATAGTTGATTGTTTATTGAATGATGACTAACTTCATATTTGTTTAGTCATATGTTTTGGTGTAATTCAATCGACTACCTTGTAAAGTAGACTCTAGTTTAACTGATTCTACACTGTTTGTAATATGTTGAGTGATTAGTAAGTTTAAAATAGTTGACAAGGTACCCATGAACCTAGGTTTATGCAGTATAACACTTGATAGAATTCTATTTTCAAACAAGACGTTAGTCACTACATTGGGACTAGTCAATTACAAATCTTTCTGTACTCCAAGAATTTAGTATTTAGCAGAATAGTTCAACAGCTACGTCTCAGGTTGTAAAATAAGCGATACGGTCTTAAATCTACCAGGAAGCATCAGTTTCCTCAGGATTTTAGGAATACAGTGGAGATACGCACTAAACCCAGGTTGAGAATAGTTTCTAAGTAATTATCTTTAACCACCACAGCTATTAATTACAACAAAAATTTAGATTAAATAGTATGATTATTATTAAATTTATGTGTGGCTTAGCTGACGAATATTCACAATGTTTTTAATTTGTTTGGTCTTTTTTTTAATTTTTCCCAGCAACTTCATATGAATGTAGCAGTTTCAGAAGTTGATGGAGGAAGTGCTGATTCCGGACAGGGAGCTAGTGAAGAAGAACCTGTGAATCATGATTTATCAAAGTGTGAGTTAACATTGTGATTTCTTTCCCATATAAATGTAGTCTCTTAGTTGAAACCTAATACATAATTATACTAAATAGGTCTTATAAAACTTCATATAAAATATGGTTAGATTATAATTTATGGACGACCTTTCAGCTACGCTAAGGTAAACTTGAAAATATCGACCTACTGACTAGGGCTAAATGAGGGTTTTAAAGCAATGGGAAGGATAAGGAATATGATTTACAGTTGACGGTTATGGATAGGGTTTACATTTAAGGTTTTCATCACGAACTGACATCAACTAAAGTGTCAAGACGCTACTTAGCCAAATAGATAAAAATGTTTGCAGCGAAATCCAGGACGTGTTATCGTAAATCTGATTGGTTCGTCTATAAATAATAGTTGCGCCTAAAATATTATTGTTAAATCACACGTACTAGTGATTTTTAGTTAATTATTAAAAAAACGCACTAATTACTTTACGTTTTTCAAGGAATTATTTAATTAGTTAAAGTCAAAAATTCACTTGATATTGTTTTCTTGTATCTTCCCATTGTTATTTAGGACTGATCAATTGCAGTCCTAAATAACAATGAGAAGATACAAGGAAACAACACCAAATGAATTTAAAACTTCACCCCATTGTACAAGCAGGTAGCTATCAGGACTCATTAGTTAAGTGGATAATGCAATGGCGTTTGAAGCGAACGGTACTGAGTTCGAGTCCCAAAGTGAATATCAACTCTGAGATGCAGGAACATCTAGCTGACGAGTCCCAAATATGACGAAACGTGTGTCCTGGATTCCACTGCTAGTCACTATCCATCTTTGCTTTCAAAGTCAAAAACATCTATTGATTTCGTGTATTGTAACATTTCATGAATAATGTATACAATGTACAACCATAGTAAAAATATACATAACACATAACAGAATGATATGACTTTCGTGTTATTCTATAATTCTCTTAACTAAGATTCTATGAAGAATAACATTTGTTATAAACTATCTATTTGTATGTATTATTTTATAAGTTCCTTCAAGAAAATATCTTGTAGAAACTGTACCTGCAGAAACTATCCCTCTGTGTTTTTCTCTTTCCAAATTTATTTCACTGTATTATACTCCTTGAATAACATCTTCAAACCCTAATCTTTCGAATTACTGTTTATACTCTTACTACTCCTATCACTATGGGATTTGAATCGACAACTGCATCTCTGTGTTAATGTAGTATGACAACTCGAACTGATGTACGTATGTACGAAGTTCTACATTGTGACTAATTGACTGACTGACTGACAATACAAACGGATGAAAAATTATTATAATTATTTTTCCTAATATTCTTTCGATTTTTTTCTTAAAAAGAAAAAAACTGAATGTCTTCTTCTTCTTCTTCCGACTCATTTGTCATCTCATTTATTGTTGTCATATTCATCAATCACAACCCCCCTTTTTTTCTTGTATAAAATTTGTCACAAAAGAACTACGAATTTTTATTTGTAAGAAAATTTTACAAGTTGACAGAAAAAAAAAATTTACTTTCGAGAGTTTTAACAGAAATTTTTTTATAATTAAAGTACAGATTTTTCTTTCTTTTTTTTTCTTTTGGACTGAATAATAAGATTGTTTCATTCGTATGTATAAATGAATTAGATTTAGTGTTTATTATGGAAAGAAAGGAAATTGATTGCTTAGAAGCAACGGTTATGAACAGGATATACATATATGTATGAAGAAGTTGTTTCCTTTATAATATGAACAAGTTTTTGTCCTTCTTAGTAAAGGAGAGATGATTGACTAAAGTGATAAATAATACTATGTTTCGAACATCATCATCGTAGTACTGACTTCTATAAACTTGACTTTTACTTAACGAAACTTTGATCAAAGTTGTAGAAAAAAATTGACTTAAAGAAATATGAACTATGAGTAGACGAACTGATTGGCGAAGGCCTCTGAATTATCATCTGATATTTAGTATATATACATAACTTACTTACTTACGGCAGTTACCCCTCCTGAAGTAGCATAGACCGCCCACCACCATTCTCCATCCAACCCTGCCATGGACAATCCTTTCCAGTTCTTTCCAGTTAACATTCTTCCTTTTCACATTTGCTTCTATTTTCCGACGTAATGTGTTCTTTGGCACCCCTCTTTTCCGCTTCCTTTCGGGCTTCCAAGTTGAGGCTTGCCTCGTGATGCAGTTTGGTTATTTCCTTAATGTATGTTCGATCCACTTCCAACGTCTTTTCCTAATTTCCTCATCAGCTGGAAGCTGGTTTGTCCTCTCACATAAAACGCTGTTGCTGATAGTATCCGGCCACTGAATGTTGAGTATTTTGCGTAGACAATTGTTTTTGTAAATACTCGTACCTTCTTGACGATGGATGTAGTAGTTCTCCACGTTCCAATTCTGTACAGTAGGACTATCTTGACGTTCGTATTAAAGATTATCTTTTTGATATTGGTTGACAGTTGTTTTGAATCCCAAATATTTTTGAATTGAAGGAATGCTGCCTTTGCTTTTCCAAACCTTGCCTTTACATCTGCATCCAATCCTTCATGCTTATCAATGGTGCTACCTAGGTACATGAATGTTTCCACCTCTTCCAGAGTTTCGTCATCAAGTGTGATTGGTTTTGTTGATGTTCTCCGTGTTGTATTTAAGAATCTTGCTTTTTCCTTTGTGTATGTTGAGGCCTATTGATGCAGAGGCTGCTGCTATATTTGCTGTCTTTGTCTGTATTTGTTCGTGTGTATGAGATAGTAAAGCTAGGTCATCTGCGAAGTCCAAATAGTCTAATTGGTTCTAAAATATTCATTGTATTCCGATATACACATAAACCGTACATAACTTTTCATGTTCATCCCTATTATAGAACCTTCAATCTAGCTAATGTAATTGGAGAGTAGCTAATAATGAAGTCTAGAACTTTCATTTCATTCTGTTTGGAACTCACCAGCTGAATTCGATTGCTTCACAATATTATTGTTTACAGACATTTATTTACAAAATGGAAGGATAAAACAATGAAATATCCACCTGTAACTGTAAATTTTACTTAGTTTTAGTGACTGAGTCAGAAAATTCATTCTCATAATCATTGTTTTTAAATATTGATCTATTTTGACGATATTTTTTATAACGCACTTGCTCCCATTTTTACAGTTACTCAATGATCAGCATAATGATAAAAAAGCATGCCATCCCGAACTTAAACTCCATAATTATTAGTCAAACATCCCTATGCTACAATACGAAGCACCTCATAAAATAAACTTGAAAGGAATCCAATAGTCTTTAGCCCAACATGGCTGATTTCGTCAGCAGTAACTTAAGAAAGTCAAGGTAACCATCATAATCGAATGTGTTAACTAAAATATTTACCACGATGAGTTTTGAGAAATTATGAAATATGGTCTGAAAATTCTTAGCAAGTGTGTATGTTCTCACTTTCAATAGTACATGGTGAATTATGTTGGGAATTAGAGTGATATAATACCATTTTCTACACATATCTTTGTTAGCAAAAGTGTAAGTCTTCCAGGTCATAGAATGACAATACGTTATAATGTTCAGTGACCATCAAATAAAACTCATTAATTTCACCTATAAAGTTATTGATTAATTCTTTTTATTCACTTTTCAGTTCGGTTAAAATATACACGTCCTTATAATTCAAAAGAACTATTACTAACCAAAACACAATGCAGTCCAATATCATCATCTAATGGTTGCCTGATCGACAGTCCTACGAACAAAAATGAGAATCATTGTTCTATAAATGAATCAATCCTTTGTACACAAACTACTTTACCTACTATGAATACATTTACAAATCATCGATCATCATTAAATAAACAATTTATTTATGCCTTACATAATGGTAGTTCACAACGTCAATCATTAGTTTCAAATGATATCCTACAACCTAGATGGCGTAAACCATTATTTAGTAATACTGATTTAGGTCATCATAATCATTTATTTGATGAATTTCCATTAACAAAAATATCCACTAAAAATCATTCATTAACACTTCCATTAAATAATAAAACATTTATAACTGGTAATAATGACTTTCAACAAAGTCATTCAACAAATCCTCATATTGATCTAACCAAATGAAATTTATGCTAAAGAACGAAGAATACATAATGATCTATACTGGTTAACTCTATTATTATCTTGCCATGTTCTGTACTTATAGCCTATATATACATATTGGAGTATGACCTAGTCAGTCTACCTACAATGACATGTCAAATTCACATTCCAGTATTTTCATTTATTTTCAAATTATTTTAATTTTAATATTAATTCTCTTTATTATTATTATTAATTTTGTTTTACTATTATTGTTGTTTATAAAGGTTATTTATCTTATTCCCTAATATTCATTCCATGATTAAATAAAACAAGAACAGAAATGAAGAAATATGGTTTGCTTTTGTTATATCTTGTTCCATTGAAGAAGATTGAAGTGTCGAAGTGTCGTTTTTCACTTTTCTTTCTAACATCTAATCCTTTAAGTTCAATAAACTAGTTGTGAAGCCTTTTTTGTCAACATTATAGATAATACCTTTAACACATATAAGTGAACAATTGTTTTCAATTAGATCGTCATCAGGCATTACTCAAATATACATGAATATTTATACGAAAATGTTAAACCAATCAAGGCTATTTGAGTCAATCATCACAATGAAATAGAATACATCACCGAGCATAATAGTTAAAAGTATAAGTTGATGATGGGAAGATAAGTGTACTGATAGTAGTAAGAATATTAAAATAAGGTAATAAAAGTCTTATCAATCGTTAAACATTGGAAATAGGAGGTCAAACGTGGGTAAATAGACTTACAATAGTGATCACAAAATATTAAAATCATTACGTAATAAGAAGTATGTAAGTAATTAGATAGTAAACAATACAAACGGGACACAAACGTTTGACCTCCTATCTCCTATGTTTAACTATTGATAAGACTTTTATTATCGTAATTTAATATTCTTACTACTATTAGTACACTTGTCTTCCCACTATCAACTTGTACTTTAACCGAGCATAATAGCTCGGTGACGTATTCTACTTCATTGTGATTATTGACTCAAACAGCTTTGATCGATCTAAAATTTTCGTATAAATATTCATGTATATTAAGAGTTAAACCTGATGACGATCTAACTGAAAATAATTGCTCGCTTACATCTGTTGTTCTAATTTTCACAATGGGAATCTTTAATACCATTATTGCTGAATGAAACATTATCCGGAAGATTCAAGGGATGTAAAATATGCAATAATTATTGTATCACAGTTCTGTGTAATTTGACTCAATTGAAGAATGTAGGTCGTATGTAAAAGGGAAACTGTCGTTCAAAGCAGTCATGTGAGACATTTCCGCTTTATTATCTTTTTTTAGAAGGAAATTCTGACACTTCTTTTAATACATATATGGAATAAAATTTTACTCTTAACTTGAAACTGTATTCATTTTGCTCCTTTGATCATTTTGTATTTAAATTGGACATAATACCTAGGAACTGATTATTCCATTAATATCAATGTTGTATTTGAAATGAATAAAATATAAGGGGTTCTAAAGCTTCTGTGAATACGATTGCTATTTATTATTGTTTGTAACAGTTTGTATTATTCTATTATTGATATTTATAATTATATTGAGTCATAATATAGGTTATTTGATGAGACACTTCTATGTAACTGGGAAATCTGAATGGCTTGAAATTCATAGTTTAAGTTCGTGGCTGGATTCTATTGAGTATTCTCAGAGTAAAACGTTATATCTGTTTATTTCTTACAGTTATTCAACTGATTTCAGTTTGTAATGCGAGTTAATATCAAAAAAATAGTAAGTTTGAGTACTGATACTATGTAAACACTGAGTGAATTATATAATAAATAGAACCTAATGTTAAAGAAAATTAACCAGATAAATGGTTCGTCTACGAAATACAAATGTAATGAATCTACTAATGTGGTGTGTGTTGCTTATGTCAACATAAGTAGTATATAACGCTAGCCAGGAATAGAATGCCTGGCTGCAGAAGCTCAAGAAGATCGAGGAGTAAAGGACGGGAACAGAAAGCAGTTGGTATAAAAATGCAGGAACGGTGAAGTCGGAGACGATTGACTGATATTCGCAAAAGGAACAGTCAAGTTGAAACAACTGATTGGTCATTTGCAAATGAAGTATTTATTGTATGCTTCTCAGATTTTACTAAAATGTTCTGTAATTTAGTGTTCAAATACATTCGATTGTCCTCACTTGTTCTCTCGTTTGCGACACTAGTTCTAATGGTCTACAGATCCTTTGAAAATTTATATCCCATGTTTCAGAAATTCTTATTTGCGCTATCAGCTTCTTATGAAATAAAAGAGGATCTAGCAGTTGTATGAATGTGTGTGTGATTTATACAAGCAGCAACTATGAAGAACTCTAACTGAATAATGTGGCTGATGAGTTATATTGATTTAACACTTATAAAACAGATGTTGATGATGTAAAGCATCAGATGTATAGGTTAACCATCATCAAAGCTGATGGAATTCAGTCAATATTTGTCATAAATCTCAGCACAAGGTTATCATTGGTAAGAAAAGTGGTAGCGCATAATACCCTATAATATGTAGTGGTCGCTATTCGATATAATCCCTAAACTTCGTAAACAGTTCGTTCTGATAACCGTTACTAGATAATGTACCCAATGGTTTATAAATCACAAGACGAGCACGAAGTTTCGATCGCGTTTGCTGTTGCACGACGCACAGATCATCAAAACCATAGACACGCAAAACAAGAATGAAAATCTGATGCAAGTGAGTGAACGAGTCAATGAACAGGATTTAAATGTACATATATATATATAGCGAATTGAGTGAGTCATCGAATCAATTAAGCAACTAACATTAAAGCTAGCAGAATGAATATGTGCGTTTGTGGTAAGCAATGTTCAAGCATACAATTCATACAAGCCTAACATTAATAAAGGTACAATGTTATAAATAAGTTGTTATTGTACAAACGATTCTGTCCGTTAAATAAGTTAACAAACAAATTCATTTGCAAGTGAGCTGCTAAAAATATACCAAAACGCGAAATGACTGCAATACCATGGGGATTTTAAAATATGAAGCATTTCAACTATTAAATAGTCCAGTTTGGCTTTTCACATCACGTTTGTGTATAATGTTAACTAACTGCCATTAATATTGCTTTAGTATATGGAAAGGTGGTGTGAAGAGATTAGATTTCTAAACAGAACCAAGTTTAATGAAGTATCAGTAATAACATTAATAAAGACAACCAGAATGTATTGAGGAATTTAATGAGTTTTTTAAATGGTTAGCCATATTCAGCTATCAATATTCTCCTGATAGAAATTGTGAACCTTTAACAGCATGAAACGTTTGAACTAATAAATAACTTCTTTTTATATACTTGAAATCATGAGTCAATTGAAGCATCAATGGAAACACTGGACGGCCGTTTCTTCCTATTGTGGGACACCTCAGCAGTGCGCATCCACGATCCCACCTCGCGAGGTGGTGGTCTAGCTTCAATTGACTCATGATCTCAACTACTTAATAAAAAAATTACTAAAATCTCCACAAAAGCGTCCTTCTAATAAAGAATTGTTAAGCATTTTCAGTTTGCCTTCAATGTTCGGATAAATATCTACCAGTTATTTTGTGAGAAAGATTATTTTACATAAAAATGGGTCAATTAAAGCCAGTAGAGAAAATTATTTACTGATGAATAGTTTTTGGTTAAAACAATATAGTATAATTAGATGACTTGAAATAATTAGGTAAGTTATTGTGACTTTTGCCATTTTGTAAATAATTAACCAAATCATAATATATAGTTTAAATCATGAGTCAACTGAAGCTAGACCACTGTGGAAAACCTGGAAGCACTGGACGACCGCTTCGTTCTACTGTGGGACTCCTCAGCAGTGCTCACAGTAGGACGAAACGGCCGTCCAGTGCCTCCAGGTTTTCCATGGTGGTCTAGCTTCAATTGACTATTGGTTACAACTATACAAACCACAATAAGCAAAACGTTTTAGTCGAAGAAGAGCTTTTTTGACTACACACTAGGCAAGGTCAACGTAGTTTATGCCTGTTTATTAAACATTTCCTGTAAAAAACAAGTTATGTTTACATCTTTTGGAGACCCACATTTTAAATTATCAAAACAACTTTGAAACCGCCTATTTCTAGAAAAACGTCAAGAATGAGAAACTCAAATTTTTGTACAATAATCTTATTACTTATGCATAGAGCGGACGTCTGGATTTTCAAGTGGCAGTAAATATGTTAACAAAAATAAATTTGAAGGGAATTAATAGCATTGTTATGTAATGTCCAAAAGTAACATGATAAAGCAATAACAAAATGGCTTACTATAGAAAATATAATGAGTAGCGAATGCAATAAGTTTTGCTTCTACATACTGTCTTGCGACACCAAATACCTATCAAAAGTTAGCATCTATTATTGGGACTGACATGTGTGATTATTTAGCAAATGTGAAGTTCTCCACAAACAATTTGAACCATCCTGATATTATGTGTAGCAACCCAAATTAAAATATTTAGTTCAGTCATTACAACTTAGTCTTCAAATATATTTGTATTGTTAAACCGAATTACAGCATGTTTTTGATAACTATACTGTTAATACTTTAACTATATTTGCATTATGTATCATATTCTGCATTTTGAAATTTGAGCAAAATTGGTTCTACAAATAAAGGAAATAACAAAACAAAATGACTGATTTGCTCCCTTGGATTTTTTTACTTTTGCTTTTGGAGGATGTTTTTAATGACATTGTAGTGCCGTGGTTCACTAATCGTTCACCCTGATAACCGTTATAATTTCAATCTTAACGGTGCATAAAAATCGAAAGGCAAAGAGAAGCGGCAGCTACAGTTTTATTGACAAACAACGCAGGCCAGAAAGTTATAAGCACATGAGTAAATATCAGCGAGCGAAACAGGAACGACACGCACTGAAGATAGTGGGTAAGGCAACTCACTTTAATCAAGCCTTAATTAATATTTATAGTCGGACAACAGTAAGTTACAGACGTTTGATGAATAGGATAAGACGTGTACACACACATACGCTCATATAAAAAATAGTCCGGGTTAGTTAGTGAATAATTAACAAGATCAAAACGGGACTCATGATGGATAGGTAAATTGGCTTGTCCTAAAGTTATAATATGGTATATGGTCTTAACATATCAATCGCCACTACAGCATTGCCGTTTATGCATTCCATTCCGCCTCATTTTAAGTAACATTTAAATAGGTTAAAGCATTTTCTTTTAGAACAAGCAATAAAAGAAAAAGGAACCGATGAGGAAATTCAAAGTACTGTTCAATTTTCATTTATAATTTCACTTGTCTTACTTGTTTTTCTGAAGAGGGTATAATAATTTAGTGAAGCAGTAACATACAAATCTATTGATTAAGGTTATTCGAAAAAATCTATCGTTCACCAGTTACTGACATGATGATATAATATTGATTTAAATAGCACTAAATTGTTAAGTTGGTTTTACTAATTGACTAATGTGCACTACTTTTTTGTCAAAAATCATTTTGCATGTATGACAATAATGTATTGAAAATATCTAGATCATAACGAATTCCCGCTATAATTACTTAGATGAATAACATGTATCGCTTAAGGATTGTGTAAGATTTAACTGATGCTGAAAAATTCAATTTACTGATTTTGTTATTAGAATTATGTGTGTTTTTTTCTACCTCAACATTGATTTAACAGGCCTCGGTATATTTTTGTTTCCCTCGTTTTAGGTATTCTATGTCATAGTTTAAGCGTTCTTCTGTGATGTAGTGATATATAAGGACTTTGGATTTTAGTGGACGTTCGATGCACCATCGAGCAACTGAATTTGCCGACGGATACGGAAATTGTTTTAAGAAGCTTCTAAAGACATGGAAGATTTATTAGACCATATTCATTCTTACTGATTGAAATTAGGCAAACCATGTTACGTCACCGTAATTCGAACCTTCACCAATAAACTAAATACAGGTCGATTGGCTAAACCGATCAATAAGCTTAGGGTTATTTAGAGTGTTCTTTGTAACGGGTTAATAATTATGACTACTATAGTCAAATAAATGAATTTTAAGTGTCTGTTTACCAAACCACTAGTTTTATACTGTGATTACTCTATGGTCCCTATATGCATTACACATGTGTTTTATTATGTTTATTTATTTTATAATAGAGTGAGTAACATCTTAATCATCACCATTCATGTCGGCGAACTCCTAAACTCAATTAAAACCCCAGGGGGCTAACAAAAAATTTCAAACTATACTGGACTCATACCATAGTGTCACACATAGCCTCATATATCATTCCAGTTAATGATCAGAGCAGATTATTTGAAGATAGAGATTTCCAGTTTCAGTAAATAATTCGTGAAGTAAACGCTAACGACGTTATTATCGGTGACAAAAAAGCTTCAAGTATAAAATATCTGGCTAAAAAAAAAACAGTACCAAAATTTTTTTTGGCGCCATGTATTTCCGAGTTCATTATCTGATTCTATCCGATCCTAAAGGCTTCTAAATAAAAAATATATTAAATAGTACAATTTTCTGTGATGTTTGTCAAACACTGTAGTGTTGGTTGATATGTTAAGACCATATACCTTATTCTAGCTTCCGGACAGACCAATTTATCAATTCTTCTTGAGTCACGTTTCGACATTGGTAACTATTTACTTATCAATCATGACTGTTTTTATATGAGCGTATGTGTGTGCGTACACTTCTTATCCTATTCATTATATGTCTGTAACTTATTTTTACCTGGCGATAAATAATGAATAACGCTTGAATAAATGGAGTTGGCTCACACACCTTCTCCATCGTGCGTCATTTCACTTCTCTCTCTTGTATTCGCTTCATCCCTTTGATTTCCTGTCCAGATCAATGATTGTACAAAATATAAGTATTCGAAATTCGCCTTCCTATTTGACTTATTTTATTTCAGTTATTCACCAACGCGATTCAAGTCGATGATTATATAGAAGAATAGTCAAAATATATATCTCAATAACGATCATTTGTCCAATCTTACTGGAGTCAGATACCGTGCCATTAAATCACCATTAACTGTTTTTCAGCGACTGTGAAATGATATTTATTACATTACTCAACTACAAAGTCTTATGCTTTCAGATTCTGCTGTATTTAAGGAGTTATTCGCAGAATTTTGATGGACAATTTTAATTTATCAAAAATTTCGAATCGCGCGAGACGGGATCATGAGTGAGCACTACTGAGGAGTCCCACAATATGACGAAACAGCCGTCCAGTGATTCCAGGTTTTCCATGGTAGTCTAGCTTCAATCGAATCATGATTTCAATTATATATAGAGAGAAAATAAGGTTAACTTCTTTTAATAAATAAATTTTATTTCACCTTACTGTTTTAATACGCCCTTCAAATATAACCCTATTAATATTTGATTTTTAACTGAAACAGTTTCAAATTAAATAATTTATTTTCCCTCCAAAATCAGATTTAAAATATACGGAACAAATCTAATTTATTAGGTCATTACTAAATTAATTACTCTTCCAATGAAAATTTTCTATAAAATTCTATTTCATTATTTATGGGCTAATTAATTAAGTAATTTAAAAAAAGGAGATAGCCATTAAATTAAATCTGAATGAAAAGGCAAATAAAAAGAAAATGAGTATTTATTTTAATTTTGTAATAATAAAACTTGAATGAATCAACTAACAGACATTGAATGGTTATCAAAACTAATAAGAAGGAATTAATCGTCCGATAGTCTGTCAGTTATTCAGTCAGTCAATCAGTCAACGTACACACTGACAAAATTGTGGTTTAGATGATGTCGCCATACCACAGTATTATGTTGAATTTAAATTTCTAATATGAATTTCAACAGAGTTAAAATAATCTTGATAGGTATATTTGGTTAGGGAAGATCAAATTTTCAATATCTGGTACAACGAAATGAAATGGACAGTCATCTATGAATGAATATTGAAACTCATGATTTAGATGTTAAAATTTTAGTGCATTTATATTATTTTGCAGGTTATCTATGTAGAAATAAAATTAAAGGAAGTGAAGTGATGAACTACAATGAACACCAAATGGAGTTAACAGTTCTGATAGCAGTTTATCATAAGATCTAATTTCACCAATGGTGATTACATAGATTTACTTTACAATGTATATGTACATCTTTATTACACTTTTCGATGTCATATAGGGCCAAATAAAATCTCGGTTAACGAAGATGAATTAAAAGCAAAGATGTATAGTGGCTAGCAGTGGAATCTAGGATGCGCGCTTCGTTCTATTTTGGACTCGTCAGCTGGATGTACCTGTATCTCAGAGTTGGTGTTCACTCCGGGACTCGAATCCAGTACCTTTCGCTTCAAACGCCATCGCATTATCCATTCAGCTACTGAGTCCTGATAGCCATTTAATTGTGCAATCGGGTAAAGTTTAAATTCACTTGCTTATAATGCATGTGAATTAAGGCTATATTGAGGCAATACGCACAGTATACACATATGCCAATAAGAGACTGATCCTTTGCAGTTCTGAACATCGATGGGAAGATCTAAACAAACAATACTAAGTGAATTCAAACTTCACCCCATCGCACAAGCAAGTGGCTATCAGGACTCAGTGGCCGAGTGGATAACGCGATGGCGTTTGAAGCGAGGGTACTGGGTTCGAGTCGCAGAGTGAACATCAACTCTGAGATGCAGGTACACGCAGCTGACGAGTCCCAAATAGGACGAAACGCGCGTCCTGGATTCCACTGCTAGCCACTATCCATCTCTTTTAAATTCTGTTTTAAAAGTGATCAGCACATCTCAGTGTTTGTAGTATTCTCACCAAGTCACTTCAAATAAACTCAAAATAGTGATTAATTTAGATATTACGTCCAGACTATCTTTAGTACTTACTTACTTACGCCTGTTATCCCTCGTAGAGGAGCATAGGCCGCTCACCAGCATTCTCCACTGAAGTCTGTCCTAGGCAATCTTTTCCAGTTGTTAACAGTTTCTGTTCATTCTTCTGATGTCTGCTTCCAATTCCCAACTCAGTGTAATCCATCTTATTGCTAGCCACTATTTTTAGTATATGTCTCGGTAATGTTGTTATTACGAACTAAAGTATTTATGATTTTAACCTTCTATTTTTTTTTATTCGAAATAGAAATGTTTCAAGTTGATCAGATCTTCACCACTCATCTAAATTTGTCTATATCTATCTGTAAATGGTTTATTGAGACGGTCAGAATTCCGTCAAAGAGCGATTACAACATTACCATTAATAATGTAAAACTTGATGAAAAATCAAATTATCAAGCTCTTCAGTCTATGAATAAAAGAGAAAAAATGTTCACGTTTGGTTTTTTTAGATAATCATACTTTACTGAAAAGTAAACGATTATATACCAATGAAATATTCCAGTTAAAACAAAATTAACGTCCATTTTGTAAAGTTAAATTAGTATTTATCAAGACTGAGATTCGTGGAGATTGTAGCAATTTCAGTGGTTGAA
The DNA here is from genome assembly GCF_000237925.1 of Schistosoma mansoni. Lineage (NCBI taxonomy): Eukaryota > Metazoa > Platyhelminthes > Trematoda > Strigeidida > Schistosomatidae > Schistosoma > Schistosoma mansoni. The sequence continues at coordinate 26,463,543 of NC_031496.1, forward strand.
TTCATCAGTCAATCTATGCTAGACCACCATTGAAAACCTAGAACCACTGAACGGCCGTTTCGTCTCAGTGTGAGACTCCTCGTCAGTGCGCACCCATGATCCCATACATGGGACTCGAACCCGAACTTTCGGTCTTGTGCGCAAACGCCTAACCTCTAGATCATTCAATCGACATCCAACGGTGTTAATGTCTTACTCTATACCATGATCTTGCACAACACTTCATTCAGTACTTCCAGGTTTCCAATTGTAGTCTAGCTTAGATCGGCTCATGCGTTAACTATTAGGATTGGTATTTATAAATATTTAATAAATAATAGTTTAGAAGTCACATGATATGTGAAATATTTTCAAGAAATAAGCTTAAGCCCTTGAATAAAAAGTTCGTGTTAGCTGATATAAATCAAAATCCTTCATCTAAAACTTTGAAAAAATTGATATTTCCTGTAGTATTCGAACTCATACTCAAAAGTAACATCACTGAAATGTCTCACACGTATCGGTTCAAAGACAAACAGATTTGACAGCAATCTTGAAAAACTATCTGAATCCCTTGAGGATATTCAGTCGGTATTACGGATTAAATGGAATGATAATAACTACCACTCATTGAAAAATTAGTAAACACTCTGGAATTAACCGCAAACACGTTCAGATTTCACAGACGGCAAAAACGTCAACTTTGTTGGTGTCATAATGTGAGTTCAACATTTAAAATTAGTATGAAGTATTCGCATTGATTATTCTTGGATAAGTGATTCAATCAAACAATAGGCGCCTTAATTTTTTTAATCCATTGGAACCATAAATAGTCTTTTTATTATTAATATAATCCTTCATTCTTATTATAATAATCAGCATTATATTTTGTTTTTGAATAAACTGCCAAAATGTGTACAATAATCAGTGAACAAAGATGGATGGTGGCTAGCAGTGGAATCCAGGATGCGTGTTTCGTCCTATTCGGGACTCGTTAGCTGGACGTACCTGCATCTCAGAGTTGATGTTCACTCTGGGACTCGAACCCATTACCTTTCCCTTTAAACATCATCGCGTTATCTACTCGGTTAGTTGAATTAAGGCTATATCGAGGCAATAAGCACAGTATGCACATATGCCAATTACAGACTGGCCAGTTGCAGTCCTAAACATCAATGGGAAGATTCAAACAATCAATACTAAATGAATAATCAATGAAATTTTAAAAAAAATGGGAATCTTTATTTACTGTCATCAACAAACAAAGTATGAATTCAGTTAGAAGGAGACACATGAAAAAGTGTATTTTATTAACACAGACTGGATTTATTTGTGCATTTATAAATGATTATATTCCTTCATTACATTTCAACTTTCGTGTTATATGGTTAAAAGCGGTTGGAAAACGTTTTGTCTTTCATGGTGCCTGTCAAACAAAACGTACCTACAGCCACGTGAAAATTGGTGATCCTAGTGGGATTCGGTATCACCAAATCAAGTATCATATTTGGATGATTTATCGATTGCTGATTACTTTCAACTATATAAAGTCAATATATAATCCATATTATATCATAAATACTTAGACTAGTAAACGTTTCAGAGGGCTGAGAGAAATTAATCAATACTAAGCACTAGACAGATACCCATCATATCAAATCTAATAATCGATAAGTGAACTCTGTTTTTATTTAAATATGAAATTATTTAACGTAAACATTTCTAAAACGTAGATCATGAAAAAAACCAGAATTTTCTGTGATGAAGATGATGACAGTAAATCTATATCAAGCAAAATTGAATTGCATATACATCTACTTATAATATGTTACATCTTTTTATAGTTTCTAAGCTTGTCTAACACATCCGTTGATCTTTACACTAGAATCATATCCTATTAGTTTTACTAATTAGATAAGATGGTTGTAAGTTTCTTTATTGAAATTCTACAATCAATAAATCAACAATGTTTACATTAGAATATAATTGTTAGTAATCTCTCTTTGTTAAACTATTAAAATTGGCAACTCATAGTTTTCGGCATAATGTTTTATGAATAAAAAAAAAATTTGTTTTGAATATTCAGACAGTTACTAGTTGAATATGAAAAATAAAAAAAAGGGGGATATGCCTTAAATAAACATTATTTTTATTACTCTCTTAAATAGAATTCCCATGAAATTTATTTTGCGTGTAGGTGCGAAAGGAGAAAAAAAGGAAAATTATTTTGTTAACAACTTGAAAAAAATTATTTTATTTTTGACTCGTTTTATTCTGTCCCCCCCCCACCAAAAAAAGAGAATACGAATTTTCTCTTTTAAGTTTTATGTTACTACTTCACTAGAACCATATTCCCTTGATAGTTTTGAAATAAAAATGTAAGAAAATATAAAACAATGTAAAACCATTTTGTTTAAAAAAAAACAAGTAAATCCACTTTAAGTCGTGGTTTTTTTTTACATAAGATGTTAAGATGAATTAAATTCATGTTTTTGTGGGGGGGGGTTATGATATTTTGGCTAATGAACATTGGTAAAATTGTTTAAAGGTTTCCAATAAAAACCGTACACAGTTACGAAATAAAAGAATAAGCTTGTTTTGAAACTAAGTAAATTGTTTATTTAATTATCAAAAAGTATTTGAACTATACTGTTGTTAAGAGTTTGAACTGAATTTAGTTCAGTCTTTGTAGATACCTGTATAACCTATATGGATTTCCTTGATCTAGACATTTTTCACTAATACTTTATAAGATAAATGAAATTGTGGCTAACGGTGGAATACACAAAGTGGGTTTCTTCCTAATTAAGACTTGTCAGTCAGATGTATCTGTATCGGAGTATCAACGTTTACGTTTAGACTCGGACATAGAGCCTTTCGCTTTACTTACTTACTTACTACTTACGCCTGTTAACCCTCGTGGAGGAGCATAGGCCGCTCACCAGCATTCACCATCCAACTCTGTCCTGGGCAATCCTTTCCAGTTTTTTCCAATTGTTATTCCTCCTTTTCATATCTTTCGCTTTAGGCATTTTAAATTATGTTTTAAAATAGTGATGTAAGTTGAATAGATCTATTGCTTCGTTATTTTATCCTTGATTGTAATTTCAGATTTTATTTAGTATTCAATTAATAATTGTGTTATAAAACGAGTTTCTTGAAAATGAAAGTTGTAGGATTGTATTTCTCAGTTAGGGAAATATGCAAAGAATATCTAGTAATGTTTCATTTTCTTTTATCTTTTCATAAGTCCACCCTGTCTTTAGTTGCAACAATATACGGCTTAAAAGCTGTGGTAGCCGTAATCAAAATTACGTTCTTATGTAGTCTAGCTGGTAAATAAGATTATACTCGAAGAAAAGTGGAGTACTATGCACGATGTGATCCCGTGATCAATAGCATATTTGAAATGGTAGACATTTGACACGTAACGAAAAACTTAATATATATAAACAGTAGAAGTTTCATAGTAAGTTTACTTCGGGATTACTCCGATTGATAATTTTCAGAAGTGTGGACAGTATAATTTGATGTGATAAATATTTTTAAATATCTTATCAGTTACTTTGAAGCAATCGTCCTTACGTAATAATCATGCATTACATAACTAATAGTTAAGTATGAAATTTTGTATTTTTTAACAATGAATCTCCCCCAAATGCCCTGGTACGGCCGAGAGTTGAGGGAGGGCCATTATCTCTCTCGAAATGCTCACATGGCCAAGAGTATATAGCATCTGCCACGGAAGTCTTACTCACTGTCTTCTCGTAGCAGGGGTGTTGTTTACGAAATTGAGAGAACGAAAACCGAATGTCTGGTGCTTTAACCGGGTTGGTGGACACGGAGATTCCACCTAGGGGAGTTGGAAAACCCTGATTCCAAACCAATGGTGCACATGGGCTCCAGGATCTTGAGGGAATAAATAGCGTATTAATCAATCATTGGTCAGCGGCTACCATGGGAATGCATCTCCTCACGATGCTCCACTGCCTTGTGGATCAGACCTTTAGGTTAAAGGCTCCGGGTGTGGCCCTCTCAGAAAACTACGTGCTTCAGTTTGGGCACCTGGACAGTATCACAGCCCTCACATAAATCGAATGAGATTTGTGCAGTGCATATGTATCTGGAGCCTCTTTGTACCAATATTTATGTGTTTAATTTAAAAAATAATAATTGAATCAGTCTTCTACTTAAATAGTGTAGCATACAATTAATAACATAACGTTTGTGTCAGTTACATTATTTGATAAAATTATACACCTAGTATCCTTTAACAATGAAATAAACATCTAGATCAAAAAGGGTTCATTTGAACATTTGTCGAACAAACAGCTTTCTTTGTACGCACATTGGGTGGTTTATAAATAAAAATAAAATCGCATATTGGATAAAAACATATAGTTATGGTCTGGAATACGTGATTCAGTATCTAAAGTATACCTAAAAGACATTAATTGGTAAGATTAGTTAGACGGAGGTGGACTACAGTTTGTTATTCTTCTATGTATCTTTTCAGTAAACACTGGTTTGTACTTGAATAATTAAACTAACAGTTCTTTTTCTTTATTTAAAAAGAGAATACTCACCAAGTATAAATTTATTAGCGTAACATACATGCTTTAATAGGTGGTTTTGATTGAACAAAAATAATTGTTTGTTAAATGTTTTATTTTGTGGTCGGATACCATCACCAACAGCCTTTTATGGGAGAGGACAAGTCAGTCTCCAGCTGAAGAGGAAATTAGGAAAAGGCGTTGGAAGTGTATAGGACATACATTGAGGAAATCACCAAACTGCATCACGAGGAGATCCTTTACTTAGAATCCGGAAGGGAAGCGGAAAAGTAGAAGGCCGAAGAACACATTACACCGGGAGATTGAAGCGGATATGAAAAGGATGAATAACAACTGGAAAGAATTGGAAAGGATTGCCCATGACAGGGTTGGATGGAGAATGCTAGTGGACCGCCTATTCTCCTCCATGACGGGTAACAGGAGTAAGTAAGTGATTAAATGTTTTATTTTCTCAATATTATGATTTCAATAGTTTATCAAATTGCAATAGAAATTATTGATTTAATATAATTCATGTAGCAATAATATTTCATTAAATGGGATATGAAAATGTTTGCCTAATTATGATTATAATGACAAAAAAGAATTTTATTCAGGTCATTGAAAACATCATGAAACTTTTTTTTATGGAACAGATGTTCTCCCATATGTTCAAAGTAACCTCTTTTAAAATTTATATTCCACTATAATCCATTTCATATATGGATAATTAAAACAACTGTTTTATGATATATTAAAATTCATAATATGTGTATAGTAAACTGAACTAAATATAATATGTTTGATAGCAATCAGTAGGTGGCTTTGAACCTAGTATCCATTTTGATTGGCAATATTCAGTACAGTTGAGATTTTATTTAACAGAAAAGATAGTACTTTCCCCAAAACTGACTCATATAACAATGTAAGTCATAAATGTTACAACATTGATAAATTCCAGGTCAATTAACTATTGTAAGTGTAATCTGATGATGACAACAAGTATGTACCTAAATGATGTTCACTATCAAATGTCAGAGAAAGATGTCGATTGAGCAAAATGAGTGCCTAAAAAGAATAATAGATAAAAAAAAGATTCCTGATAGAGATCGACCAACATAACAGTAGTCATGATTATGTGATGAATGTGTGTGAAATCATAGATATAATTGCATAGTATGAACTCTTTTCTCTGGATTGAAGTTACCTTTACAGTTTACAGAATAGGTATCACTTTCATATGTCTTGTATTTTAAAGGAAGAGAATATTATTTACCATCGGGCCATGATGAAGTTCGTTGGATGATAAAGCAAAAGGTAGTCTTTTCAGCTTATATCTTCACTTGAGTAAAAATGGTAACATTTAAACAGTAAAATTTCATCTAATGAATTGGATCTATGAAAGCGATTTTTACCAGTATATTCTTTAAATGAGCTTTCAGTATACGATGACTGGATTTAAAATTTGGTTAAGAGATCTATGTATTCAAAAAGTGACAGTTGTAAACTTATTTCTACTCTGGTAATCCTTTTTTTGTTTTACTTTATTGGTAATTAGTTATATTATGGTTAATATTTAGTTTGTATTATATTCCTCTTCCATTACCCAATTCTTAAAACACCCTTTCACTCACTCATTTTCGCTCATTTGACTATCTTAAATTATGTGAACTTTTCAAATTCTATTCAATTATTACGTAACCCATCGTATTTGTTTTTAATTCCATGAATCCTTTATAATCTCTAAAATTATCACACATTTTATCTTATCTGCCTCTGAACTCCACTCAACTATTACACCACCCATCCTTTTTGTTTCCTTGATTCTAACACCTAATAACCTCGGACCTGTTCTTGCACATCTACATATATATAGTTATCATTGATAACCCTTTCTCATTCCGATCCTTCAATTGTTCCACACTATTTATTATCTCCATGCTAAAATTCTAATACATATTTGTTTGTAAGCAGGTGACGAGAAACCACGAAATATAATGAATTCATATTATTCTGCATCGATATTTGTTCGGGCTTTATTTAAATTCATAAAGGGAACTAATTGCATGAAATCGAAAAGAGATTTTCGATAAAAAATGATGAAACAAGTTTTACATTTGTAGCTATCAATAAACTTCACTAATAAATATAATGGCAGGATCGTGGATGCGCACTGTTGAGGAGTCCCACAATAGGATGAAACGGCCGTCCAGTGATTCCAGGTTTTCCATGACGGTCATGGTTTCAACTATTAAAATTACTGTAATATCCACAAAACCCCCTTCTGATAAATGTAAAGGTTCTAATAGATAGAAGTTAACCACTTCTCTACAACTCAATAAAAATACAAAGACATCGAATAATTTATTTAAATTCGTAAAAATTACTATTGGATTAAGACTTTATTAATCCTCATGTCTTAACAACTGAGTAGTTCATTCATAACAAATGGTTTAGAACCTATAATTTAATAATACAACGAAATAGTACAGCAAGCAAACAGGATTTACATGTCTATGAATGCACCCTCATAAGCATTTTTCAATATATTATGGTCAATATTAGGCATAACAAAACTAAATAAATATGAATTCATTTAGCATTGTTTGTTTGAATCTTCCCTTCGATGTGTTAGGACTGCAACTGGTTAGTCTCTAATTGGTATATGTGCATACTGTGCGTATTGCCTCAATATAGCCTTAATTCACAAGCATTATAAGCAAAGATGGATAGTGGCTAGTAGTAGAATCCTGGACGCGCGTTTCGTCCTATTTGGGACTCGTCAGTTGGATGTGCCTGCATTTCAGAGTTGATGTCCTTATAGCCACTTGCATCTTACATACTTCAGTACATACTTATTTTTCATCATGTTTTACAATTACTAAGCCAAGTTGTATATAAAGGGGTATATCCTATGTTTAGACAAGTATGGTTTGAAAAATCCAGTTTATAGATTTAAAATTGTTTGTTAATGTTGAAGTGGTCTAAAACCACTATACATTTTAACCAGCTTTTAGGTCACACAAAACAGAACAAAAAATAAGAATAACTCTATGTAATGTGTCTAGAAGTAGTAATCAAAAAGGTTAGTGAACAAAAATGTCCGATTCGGGACTATACAATACATGAAAGTATGGATTAAGTAAGGGATAAATGTAGTATAAGAACAAACTAATTCAATAAATTAATGAAATCAGATAGACCCAAGTTGCGAAAATGCAGAGAGAAAGGAGTAAACACATGAAATGTATTAGGTAACTTTATAACTTAGCAGACGTAGATGTATTGGGTGCATAGACCTATTTATTTTGGATCCGTAGCTCGTTTTTTTTTGTAAATTTTACTAGAGTTATTTCTGTCATTCAAATGATTCTGAGCCAAGTTACAATTGGGAGATTAATGCCACCATGATGGATTTTTGAAAATGATTGATCCTTTTTTTGTCATATATCTGTCTGTTCTGTGATTTTAATTATGATTTACAAGTGAGATTAACATTGACATTTTTCCATTTCTATATGGCAACTGTATACCTTATTTAATCCACTTAAAAGTGGATTATTCGAAAACTATTATAATCTCAGGAGCTTATCTGAATTACTTGCACATTTCTTCTCTGTACTTTAACTAATTCGAATTAGAAAGATTATATGAATGATAACCATCATAGTATCCAGTTCCTCTGAATTAAAACCCCTACTGAAATGATTTGATGAATTGGATACAAATCATAAACGAATAATCAAAAGAACTATTTTAAACTCTAACTGTTGGAAACATTAGATGGTAAGAATTTTATTGTATTTGGACTTGCTTATGTCATGGCATTTTATATAGTTTAGAAATCCATTATTTCTATATAATTCATTGATCAAAATTAAGAGTCGGCAGATAATTTGTGGGATATAAAGTATTGTGACAAAAAATAGGGTTGTGAAATATGTGAATGATGGTTTGTGGAGAGTGTAGTAATTTTTATAGTTGAATTCATCAGTCAATTTAAGCTAGACCACCATTGAAAACCTGAAATCACTGGACGACCGTTTCATCCCAGTGTTGGACTTCTCATAAGTGAGCATCCACGATCCCACACATGGGACTCGGACCCAACACCTTCAATTTTGTGCGTGAACACACAACCTCTAGATCATTGACTTGACATCCAACGGTGTTAGTGTCTAACTTTAGTCGATCTATGATCTTGCGCGACCCTTTATCAGTTGTCTGAAGTGGATAACTGTCTCAGACTCGACATGGATTGGATTCCACTGGTCATGGTTTCTCACTAGAACTCTAGGAGTTACGTCTTGAAGCTCGTTACTGGTGAGTACATGACTATTATTATCAGAATGATGGCTTTTGGAGATTGTTGTAAGATCATGGGTGGATTGAAGTTATATTTCTGTTAGAAAAACCATGATACATCGTTGTTTGGTACTTTTCATACAAAATCAACTGAATTATAATTTTGAACAGTATGTGTTAATTGTAGATAGTTTTAATTCAAGGCGCGGAGAAGTTCAAAAAGTAACCAGGGACAGAGTTGTTGATTTTATAATCAACAGCGTATATTACCTGACAAATGCCAAACTATATTGATTAGTTTTATTAAACTTGACTTTTTCTTATGAAATATTCTCACGAGGTGGGATCGTGGATGCGCACTGTTGAGGAGTCCCACAATAGGACGAAACGGCCATCCAGTTCTTCCAGGTTTTCCATGGTGGTCTACCTTCAATTGACTCATGATTTCAGCTATATATAAAAATATTCGTTTTATTACTCCAGGCGTTCACATTGCTCTTTTTATATATTCCTTTTTAAGTCGAATCGATTGATGTGATTAATCTGCTACTGTTTTTCTTCAGGTTAAGAATTACTCATCAGTGACATGTGTTATTGAGTTTTGTATGATTTTCCCTAATTTTTAACATTATGTAACAACTGTTGAATAAGACATATTATAGAATAAAATGATAAGATTAGAAATATGGTGATCAAGTATAAACAGTTATGAAAGATGTCAATGGATGATGTCTGTTTTTTATCAAATCTATTGATGTCAATGGTGGGACATTATATCACATTGTATGATGATGAATTGTATAGCAGTAATATTCAATGCAAAATGTACCGTATAACTATATAATTTTTATTGTCAACTATATTGAGGATAAAAAGTTCAACGAAGCCTCCTGGGGAATCGAAGAGATTTAATTCATTCGCAAGTTGACAGAATTTCTAGAATATCAACATAGAATGATGTGGTTAGACAATTGTATAAACTTCCTGCTTGCAAATTGACCGAATTTTAATGCTGTGACAGCCTATACCAATAATTTTCTGTACATTTTGACAATTATTTTAGTAAAATCTCCTATTTCTTCTGCCTTTTAGTTTGCAACATCGGTTTCTACACATCCGATTACCGAAGTCGTGTGCCTTACTGGCTGTAATCGAGTACCAGACATAACAATATTTGAGTTGTAATCCTATTTCAAAACGCTAATGAAGCCAAATGAATTTTGCTTAGGAAGCATTGGTTTATGGGATTGGATGATTTAGTAAGAACTTATAAAAAGGACAAATAATGACACGCTAAAATAATATTTCAATCTACAGATCATCATCAGATAAGGTAATCCAAATTAAAAGTGAAACGTCAGATGTTCGGCTATGAGAACCGCTAAAGTTTAACTCCTATAGATATTTTATTTGAGCCTAAATATTTACAAATGTCACATTGTTTTTAAGTCAATTTGAATAGATGAGTTCCGTCTAAAATTCACAAATCAGCCAATATAAACTAAAATGAATGATGGCTAGCAGTGGAATCCAGGACGCGCGTTTTATCCCTTTAAGGACTCATCACCTGGATGTAATTGCATCTCAGAGTTGTTGTTCACTCTGGAACTCGAACCCAGTACCATCCACTTCAAACGCCATCACGTTATCGACTTAAATACTGAGTCCTGATAGCCACCTGCTTTTGGAATGGGGTGGATTTTAAATTTACCTGGTATTGTTTAGTTGTATCTTCCCATTGCTGTTTAGGACTGTATTTGATTAGTCTTTTGTGGGCATATGTGCGGACTACCTCGATGGTGCCTTGTCACAAGCTTTATAAGCAAAGATGGCTAGTGGCTAGTAGTGGTATCCAGGCCACCCGTTTCGTTATTCTACAAAATTTATTTATGTCCAATAGTCTATCTCATAGTTATGGGGCTAAGTTTTATAAATCAATCCTTTCAAATCACAACAAAAGTATATGTACAGATTTGTCTTTGGTTTATATTTAGAGAAAGCTTTGTTCTCTTAGTAAACGATGCTTTATAAGTTTAGGTCTTTGTAACTCATACGTGATAATATAGAAACGTTATGCTATTCTTCCTAACTGTTATAAGTTTAAAAGTATAAAGAAAAAAATACTCCGAACTAAGTTACTTAACAAGAATAATATTATATACGGCTAAATTAAATATAAACCTAAATATGCCAGGAGTCTCAGTTTCCCCAACGAGAACATTAATTATACTTTTAGATAGAAAAAATTCTGTACTTCTTAAAATATTAACCTATAGAAATTTCGACGCTACGACATGCCTTAGAAGATAGTTAATTATCATACGGAATTCCTATGATGGATTAAACTGCAAAACCATGCATGGAGGACAACTCACTGACTCGATCGAAGTAAAGTCCAGTGTCAGGCGAATTTCCCTAATCTCACTCTTTATCTTTCTCATGGTGATCGAATGGATCATGAAGACGTCAACATCTGGGAGGAAGCGCGGGATACAATGGACAGCTAGGATGCAGCTGGACGATTTAGACTTCGCAGATGATCTGGCTCTTCTATCACACACGCAACAACAAATTCAGGAGAAGAGCACCAGTGTAGCAGCAGCCTCAACAGCATTAGGTCTCAATATACACAGACGGAAAAGAATGACTATCCCATACAACACAACACCCATCAATCGAATCACACTTGACAGAGAAGCCTTTGAGGACGTAAATACGTCTACATATCTGGTCAGAATCATTGATGAACACGGTGGGTCTGATGCAGATGTGATGGCTTGAATCGGCAAACCAGGAGCAACATATTTACAATTAAAGAACATCTGGAATTCAAAACAACTGCCTACCAACATCAAAGTCAGAATTTTCAATACAAATATCAGGATAGTTCTACTGTATGAGGCGGAAACCTGGAAAACTATGAAAGCCATCATCCAGAAGATACAGGTGTTTATTGACAGTTGTCTATGCAAAATACTTCAGATCGATCGGACAAACACTATGAGTAACAACCTACTATGGGAGAGAACATATCAGATTCCAATGGAGTAAGAAATCAAGAAGTAGCACTGGAAGTGGATAGGACACACATTGAGGATGTACCCAACTGCGTCACAAGGCCAGCCACCACATGGAATCCTGAACGTCAAAGTAGAAGAGGAAGTCCAAAGAACACATTACGCCGAGAAATGGAGACAGATATAAAGAGAATAAACAACATTTGGATAGAACTAGAAAGGAAGGGCTAGTACATAGTGGGTTGCAGAATGTTGGTCGGCGGCCTATGCTCCATTGGTGATAGCAAGCGTAAAAAAGTAAGTTAGTAAGTAAACATAATATATTATGAATAGATATGTAGTATTTTTTGTAATTATAAATGTTTTTATTGGAATCTATTTCCCCACAGCTTTTGAATATTAAATAATATACTCCATTCATCACAACTTTGCAGATTTACTATAATTATCTATTCATATATTTAACGGACCAATGAGCTTTGAAAAAGGGAAACAGACAAATAAAGTAAATAAATATATTTTAAGAAACTTCCACTTTGAATATTTTGATTTCCCTTGAGAATTGAACTGAAAATCAGATAATAATGTTCAATTCTCTTTGTCGAACCTAAATGATAACGAAAGGATATTCATTTTTGTATACAGACGTTATAACCGTTTTGCAGACAGTGAAGAAGAAACATCCCATTATAAGCGAAACTGTTTAGCAACTACTCACAAATTTTGAATATTTTACGCGCAGATAATTCGTCTGTGAAATATTAATAATATAATTCATCTAATATCTTATCGATATATGATAACATGAGTTAATTGAAGCTAGATCACCATGAAAAACCTGGGAGCACTGGACGGCCGTTTCGTCCTATTATAGGACTCCTCAGCAGTGCGCATACACGATCCCGCCTCATGAGCGAGATTTGAACCCAGGACCTACCAGTCTCGCGCCAGAGCATTTAACCGATAGACGACTGGGCCGGCATCCAACGACGTCTAACTTCAACCAATCCACGATGATTTCAACTATGAAAATACTGAAATCTCCACAAAACGCCTTCTGATATATGATAACTACAAATGTTTGGACATTCGTTCGAATATATATATATATATATAATCACTTGAGGGCGAAACTCTGGAAGAGGTGGAAACATTCACGTACCTGTGAAGTATCGTTGATAAACAAGGAGGATCGAATGCGGATGTAAAGGCGAGGATTGGCAAAGCAAGTACCGCATTCATACAATTGAAGAACATATGGAACTTAAAACAACTCTCAACTAACTTCAAAGTGAGAATCTTCAATACGAACGTCAAGACAGTTCTACTGTACAGAGCTGAAACGTAGAGAACCACTACATCCATCGTCAAGAAGGTTAAAGAATTTATAAACAGTTGTCTACGCAAAATACCCAACAACTGGAACGAACTGGAAAGGATTGCCCAGGACAGAGTTGGATAGAGAACTGATTGATCATTACAGTATCATGGCGGCCTATGCTCCTCCACGAGGGGTAACAGGCGTAAGTAAGTAAGTTTAAAATAATTTAAAATTAAAAGTATTCATTTACTTCATTAAAGTACAATTTATTCTCTGTTGTCTTTATAACTATCAATCAACACTAAAGTCAGAATCTTCAAAACGAATGTCAAGACAGTTCTAGTGTATAGGGCGGAAAATTGGAGAACTACGAAAACCATTATCCAGAAGATACAAGTGTTTATTAACAGTTGTCTACGCAAAACACTTCAGATCCATTTGCCAGACACTATCAACAACAACCTACTGTGAGAGAGAACAAACCAGATTCTAATGGAGGTAGAAATGAGGAAGAAGCGTTGAAAGTGGATAGGACACATATTGAGGGAAGCACCAAACTGCGTTACAATGCAGGCCATCACGTGGAATCCTGAAGGTGAAAGGAAAAGTGAAAGACCGAAGAACATATTACGTCGAGAAATGGAGACAGGCATGAGAAGAATGAGCAAGAACTGGATAGAACTAGAAAGGAAGGGTGATGACAGATTGGGTTGGAGAATGGTGGTTGGCGGCCTATGCTCCACTGAGGGTAACAGACAAAGGTAAGTATCTTTATAACCTTGGCATAACAATATCAGTGCTAATACATTCCATGGACAAACAGTATCTCTAAGAATATTTATTGAATAGCAAACGGAATAGTTTGTATGTACAATCTAAATATAATAATAGTTCTACCTGATACATATATACGGTAAGTTATTCAAACTGCAAAAACTATTAATAGTTGGAATGTTAAACAAACTCATTTGATAATATCAATTTTAAAGTTTAGTTGCCAGATAAATTTTTTTTACCGATTAGTTATTTTTTTGTAGACTTCATTTGTTATCAGATATCTACCGAAAACCAAAATAATTCACTGAGATACTAGTAATAATTACCAGAAAAACTACTTCTTAATAAACTAGATTTAACCATACATTTAAGATCTATACAGAAACATGGTATGATGTTAAAATGTATAAAGACTAGATTGTTAGCTTATGACAGTGCCTCTATAGAAATGCACCTATTTCTTAGAAACATTTACTGAGAGAAGCTGTGGTACTGATAACAAATCTCTGGCGTAAAACAACTTACGAACAATGCTAAATATCAACCTGAGTGGATACCATTATTCGGTGAATTCTCTGTCCAGTGATTTTGAAGAAAATTGGCCATATCGTATGAAAACATTCCAATTTCCTTCGTGACTGGTGAATTTCAAGCTCATTTGCCTAATTTATTACGCCTGTTACCCCAAGTGGAGCATAGGACGCCAACCAGCATTATCCAACCCACTCTGTTCTTACCCTTCCTTTCCAGTTCTATTTAGTTGTTGTTCATTCATCTCATGTCTGTCTCAATTTCTCGATTTAATGTGTTCTTTGATCTTCCTCATCTCCTTCAGTCTTGGAGACTCACTGTGATGACTTGCCTTGTGACGCACTTGGGTGATCTCCTCAATGTGTGTACTATCCACTCCAATGCTTCTTCCTAATTTCTTCCTCCATTGGAAACAGATTTGTTCTCTCCCATGGTAGGTTGTTGCTGATAGTGTTTGGCCAACGGATCTGAAGTATTTTACGTAGACAACTTGTATCTTCTGGATGATAACTTTCGTAGTTCTCTAGGTATCCGCCCCATACAGTCAAACTGTCTTCGAAATCATATTGAAATGCTGACTTTGGTGTTGGTTGGCAGTTGTTTTGAGTTCCAGATGTTCTTCAATTATAAATATGCTGTACTTGCTTTGCCGATTCGCGTCTTCACATCTGCATCAAATCCACTGTGTTCATCAGTGATGCGGCCCAGATATGTGAAGGTTTTTATATCCTCCAAAGCTTCTACTTCAAGTGTGATTTGATTGATGGGTGTTGTGTTTTATCGAAGAATCTTGATTTTCCATTTGTTTATATTGAGACCTACTGCTGTTGAGATTGTTGCTACACTGATCGTGTTCTCCTGAATTTGTCGTTGCGTGTGTGATAGAAGAGTCAGATCAAGTGCAAAGTCTAGATCTTCCATCTGCATCCTAGCTATCCATTGTATCCAATGCTTCACCAACCCGGGTATTGACATCTCCATGATCCAGTCGATCACTAGGAGGAGGAGAAAGGTTGAGATTAGGCAACTTTTCTTGACGCCGATCTTTACTTCGATCGAGTCACTGAGTTGTCCTCCGTACATGATTTAACAGTTATATCCATCATAGGAATTCCGTATGATATTGACTATCTTCTCAGGTACTTCGCATGTTTTTCAAGCTAACCATTACTAATTTCTAACATGCGAAAATAAACATTTTATATAGTGTCATTCATAACTTTGATTATTTGAAGAATAATTTGGATTCTATGACTTGAAGTGATATACAAATGTTTAAAACTTTCTGAATCGTTTTTGTATAAATAAAACTTAACTACATACT
This sequence comes from Schistosoma mansoni, assembly GCF_000237925.1. Lineage (NCBI taxonomy): Eukaryota > Metazoa > Platyhelminthes > Trematoda > Strigeidida > Schistosomatidae > Schistosoma > Schistosoma mansoni. Next base: position 26,479,350 of record NC_031496.1, read on the forward strand.
GACATCGTTTGAAATCTTTTTTAAACTTTGCCACTGCATAGAGAATGCAAAACATTTTGACGGACAGTCCAGAATAATCATAACTTTTTCTTTTTTTTTAAAAAAAAAAAAATAAATAAATTTTAGGATCAAATGATCCTTTGAATAGTCTCGATTTTCGGTTTATGTTTTAGATAAATGAGTTTATTTTAATTTGATGAAAAATATGGATGAAACTATTAAATTCACTTGGGAATTGGATTGTCTAGAATTCAGCGGGAAAATTAATTTATGAAATTTTCTAGTATGTGAAGAAACTGAATTTGTCGGATTAAAAATATTGAATACAATTTTAAAAATCATAGTATAATTGTATATTGCATGGAAACAGTATATTTAAACTAAGATGATGAATAAAACGTTGTAAGTTTTTATTAACTACAATCTGTTCCTCATTAGAAATTTACATTATCTGTAGTCTAAAGGTTAACCTCTTTGGAGGAGATCTAGAGGTCTTGAATTCAGTCACTTATTGTGCCATGGATGTGTATGGCTGATGAGTCCAATATGTGTATGAAACACTTGCTCAGTACTTGCTTGTTTTTAATGAATGTATAACTTATGGTAGTTCGTGACTTAAATGGTGTCTAATAATTTTTTATAAACACTTATATGGATAAACGTTCTTTCGTATCTTAGTGTATACAATTCTTCGGATACTGTGATAAATAAGCGTATTTGATTAGAGATAGTTTGAATAAGTTGTTCTAGTTTAATCAATAGTGTCTAAGAGAATAAAACTGGTACACAACATCATTTTATTTTCTTATTAACGGCTTACGAACACTCTTTTTATTATTCTTATGAACTATTCAGTGAAATTCATAAGCATTAATTAGATCAATAAATTTGGAGAAGTTGATATTAACTAAAAGTGAATAGTGATATTTTTGTCTAGTTCCTTGGTGTTGATTGAATTTCACTGATCACAACTCGTTGATCAATCAACGTAAATGTATCAGTTTTACGGGATATTGGTTGTGGCCTGACTAACTCAGTGATGATGCTTCAGACTATGAAACTTGGTGACCAATGTTGAAATCTCACTTGGATCATCAAACTCCTCATAATTAGAGATATCACGAAACCAAAGGTCTCCGGCTGACTGTTCATAGCAAAAATCCTACAACTTGGTTGGATTAATTATTCAAGGATGCAAAATAAGCGACAATCTATTTTCAGGTTGATGATTATCAGCTTACAATAAAAAACATCAAAATTACTTCCAGCAGATTTTCATCATGCTTAATATTATCGGTTAATTAATGACGTCATCAAGCATGAGTCACATACACTACTATTATATTTCAATAAGTCTGTTCAAACGGTTCTGTTTACATTTGTTCCTTATTCGTAATATGCTACAAATGTCTCTTTAATGAACAAACATTGTCAATTCATTGATAACGTACCGGATGCTACCCCATATTCGTTACCGTGGCAATTCAAACAAAGATTTTATGGTGACGTCAGTTATCAATAAAATTATTTTAATTTTACCGGTGTTTTTTGATTAGAGATATTTATTCTGGATAGTAATTTTTCTACAATAGCCATTGTTTCACGGCTCAAGTTCTAGTTTTATTGTATTGAATGAGAAGTGTGTTTCATTCACACCACGACTAACCTTTTCGCGGTTTATTTTCTAGCGATTACAGAAGAAGAATACATGAAAGATTTTACTGTTAATCAAGATCTATTCAAGATAGAAACACTTTGTAATATTAGAATACATATTAAAACTTGAAGAGACTAGTAAATCTATTAGCAGTTAGAAAAGTGTCATCTAAAAATATAAAACTGTATCAGAATATATAATCATGTTTTTAACTCAGAAACATGAACAATCCGGTTAAAGATATGAAATTATCCAAGGGTTCGATAAGCTAACGAAAAAATGCAAAATATATTTCACGTTGTGTTATATAAAATACATTTTAATCATAACTCAATAACGTAGAATTCATACTATATATTCTACCAGTCTGAATAAATCCAATACGACTGTGATGTGTGCTACTGATGTCGGCAGATATAAGTAGAATGTATCATCAATCGAATGTGAAATGCATGTAGGTAGAAGGCTAAGAAGATCAAAGAAAAGAGAATGAGAACAAAGAATGATTGGTGTGAAAACAAAAAAACAATGAATTCTGAGACGACTGATTGACATTTTTCAGAAGGAACAGTCAAGTTTGAGATAATTGATTGACGTTTTGTAAATTAAGTACTTACTGCATGGTTCTCAGATTTTACTAAGACATTCTGTAACTGGAGTTCGGATACGTTCGATTGTCTCATTTGTGTTCTTGTTCACTACGCTACAGCCGTGAATAATTTGTTTTAGCTTCAAGAGCTTGGAAGCAGATTTGTCGATAAATTAGTCAGTATTTATTTCACGCTAACAACCACTGAATGCGGAGTGGATAACAGTAACGATGATTTCGTTTTTACTAAAAACTAATTAACTGAGTAATTTGTACCATATTTGACACTGCTTAGAATAAGATTCCTTCTTGCCCGTCTTCTATCTTCTAACCTGCGACTTGGAAGGTTCAAGCTTTCAAACGCTAAAGTTGTATGCAGTATATCAAAAATCCAAACTCTAGATATTATATATATATATATATATATATATCCATAGACATCCACCTTAGACAATAAAGGAAGAGTCGTGCAAGACGAATTGATAGAAGCTAGACATTAGCAGAGTTGGATGTCGGATCGGGAGTTTAGAGAGTAAGAGTTCATCCGCGAGGCCTAAGGTCCCAGGTTCGAATTAGCGCATGCGGGATCGTGGATGAGCTATGTTGAGAGGTCCCACACTATGATGAAACGGCTATCCAGTGCTTCCAGGTTTTCGGTAGTTGTCTAGCTTATATCGACCCATGGTTTCAACTGCTAAAATACTACATTTTTCACAAATACCCATACTGATAATCATCGTGTTTATTTATTGTTTATATGTCCTCACAGAATTAATACCTAAAAAATCTCATATATATACGATTTCACAGCTTGATAGTAGATTAGTCAAAAAGAGGTCCCTTAGCTGAGTTTCGTATTTTGAAATATTTTATACTGTATGCACGGCTAGTTTTATTAGTTTTGTGTATACAATTCACATATATAAAATTATTTTCAAAAATAACACGACAAAACGAAATCTCCCACTTCTGATACCAGTCTGTTTTAACTGCTAAACTCAGGAGGCCATAATTAGTTTGAGTGTACATTAATAAAAGTGTAGTGAATGATCAAAAAGTATAAATTATTTGATTATGCACAAATATGGGTGAATGTAAAATTATTTTGATGTGTGAGATGTTGTACCTGTATGTTTTACTAAACCGCGTGTATGCTTAACTATGAACTTCAAAGTACCTAAACCTGTTGAAACTTACAATAACAGAAGCAATTAAGAATAGTTGTTAATCTACTGATTAAGAGAATTTATTCATTGATAGTATTTGCTTAGTTTCTACGCACGTCTCATGAATCTCTTAGTAGAGTATAAGTATGAATATCTGTACAATAGTTTGATGAGATTGTAAATTTTCGTCAACTAAGATGGTTTAGATATGTGTTACGTATGTCCAAGTACCACCTACCCCGATAACAGATGTTATCATTTGCGGGAATAGGTTAGAAGAAAGCTAGGTGCAGCCAAATAAAGAAGTGGAATTAGTCTATAATGTTACAGATAATTGGACTGAGTCATGTTATTATATGTAGACTAGCTGGTTGTTTTTCGTGTGGTTATAATGATTGATATTTGGAGAATTTCGGTGAACTTGCTCAGAATCATTCTCAGTGGCGGAAGTAAATCTACTAATTGTCATATTTTAAAACTTGAGTCCCAAAATCTCACACCTATTTTACTTTTTCCATACCTAGTCTTGTTTTACCACCACTGAAACTGATACTATCTCTGCTAATCTGTGATTTGTTTTCAAGCAATTTTATCTTGCTGTGCTAATATGGTATGGCAAACTGATGCGCATGTGTTAAGTTTATTAGATAAACTGTCTTACTTACTTACATACTCACGCCTGTTACCCCTCATGGAGAAACATAGGCCGCTCACTAGTGCTCTCCATCCAACCCTTTCCTTCCCATTTCTTTCCAGTTTCTATTCATCCTTTTCATGTCTGCAGTGGGTTCTTTGGCCTCCTTCTTTTCCGTCTCCCTTCAGGATTACATGTTAGCACTTGCTTTGTGATGCAGTTTGATGATTTCCTCAATGTGTGTTCTGTCCACTTCCAACATCCTTTCCTAATTTACTCGTCATCTGGAAGCTCGTTTGTGTTTATCCACAGAAGGTTGTTGCTGATTGAATCCGGCCAACGGACATTGAGTATCTGATGTAGACAGTTATTAATGAACGCTTGTACTAGTTTGATAATGCTTGTGGTAGTTCTACAAGTTTCAGCTCCGTACAGAAACAAACTGCCTGGTACACTAAAATTTAAGTTACCGTTTATGGATTGTTATTTTAAAACTGTCCATAGATAAATTCTCAGAGTTCTTATGAGAAGTCGTTACCATTGGGTCTAATACGCGTCGAGTATGAGGCAGTATCCCCTGGAGACAATGTAAGATAGTCGAACTATATCATAGATTAGTTGAAGTTAGACATTAACACCGTAAGATGCTGGCCCAGTGTTCTAGAGTTTAAGCGTCCGCGCTCGAGACCTGAGATTCTGGGTCAGAGTCCAGGGTGTAGATTCGTGGATGCGCAATGCTGAGGAATCCCATACTATTGCAGTGAACGAAAACAGTAGTGGGGACAACTGGATATATTTCATTAAGACATTACAGAACATCTTAATAAAATCCGTGAACCATACAGTAAATGCTTTATTTGCAAAATCTCAATTAATCGTCTCAGAATCATTGTTCTTTCGTTTCTACACCAATCATTCTTTGTTCTCGTTCTCTTTTCTTTGATTTTCTTAACCTTTTGCCACCAGGCATTTCACTTGGGATTGATGATACATACTACTTCATATCTGTCGACATCAGTAGCACACACCACACTAAGACGAAATAGCTGTACAATGTTTCCAGGTTTTCAGTAGTGATCTAACATTAGTCGATTAATGCTTTCAATTTAAACTCAGCAATTTCCACAACCCTATACTGAGAACCCGTATAAACTAGTGAGTACTTTTGCGACAGCAAGCAAATAATGAATAGTAAGTATCCTATATATTTATTCATCAAAAGTGCAATAAATTATTCATATCTATACCAAAAAAAAATATGCTAGGTTGTCATATTATTATAAAAATACCTATTTCATATTCAATAAAATATAAATAAGGTTTTCTTTTTTACTGCAAAAATACTTGCCAGAGCAACAGATTATATTTACATATTGTATGAACTAATCAGAATTCCATCTAAATTCCCCAGGATTCGTCTGTTGGCTGATTTATTAGCATACATTGGGAATGAATGCATATACATACATTTGGTTTAAAATAACTATGTTTATCCCTAAGTGTGTTCTATTATAAGAATTTGTTCTCCTCATTCCCCAAAGAATTGTCCATATACCGGAAACTAACGAAATATGGTGAGTCATTCAGATAAATAAATGATAATAACATACACCGGTATCATTAAAAGGTCAAACATGAAAATACTACAAATTTCACGTGGTTTACAAAATGACATTGTTTATGTATTGCATTTTTTGTATTGTTCATTTGAATCTTCCCATTGATGTTTAGGGCTTCAATTGATCAATCTGTTATTGTAATGTGTTTATTTATGCCTTGTAGTGTTTCATTTGAATGTACTGATCATTGGGTAAATGGCTTTTAACTATTGTTCAGATACCCCATTAGTGAGAAAAAAAAATGAGATTCTCACACTTCTTGATTTAGTATTAGTCAATTCTTCGGCGGATAAAAAGCTTTTTTTGTCTTAACATAAGCTAACATATAAGAACTTTAGTCTAAATTAGAGCGAATAGTTTCATAGTATTTCAGCGCCGAGTTGATGTAAGACATTAAATAGGAATAATATATTTGTAAAATCTCAGTGAATGGATTTGAAGTAAATCCAACGTTTGGCCTGGCAATCTGGTCCTAGCTTTTTCAAGGAAAAAGCTAAAATTGTATAAGTACATACGAATAAGTTGGATCATGTTAATGTCATGTCATAGAGGTTAAAGGTTGTTGCCTGTGAAAAATGGGCTTGTGTATTTGTGTATATGTGAGTGAACGCGAAAATTGTGACGTAGACGGATAAAATTGTTCAGGTGGTTTACCGCTATAGTATTTGAACATGTTGCTGTGTTTGTTTGGGGCGATAGTTTAGTTTACTTGGGAGGTGAGATGTTCCAGCCATGTTAAGATTGGTCAACCATTATCCAGGGGAAATGGTTTCTGTTTCTCAAGGCACACAAACCCACCACGTGGATGTAAACTTGTGAAGAAAGCGTTACACACAGGTCTTAAAGTGCAAGCGTCACATCAGAAGCAAGTTTAGTGAACATGCATACCGGTAACATACAATTTTCACCCATGCATACCTTGACATACATATAGTTACAACCATCCACCTTGGAGGGCAGATAGTCACGCTCCCATTGAAAATATTCGCTACAGCTGACTATCACTCACACATTACATGTATATCACTGGTACAGAGGCATTCACCACTTCACTTCATGACATACAGATAAGTATAATCACTTTTTCAGGGGTGGTTGACGGTCATCTCACCCTAGTATTAACTAATATATTTTCTATACTGTCTTTGACACGACAGATTAAGCCACTGATTTTGCTAGACGTAGGTCAGATATTCTACAGCTTACGTTCTTTATGCCAACCCATGAGCGTACTCTATGCATATACTTACGAACAAAAGCCACACAAGCCGAAACTCATGCAATTCATGTACATAAACATACACATCGGGCAGCACGTAAGATTTTTGGGGAGCCTAAACTAAGTACTCAATTAGTCCAGTTCACAGGAGAGTGATGAATTAGTTCGATCTCAATTGTATTAGTTGTATTTTATCTTCCCCCTGATATTCTGGACTGCAATTGATCAGTCTCCTTTGAAATATTTGCATCCTATACATCCTGCCTCAATTAAGCTACAAACATAATGATCAAACATAATGATGTATGGTGGCTAGCATTGGAATTCACGTTCTTTTTGGGATTGGTCAGTTGGATGTGACTGCAGACGCGTTTTACATTGAGTTGCTGGGTGCAGTGAACTACTGAATTGTCCAAAGAGGTGAATTTAGATTCATCTGTATTAGCGATCTGAATCTGAACTCAACAGCTTAGTTGGAAACCAGATGGGCTTATGAAGAGAAAGGTACTGGATTTGAGCCCCAGTTTGAACATCAACACTGAGAAGTGGATAAATCCAGCTAACAAGTCCCAAGAACAACGAAACGCGCACCATAAATTCCAATGTTAACCACCACCCATTTCTGATCATTATGTCTTTAGTTTAATTGCAATATTTAGGCAGGATGTACAGGATGAAAATATTTCAAAGGAGACTGATCAATTGCAATCAGGAATATCAGAGGGAAAATACAATCAATCAATATAAATGAATTAAATATCAAAGTATTTGTGATTTATTTCCAAAGTTAAATATTTGCTAAAGAAGAAGAAAAAGATAAATAGTTGACTTTCTCCATTCAGATACTCAATTAAAGCTCTCTCATAGTTACCATATCTGTAAGCGTCTGCATTTGTATACTTGAATCTATATTTGTATTTATTGTATGTTTGAATAATCTGATTTGCTAATTATAAGTTGTCCAACCAACAATACACTTTTGAATAACTTGTCATTCAAATTTCATATAAAAGGACTTCCCAGCACATTGGTTCTCAGGTTATGATACGTCTTCGTAGTATATTTATATAATAACTGTTTTCGTCCATCTGATATATGTACTCTTGTAAGATGAAATTAGGCAGTTTAAATTAAAAGTACTTTCGAATGTGTCCAATTCACGTTGAAGCATGAGAAGCATCAGAAGTATTTTTTTCATGAATGGAACACCTCGACTGTATATTTAGTTTCGAGTTGATTAACAAATGACTGGTAATAAACTTTAAGATTACAAGTTTTACAACAAAATAAAATTCTCAAACTTATTCGACAGGAGGTCAATTAAAATTCTTACGGTACTTAGTTGAATAAACAAAACATCTTTGTCTTAAATAATAATTTTAGTTTTCATTGTGTAGTTAAAAATAATAGTTATGAGCCTGGAATTATTTTCTCGATAGAAATCTGACAAAATTAACCCTAGAAATATGTAAATGATTAGAAATATTAATTTTATATGAAGGGGTTTTTGTGGAGATTTTAGTAATTTTATATAGTTGAAATCATAAGTCAATCAAAGCTAGACCACTATGGAAAACCTGGAAGCACTGGACGGTTGTTTCGTCCTATTGTGGGACTCTGTAGCAAAGCGCATCCACGATCCCGCCTCACGAGATTCAAACTCAGGACCTATCGGGCTCGCGCGCGAGCGCTTAACCACTAGACTACTGAGCCGGCATCCGATGAAGTTAATGTCTAACTTCAACCAATCCACGAAGTTGAGCAACCATTCACCAATTGTCTTCAGTGAGTTGATATCTCATAACAGACCTGGTTGAACTCCACTGGCTACTGCTTCTCACTAGAACTCCAGGAAATACCTCATGGAGCCAGTCACTAGTGAGCAGGTTTTCCAACGTGGTCTAGCTTCAATTCGACTCATGATTTCAACTATAGAAAATTAATTCTTACTTCGTAATTCGGTTACTTTAAATATTTACTACGTCTTAACCAGATGATTTAGACTATTGTGTGGATAGCTAAATTCATATTTTATCTAAATAATGCCAGCTTTTAAAAACAAGTTGATATCAACGGTTAGTGAGTCAATATCTATCACTTATTTCAATCGTTAATGTCTGGTAAGAGTTGACAATCTTCTTAAACCTATGAGCTATCTACTTTTTAACTGTTAAAACACTGCAATAAATTTTCCTGTGTTACATTTGTAACCAATTAAATGTGTATTTTATCGTAAAGCTCTAGTCAGTATAAAGCGGAACAGAGAAAAATTTGACTAAAATTACCTCAGCGGTTGCTCTATCTTTCTCTTCACCCTGTTCATTGAACAAACAAGAGGTGGTGTCTAAATTTATGCAACAAACTTATATGAGACGTCAAAGATATCACTAGAAAAGAGCTTTCTGCTATGTGGCAAATTCTAGTCTAATAACTATAGTATTAAATAAAGTGGTCAATAATATTAATACTGCATTATTTTCTTTAACCTCCTACATTTAATAATATCTCAGTAATGTTGAATTTAGCCGCAGGGGAGCTAGATAAAGATGGGAAATTGGTCTGTGAGGTAGTAAACCTTCATCAAATAGGATAGTTATAATATGTGTTACGTATCTACAATCAACTTCAACCTCAACCAAGTAGTTTTTTGATGTGAAAACAGGCAGACAGAAAGCTAGGGGTGGTCAAACCAAAATTTTAAATCAATTCATTAAGCTACTATCTGTTGGATTGAGCTGTGTAGTTTAGGTGAAATGTTTTCTTTCCTCATTACTGACTAAATCACCCTTTTACAAATAAGTTGAATTTATTTATTCATTCATTTAGTTATCCGGTATTTTAAATAACGTTTAAAGTATACCGTTCATCTATATGTTCTCACGGTAACATATTAATTATTCATAGAATCGTAAAAATAAGGAACAAATTAAACTTAAATTAAGTCTCCTTGCAAATTTTGAATATTGAATAAGTTAAATCAATAGTTTGCCTCATTAATGTGTAACTTCTTTCTATGATACTGTAATACTTACTTACTTACGCCTGTTACCCCTCGTGGAGGAGCATAGGTCGCCATGATATTGTAATGTTCAATCCTATTTGAATCTGTTGATCTGTGATGAAAAAAATTCTCATCTTTGTCCTACTGTCATCCATATTGTAGATGTAAAAAATTAATTTCAATAACTGTTAAGACAGAAGATATGGAAATCAATATGAGGATTGAAAGCATGTTTTGTCGAAATGTCATGTCAGTCCAGTCAATTTGAACTAGTTAAGGTCAATGATGGAACATTGTTATTTATGTTAATTTTCACTCAATAACAGATTGTAAATAGTTTCTCTTATTCTGACTTATTTTACATCATACTAGTAATAGTTATTTTCATATGATAAATCTTCGAAGATTTACGCCGAGAAATGGAGACAGATATGAGAAGAATGAACAACAACTGGATAGAACTAGAAAGGAAGGGCCAGGACAGGGTAAGTTAGAGAATGGTGATCGGTGATCTATGCTCGATTGGTGATAACAGACATAAGTAAGGTGAAAAGTGGATTAGACAAATACCACTTTATCCTTTTTACACGTTTTTTCATATAGTCCTCAACATTTTACTTTGTCAAACCTACCTTATTGTACTCTTAATATTACCATGTTTTTCAATTTACATTATATATTGGAACTTACTTCATCATAATTCACAGGTCGTACAATAGTATATAAAGTAAACGTTTAATATGTCAGAGTTGCTTGTAGTAACTTTTACCAAGCCTTTTAATAAACTTTTCATTTTTATTTTGTACAGAGTATTATTCGTTTCAAGCCAGTATGCAAATTGATTTAAACAGCACACATCGATTAAATTATCTGGTTTCCTCTTATCATTTACAACACCATTGAAATGACAGCTAATGATGATCGTAAATAATTCGAGTACAAATGTATCTTAATTACTTATCCTTTGTTCATAATGACATATAAGGTTTTAATTTATGATTTTATTTATAAATATATAAGTAATAAAATATTTATTAGTTGAGTTCAATTATGCTAGACCATCATGGAAAATCTGAAAGCACTGGACGACCGTTTCGTCTCAGTATAGGACTCCTCAGAAGTTCTCATCCACGATCCCGATTGCGGAATATTTATATTTTTATAAATATCTTGTAAATTAAAGATTTCATTTTTCCTGATTTTTTTTCTCATGTCAGTAGTGTTATGAAACGAAAACTTATTTGTAATTCATCATTTACGTTTCACTAAGCAGTATGAAGTAGTGGGAAAGTCGGGCGGAAAAAATGTTATATTAACATATTGCTTACAATTACTACTTTAAAAGTGGCTGTAAATAGAACAGTTGTAAACGAGTGATTGAATCTTACAGTGCACTCGATTTACGTTGTATGTTTCTATTAAAATGTCAATAATTTAATATCTCCATATTATTATGCGCATTTAAGGGTAAAGGGTTATTCTTATTCTTAAGTTATACATTTTTAGTTTTCATTTGTTGTTGTGTTACTACGATATTAAGGATGACGAAATCCCAGAAAGTAAGTCAACTGAGTATGAAAGAGTGGTGCTCAATCTCTTATGATTAAGTGATATGATCATGTATCGTTTAGTGACTATTGCATATTGGTCTTTTCTAATGAATGAAGTAATTTCCTTTTTTAACCTTATAATTTGTGATCTATAAAATTAGTTCACTAAAATGTCATAATGACATAAATCAAAGCAAGTCAGGTCTTATCTTACATGAAGTATTTAAAAAAATGGATACTTCATGAGTATGTAAATCTTGACAAATCAAAGAAACCATTCACAGTTAACCCAATATTTTTCAATGAAAGTTTTCTTGTGAAAGTGAAACTCGACTTAATCAATCGGTTCTTAAATGAAAGGTATGTGTAAATGTTTAATGTTATTTTCAACTATTGAAATAACCATGGAATATGTGATTAAAAGGTTATGATGCTTATATGATATGATATTACTTTTGATAGTAATAAGCAAATGAATTTACGTTAGGAGCATCTCTATTTAAAGAGGAATAATATATTTGTAAGATCTCAGCGAATGATTTTATAAATATATTATTCCTATTTAATGTCTGACATCAACTCGGCGCTCAAATACTGTGAAACAATTCGCTCTAATTTAGACGAAAGTTGTTATATAAGCATCTCTATTTAGAACACTAGAAAATGAATTAATCATACATTTAGAAAAATCAGCTTCGTGAAACCCAGGTCATCTTTTACAGAATGATGTTATTAGATAAGCAATTAATTTTCGGAATTTGATTTTGCATGTTACCTTTATTTCAATATCATGCACCAGTCCTCATTATGTGATCAACTAGATTTATATTATCAGTTTTTTGATAACCAAAAGCATTATCTAAAACACCCTTTGTTGAGAGTTATTTGTTTGATCTATTTAATTTCGAAAGGTATTAGGTCTAAAAATTAAAGGGTTTCTGAAAAGTGGTCAGTCAGTCAGTCGGTCATTCAACTACAACGTAGTACAAGGCACATATATGCATCGGTCCAAGTTGTCACACCTCATTAACACAACAAGATGAACACCAGGTTCATCGAAGTAGTTACTTCAATGATCGTAATATATAAAATAAAGATAGCGTATAAGGATATAAAACAGGCAGAAAAAATTAGTTGGTAGGAAGAAAGGTATAAAATAATTTTAATCTCAAGGTTCAAGGGAAGACAGACTGTATACACCCACACCATTTCGACTTATCCTGAGTCATGTCACACAGAGTCTCCTACAATTGATTACGATAGTCACGCCGACCCCAAACAAGTCGTCTGCATCTGTCAACATGGCTCAGACTAGGAGTTAGTGACTTCGAGTACTGATGCCACGTTTTGGTTTGTCAGCACCTTACTCTCTTCCAACCATCCCCAACATTAGTCAGCATAGCGCGTTGTGGTAATCGGTGTTCAGGCATACATAACACGTGACTCAACAATCTTAGCTGAGAAGATTCACAACCTCATCATTTCCTAATACCTTGTGTCTAGCCTCACTATTACTTACCCGGTGATCCCAACAGATGCGAGAAATATTTCTAAGGCATCTGTGGTCAAATGCTAGTAACTTACGAGTATCTTCTACTCTTAATGGCCACGTCTCGCCATAAAGTAGAACAGAACGAACTGCCATACAATATACACGTCCTTTTATTGATAGATGGCAATCTCGTCTTTACTATAGGTACTGTAAGTTGGCAAAAGCCAAACGAGCTTTTTGAATCCGTGCTGAGATTTCGTCAGACACCAACTCATTAGGGCTGATCACACTTACAAGATAAGTTGAGTTGTCGACGCGTTCGACTAATTCACTTCCTATCCTTAATTCAGGTGTTGATGTAGGCAGTCCTGAAGCAACAATATGTTAAATAAATTTCGACCGTGTAAAGATAAGGGAGAAATCCGAAATTTCCCTTCGTGAAAATGTTGAACATCTTAATTGAATACCAGACAGTGTCGATGGAAAAAAATTTTGATATTAGTTACATCATTCTTAAAATGTTTAACATTCATCAGGAAATTAATACATACTGTAGTGAAATTCATACTGTAAGGTGTTTACCTAAACATGATATTATTTGTTACAACCACTGAATCAAAGTTATTTTACAAGTTTGTGATATCAAACAAACAATACCAAGTGAATTCAAACTTCACCTCATTGCACAAGTAAGTGGCTATCACGACTCAGTAGCTGAGTAGACGACGCGATGGCGTTTGAAGCGAAAGGTACTGGATTCGAGTCCCAGAGTGAACATCAACTCTGAGATGCAGGTACGTCCAGTTGACGAGTCCCACCTAGGACGAAACGCGCGTCCTGGACTCCACTGCTAACTACTATCCATCTTTGCTTATAATGCTTGTAAATTAAGACTATATCGAGGCAATACGCACATTATGGACATATGCCAACAAGAGACTGATCAATTACAGTCCTAAACATCAATGAAAAGTTTCAAACAAACAATACCAAGTGAATTTGCTAGATGATTCACTATGATTCATTAAAAATCATGTTTATTTTCATCAATTAAACATTTAATTTTGTTTGGCCAAACTGAAATTAAAACAATCAGCGTGTTGTTTACCTATTTACTATCTTTACAAAAGAATACTCATTCCAAGATATCATCCTATCTTTGAAGCTTTTCAATGAAATTTTAAAAAGAATTATTTAATTAAAACATTCTGATATTCTTCCTTATTTGATTTTTTTCAAAGGGTACCTCTCGTTTAAAAATCTCTTAGTAATCAATTTTCTTAATCAGAAAAAGTAAATATAATGGAAAACTATTTGCGTGACTAATGAAAGTCAATAAAATATTTTCTCAATAAGAACATATATTACTTATTAAGTAGAAGAATAAATTATTTACTCAAAGGAAAAATTAGAAATTGTTTATCCACGGAGAAAATATAATTGTTTTCATTTTGTTAACCATCTGTCTGAAACGATTGAAAGAATATCGTAAAAGTTATATGGGATTAGTAGTTAACTGACTCATATTATCCTATTTACTTAAGTCAGCAACTAAGTACAATTGAATTAGCACAATATAGTTGAAATTATGAGTCAATTGATGCTAGACCACAATGGGAAACCTGGAAGCACTGGATGGCCATTTCGTCCTCAGTCGTGCGCATCGACGATCCCGCCTGGCGAGATTCGAACCCAGGACCAATCAGTCTTGCTCGCAGTATTGATTTGATTGTAAAACACTATATATTTCTTTGACAATTTTGATTTTGATTATTGCCCTAAATAAGTTCAGACACTTTGGTGGATGACACGTTGGAACTATTTAAATTTCAATCTCTGATATTGTTTCGAATATAATTTTCTCATATAATGTCTTTTCTAATATTCGGCTCCCAATTTTCGTCAAACTATTCGTTCTAATATTGATGAATATTCGTGTGGGATTTTGATTATCTAAAATTTTAGTTACTTTCATGATTTGACTAGTATTATTTATAGAATTTGTCAAAATTTTTAAAGATACTTACAGTTCTTCCAGTTAACAGATGTCTTTGTTACTCATGAGAAGAATCCGAATGGTTTGTCGTATATTTACCAATACATCAACGTGAACTCAGTATTTTTCATTTATTATACCATTTCCTTGACATAATTTTGCCTTTTTATATAACTACTTCTGGTTAGCAATTTATAGCAAGGTGTTTTTACTGAGTGCGGTTACTGACTCTATCCCAGACCCTCCTCTTTTATCCCAGTTTAGGACCGGCAGTAACTTTAGAAGGAATAAAGTTGTGTTTAAATAGTTATTTACGTAAGATATTATATAAAGGTTCACCAAACACTGCCAGCAATAATCTTATCTGGCAAAGAACAAACTGGCTTCCATTTGAAGAGGATATTAAGCAATGACTCTGTAGGTGGATAGGTCATACTTCATGGGAATCATAAAACTTAATCACAAAGTACGCCTTAACTTGAAATCTTCAAAGTAACAGAAGAAAGGGTAGAACAAAAATGATTGACAATTGGCAAAAATTAGAAAGACGAGCCCAGGATATGATTGGATGGAAAACCCTCGTTGGCTCTCCATGCTCCATGAGGGATAACAGGCGCAAGTAAATAAGCAAATGATTGATAAATATTACTTCAATCTTTTCACTCTTATTCCCATTATCATTTCACATAATACGCTTACATTTTTGTATACGATGATTAAAAATTTTGAGCACGATCTGACGTTTATTCAAATTTGAAAGATCTCGTATCTCATCCCAGATCCAGAGATATGTATTCAGATAGTATGAGTACAAGAGCCTTTCCTTAAATTTTAATTACAAAATTTTCATATTAGCGTTTTCAATTATTTGTTTATTGTAGATATCAATATAATAAGAGATTCTGGAGAAGAATGTAGCTTAGGTGGATGATTTTGATGGAGTTTTGCTCTCTGAGCTGGATGGTTTAGGAGATTTCTACCTCAAGTTTATGCTGATGACGTCGTTCATAAGAACAATGATAGCTCCATGACCAAATCATCCAGCTCAAGGAACAAAACTCCCTCAAAATCTAAATAATAAGCTAAACGCAGTCATAAAAAAAATCAATAAACCAAGTACTTGCAGTAAATGTTTCTGAAGGTCTGATTATTTTTTTAAACAGTTGAAACACTGTAGAATATTCGTTCGCGTAGAGGGAAAGACATGTAATATAGCTAGGGGTGGTTAATTCAATATGCAAACGTACAATTCAATAACTAGTTCGAGAATCCTAACTGTCTTCGAGTGCTTGGATTTTGAGATAGAAAGAATATCAGCGAATTTCGATTCTTAACTTAAATATTGTAGCCTTGAAGTACAAACTACAGTGATTTAGATCCATTCATGAATAATTGATTTTTACAAACTACGACGCATTCATTGTACTCATCATTCCAGAGAATTTCATAAAAGCATAATCTAAATCTTGACTGAATAATGACCGTGATTAGATTTAGCTTAACCTAAACCAACTAAAATGGTGGATGGAAACTTTGAAAATTAAATACAAAGAATCGATATTTATTGTATTCGAAACCTATGAAACAAACAGAAGAATCCAAATAGCTGTATGTATGTCTGTAGTTTCATGACATGAAAGAGATTAGAAATATTTACATAGACACAGATATATATGAAGATGTCAGTTACTTTGCAATTTTCGACATTTTTTAAGAGTATTATCAATATTGAATTATTAATTCCCAGTCATTATTCAATTTGAGATCTTATCAATCGTGGTGGAATGATTTTTCCACTGGGAAACATTATAACATAAACTGAGTACATATGTAGTATACCTTGAAGTATATCAGACGTTTGATAATATATTTATAAATCTGAGTACATACGCAGGTATATAATGTATATTTACATATATAAGAACACAAGCATATGATCAAAGATCTTTTTTTCGAATACATTCCCCTATTCTACATAATGTCTCAATCACTTTGGATTAACTATTATCAATCGTCTTACTTCAGATTTGATTTACAATCACATATACGTCTTAAAAAAAGAGTCGTCCCTCGAGATTGAAAATAAGTTATGTCAGTATTGTTTAGGAGAAATCAGTTATTTATACATATATATCATTTTTTTAAACTCAGTTTAACTAAGGTATATAAAACTATATACGCACTTTATTTAACTTTTATAATTCAGGGAAAATTATTTATGACTGAATAGTCATTTGCTTATCTTATATGGTTTTTATGAGTAAAATTAATTGTTGTCAAAGCTGGATGATGGGTGAGTATCAGAGGAATTCAAGACGCCTGTTTCATTCCATTTCGGAATCGTCAGCTGAATGCACTCCCGTCTTGCGTTGATGTTCAAACAGAGAAATTAACATTAAAATTGAGATATATTCAACTGGCGAGTTCAATATGGGATAAGACAAGCGTTTTGGATGTGGTGTTTGACTAATTTGGAACTTCATGGAGTTTATCTGTCTTTGCAAAGTTATATCACAATCTATTTCATTTGTTTCCAGACCTCATTTAATTACTGCCGCAGCCACCCCTCATGATTTTGAATCCCAACTCTAAATGACCTCTAACCTGTTCTTGTCTATATAAATAGTTATTAATGATAACATATGCCATTCTAATTCTTTTCGTTCATCTATGCCAATTATTTCACGCTATATCTTACCTCAGTGTTAACTTTCAATATATGCATCGTTGTAAGCATCTAATGAGAAACCACGAAATATTATGAATTCATATATTACTCTGCATTAATGTTTATTCTGGTATTACTCACATGCTATATTGATGACCCTTAATAACACATATCATTAATCCTGTAAAATGACCCTACAAATCCGAAATCAAATACGGTACACAATAAATTTGAATATGTTGGCTAAGAAGTAAACATTATAATAGAAAATCCAATGTAAGCATACTTAACCTTAATCATCTCTCACATTGATCTGATTCACTACAACCTTCCTATTTTAGAACCCAAATACCTATTTCTAATATTGAGATGGTCGAGAAGATTTGTACCTCAGGTGAATGATTTTAATGAGTTTTGTTCTCTGAGCTGGATGGTTTGATGGTGGAACTTTCATCGTTCTTTTTAACGATATCATTAGCACAAAATTCATGTACAAGTGAAGTATTCAAATTTATCCACATATGGTTCACAGCTTGTTCTATAGATCACAATGTCGATTAGTTTTTGTTGACCTTCAACCTATGATTGTTTATTTCTTTATTTTGGTTGAGACAATAAAGGCTATTTTATCTAAATTCCTTATTTTCATGATCCATTAAGTTATTTATATACGTTAACATGCTTTCAGATATCTATGTCCATTATTTATACAGCTTGCACGAAGTTTCTATTACAATGCGAAAGTTTATTATAGAACACCAAAGCCAACAAAAAACGCCATAGAATGTTTAATTTCTCAACACCAACTGGAAGTAAACGTTAACACTGTTATATAGCTTTTTGAAGGAATTTTCTATTTTATTAACAACACTATAAGAGTAACTTATTTCATGCTGAAAATTCTTTAGCCGTTTTATATTAAGCCAAAAGATGTATATGAATGTTCAAATCATATTATAACATAACTGTTTATCTCAAATATTTACATGAAACCTCATATCGTATGAATTATTACTTACTTACTTACGCCTGTTACCCCTCGTGGAGGAGCATAGGTCGCTCACCAGCATTCTCCATCCAACCCTGTCATGGGCAATTCTTTCCAGTTAACATTCATCCTTTTCATATCTCCTTCTATTTCCCGACGTAATATGTTCTTCGGCCTTCCACTTTTCTATCTCCCTTCACGATTCCAAGTAACGGCTTGCTTCGTGATGCAGTTTGGTGGTTTCCTTAATGTATATCCAATTCACTTCCAACGTCTTTTCCTAATTTCCTCTTCTACTGAAAGCTGGATTATCCTCTCCCACAAAAGGTTGTTACTGATAGTATCCGGCCAGTGAATGTTAAGTATCTTGCGTAGACAACTATTTATAAGTACTTGTACCATCTTGACGATGGATGTAGTAGTTCTCCACGTTTCAGCTCCGTACAGTAGAACTGTCTTGACGTTCGTATTGAAGATTGTGACTTTGAAATTAGTTGGTAGTTGTTTTGAGTTCCGTATGCATGAGTTATAAATTCAGTAAACTTGTACATCATCTCCATGTTTACTATTCTCCATGGAATATACTTCATTTCAAAGTACTATAAATAAAAGATATCAAACAATAAAACTCTTGCGAATCATTTTTTATTTCGTGACCATAATGTAAATACAATATTAAAATGTAAAAACATCAGTGACTGACAGATGAATAACTTCCTGATACAATCATAACATCTAATTTTTTTAGATTAAATCGTCAATGATTCTGTTTGTTTGAAGAAGAGAACAGAAAAAAACAAACAATCCAACTGTTACTAAATTTTAAATCCTCGTGCAAACTGTGTGTTAACTAATATTCTATTGTGTCCATTTTATTTCCTGATATTATCAGTTAATTTATTGAAGTATCATTGTTTTGATTGTTGACAGAATTAATGATTATCAATAACAAAATGATGGCTGAATGAAACCACAGATAACGTAGACAGTTAAATACTTAATTTCTTTTTTAAATGTCTACCCATAGTTCTCAGATGACTTACTGTTTCCTCCATTCTTCACGTGTTATTGAATTGGCTTATAAATGCAAACATAAGAGGTAGAAATTTGTTTTGGAAACTACATGCATAAACAAATAAAGAATAGTAGAGTGATTTTGTGATGTGTATGCTACTTATGTCTGTCGATATAAGTAGTATATAGTACCAGTCAAAAGTGGAATCCCTGGCATCAGATATTTGAGAAAATTGAATCGAAGAAAACTGGAATGGAAATAGGGAGTAATTGTAATAGCAATGAAGGACGATGAATTTTGAGACAATTGATGGAGGATTTCCAAATGGAGTACTTAATGTGTGATTCTCACATTTTAAAAAAGAACTCTGTAATTTTTTATCAAACAATTAATTGATTGTCCCCACCTGAGTTGTTATTCACTTGCTTTTTGACGCAGTTGAGTGATTTCCTCAATGTGCGTCCTATTAACTTTTAACGCTTCTTCTTGATTTATTCTTCCAATGGAATCTGGTTTGTTGTCTCCCTCAGTAACGTGTTGCTGATGGTGTCTGGCGAACATATATATCTGTTAATAAACACCTGTATCCTCTGGATGATGGCTTTCGTGGTTTTCCGGGTTTCCGCCCCATACAGTAGAACCGTCTTCACATTTGTATTAAAAATTCTGACTTCGGTGTCGGTAGGCAGTTGTTTTCAGTTCCCGAAGTTCTTCAGTTGTAAATATGCTGCTCTTGCTTTGCCTATCCGCGCCCTCACATCTGCATCTGATCCACCGTGTTCATCAATGATGCTGCCCAGATATGTAAAGGTTTTCACATCCTCAAAAGCTTTTCCGTCACGTATAATTCGATTGGCGCATGCTGTATTGTATCGGAGAGTCTTGCTTTTCCGTTTGTGTATGTTGCAACCTACAGCTGTCGAGGCTGCTGCTACACTGATCGTCTTCTCCTGAATTTGTCGTTGCGTGTGTGATATAGGAGACAGATCATCTGCGAAGTCTAAATCGTTCATCTGCATCCTAGCTATCCATTATATCCCATGCTTCCACACCCTCAGATATTGACATCTTCATGATCCAGTCGATCACTAGGAGAAAGAGAAAGGTTGAGAGTAAGCAACCTTGCCTGATGCCTCCCATTAACTCAAACAACTCGATGAGTTATCCTCCATGCACTACTTTGCAGTTTAGTCCATCATAGGAATTCCGTATGATATTGAATATCTGCTCAGGCACCCCATAGTGTCCAAGAAACCTCCATAATGTTGTCCTGCCCACGCTACCGAATACTTTCCTGTAGTTAATGAATTTGATGTGGAGTGATTAATTTCATTCAATTGATTGTTCCACAATGATCCGTAGAGTTGCTAATTGGTCTGTACACGATCGATCTTTACGGAATCCAGCCTGTTGTTCTCGGCGTTGGGCGTCTACGGAGTCCTTTATTCTGTTTAACAATACCCTGTTGAATATCTATATACATTATCAGAAAAGGGTTTTGTGGAGATTGCAGTAATTTAATAATTGATTGCATAAGTCAATTAAACCTAGACCGCAATGGAAAACCTGGAAGCACTGGATGGCCATTTCATCCTAGTATGGGACTCCTCAGCAGTACGTATCCACAATCTCGTCTTGCAGGATTCGAATCTAGGACTTATCGCCCTCGCGCGCGAACGTTTAACCTTCATATCCTGGAGCCGGCATAACACCTTTGAATACCCGCTCAGTGGTCTACAGGTTGATTATCCACGTGCGATACCGACGGGCCCTGGGTTCGAATCCCGCGGGTAGTATAGTGGGTGCGCATTGCTGAGGAGTTCCATACTAGGACGAAATAGATATTTATTGATGTCTTTGTCTGACATTATTTTATTTTTGGAGGGGGATATTTTTGGTATTTATAGCTGAATTTCGATAATTCTTCGATAAAATTCGTACATCTTAAGATTATATCTCTATACTGTTTGAATTAACATATTTCATTAAATTTACACATATCTTGACGGATAATAAATAACCTATTGTCTAAATATGCTAATATCTACCATGACTCAGCAGCTTACGCGATTATATGTCAATATATTGGACTCGAAAATCATCGGATTTTAGTTTGAATATGACAATTAATCCAAAGATGGAGGTACATCAAGCCATTGAGTGGCAAATAGAATGAGAAACACCTCTAAGAATATACTGCGAGCAAATGTTTAAAAGTAATATATACATATATAACCCTTTTTTCCTTTTCATTTCGTTTTGTCATTCGAAAAAGTTTTGTTTTGTTTTTCACTAATACCAATAACTACATTTGAAAGAAATACCTAACACAAGATTAATTACTTACTTACCCCTGTTACTCCTTGCGGAAGAGTATAGGCCGCCCACCAGCACTCTCCATCTATACAAGATCTTATCGTAAATTTTATTTGACCAACTGTCTTTTTTTAAAAATCTTTTTCTCGAGATTAAAAATTCACTTTTTTTTTGTTTTTAATCTAAAGGTTTACTACTCGTTTATTACCATCTTAATGTTTTAAAATCACGGTTATTGTTAAATATCAAATATATAAAGTTGAATACAATAAAAGCATGTATACAGAGTAATGTGATGTTAAAATGATATTCAGCCCCCAAATGTAGCCTGATATAAACGTGAGAGATATATCTATTCGCTCATACATAAATCGTATTTTGGTTTTGATTTGCATATCGATGTTATAAATAAAGCTATGGGTTTTTTGAGATACTAAAGCAATATTTCCTTATTTATTTCTCTGGTTCATTCTTTTTTGGTTCTATGAAGAGACTATGAAGGTAAATGACGAGTAACAGTTGTTTTAGATGAATTATTATTAATAATAAATTAGTTTTTCATCCATCGGTTTTCTTAACTTTACACAATAATGAATAGATTCGATTTTATTTGATGTTAATTTAAATGAATCAATGATAATAGAAAGATTGATATCTTTCAAAATTTATTGAATCCATAAACCGCTTGAAGTTAGATCACCACTGAAAACATGGAAGTACCGAATGGCTGATTTGATCTAGTATGAGGCTATTCAACATTGCGCATCCATGATTCCACAGGCAGGACTCAAACTTAGGACCTTCATCCTCACTTACGAACACCTTATGTCCAAGCCACTGAGAAGGCATCCAACAGTGGTCTAGGAGTTCATTGTTCGAGCGCGAGACCGATAACGAATGTCTTTCTACCCAAGAAACACTTGTTGAATATTATGTGGTTTTTATGGTCCCTTAATCGAAATGAATCTATGGTGAATGTTTCATACAGCTTTATCAATAGGCTTTTAACAATTATAAGAATACAAAAGAACCGAGTCACATTATCCTAATAAAAGACACCCATACTGTGCACGTAAGAATTTTTCGTTTGAGAAATTAAAGACATTCCTTTAGAACAAAACATTTATTTAAATTCACTTAGTATTGTTTGTTTGAATCTTCCCATTGACGTTTGAGGGCTGCAGCCTCTAATTGGCATATGTCCATACTGTGCGTATTGCCTCTATATAGCCTTAATTTACAAGCATTATAAGCAAAGATGGATAGTGGCTAGCAGTAGAATCCAGGACGCGTGTTTTATCCCATTCGGGACTCGTCAGCTGGATGTACCTTCATCTCAGAGTTGATGTTCACTCTGAGACTCAAACCCAGTACCGTTCGCTTCAAACGCCATCGTGTTATCCACTCGGGCACTGAGTCGTGATAGCCACTTACTTGTGCAACGAGGTGACGTTTAAATTCACTTAGTATTGTTTGTTTGAACCTTCCCATTGATGTTTTGGTTAATATAAATCAAATTTAAAGTATTTATTTTACATTTTAAAAATTAATGACAACAGAGTAAACAAACAAAGAATCAGACAAAAGAGACCATAAACTTAAGATTTATTCACTTAAATGTTATGTTTTTAAAATGTTATGTAATCACCAACTGACTAATGAACTAATAAAAGAAAATATTCTGTTAAGAGATAGACCACTTATTTTGATAAAACCTAAAGCAGTAAAATTACTGATGGCTCCAGACATTCTAGATATATTATTTATTTGGCAACTGGTGTTGGAAAACCCGGCGAAGTTTACTTTTAAGAATTAAATATCAAAACACTGAAAATGATAAACGTTTTCTGACACCATGTCTAGATTAACGTTCGCAGTTAACGCGAATAATCCATTTCAGTGATTTTTTTTCTATCTAAGTAACAAATAATCTTGGTTCGGTAACTACCCAAATCCTTCTTTAGAAAAGTCATATAACTGTTAGACTAATAAAAATACTCTTAATCATATCATAAATATGATTAGTTTTTTGTTTTAAGGTCGTGAGGATTAACCTATACCTGAATGGTCTTTGTTATGATTCATGATAGTGTCTAGAATGTGATCCAAACAGATTAATCAGTTATTCAGTCTACTATGTATTACATATCCACATTCATTATGAGGCTATTTATTTTAAACTATGTCAATAAATTACCCATTTAAGTATTCAGGTAAAAAGAAAACACATTGTTGACCAGATCTTTATTTTAAATCATCATTAAATTTATCATTTCAATTAAAGCATGAAGTGTAGATCTTCAATACGAACGTCAAGAGAGTCAGTTCTACTGTACGGAGCTAAACGGTAGAGAACTACTATAACCATCGTCAAGAATGTTCAGGTACTTATAAATAGTTGTCTACGCAAGATAACCAAAATCCGTTGACCGGATACCATCAGTAACAGCCTTTTACCGGAGAGGACAAGCCAGCTTTCAGTAGAATAGGAAATTGTTAAAAGACGTTGGAAGTAGATCGGACATAGATTACGAAAATCACAAAACTGCATCACGAGGCAATCCATAACTTGGAATCCTGAAGGGAAGCGGAAAAGAGGAAGGCCGAAGAACACATTACGTCGGGATATAGAAGGAGATATGAAAAGGATGAATGTTAACTGGAAGGAACCGGAAAGGATTACCCATGTCAGGGTTGGATGGAGAATGCTAGTGGGCGGCCTATGCTCCTCCATGAGGGGTTACAGGCGTAAGTAAGTAATGAAGTGTGGATGAAGGAAACTTGCTAGAAATTGAATAAAGAAGCCAGATGGAATTTTGTTAACGAATCTTCATCATCATTTTTGATATGACAAAGTACCGGTTAGGAAATGAAATTTTATTTTTAAATAATAACAGAAACCCATTTTAGCATTTAATCAACAAAACAAGTAGAGAGAAATTTCTTTCGAACTAGTTCTTCATTATGACTCTACATTAATATATATAAATCTGGTTTATAAAAAACAAATTGTGTAGTGAATACAAGTGAGGACAATGGAATGTGAATAGACATTTCCAGAGCATCCTAGTAAAATCTGAGAACTTTACAGCAAATACTTCATTTCCAAAATGCCAATTAACTGTATGAGACTTCATTGTTCTTTCATTTCCACATCAATCATTCTTTGTTCTCGTTCTCTTTTCTTAGACGTTCTTAACCTTCTACGTCCATGCATTTCACTTTTGGCTGATGATGCATACTACTTACATCTGTCGAAATTAGTGGCACACACCACAATTATACTCATCGAGTGGTTGTATGTTTTATTATTTTGTAATGTCACAGTGGTTATAAGACAATATGACACCCTTGTAGACGATCTGTATAGTACTCAAAACCTGTTTAATAAGAATGAATAAGACGAAAGGAAGACCGAATGTACCTACCATTCTGAAAAAAACTATTGCTAAAAATACAATTTCTAAGAAATTGTAACTCAAAGAGTAAGAAATGCAGTGGGGAAAACATATATCACAGCCAAACCAGATGTGGTTTTCTACAACCGCTCAATAATGGATATTGCCAATAAAGACAGACTATCTGAATTCTTCATAACCATGTGCACCTACCAATTCGACTGCTCCGGTACAGCCAGCCATGTAAGGAGTCTCAATTTGACATATGTGCATGCTGACCAGAGAGACTGACCAATTGCAGTCCTAACACATCGATGGGAAGATTCAAACAAACAATACTAAATGAATTTAAACTTCACCCCATTGCACAAGCAAGTGGTTATCAGGACTCAGTGGCCGAGTGGATAACACGATGGCGTTTAAAGCGAAAGGTACTGGGTTTGAGTCCTAGAGTGAACATCAACTCTGAGACGCAGGTACATCCAGCTGACGAGTCCCAAATAGGACGAAACGCACGTCCTGGATTCCACTGCTAGCCATTATCCATCCATATATATTTATATATATATAAGTTAATGTGGAGTCATGGTGAAAAAGTGATGGAAAAGAGATTCCTCTCTCTACTCGTTCCCTTTGTACTAACAAACTGAATTTTTTCTAAAACTATGTTTGATAATGAATATTGTTTCCATATTGTATGACTACATCGTTCGGCAACCGCAAAGTAATATTTTAGTCTGTTGAACAGAAGTGATCTCTATTGAGTATATTAATGAATGTACTTTTGTAAGTCACTTCATCAACTCATTACAGGTCAATGTAATGTAATTTTTAAATAACTCCATCTACTTGTATTCAACTCAGTAGAAACCTCTTCATGGTTTCAACAAACAAAAATTATTAGGGCTACCTTTCATTCGTAATCAGACATGCCAGAAGTAAATCCACCCCTTTACAAAGATTTGTAACCTAAAGTATTCGGGAAATTAGTTTGAAGAGTGAAATCCATCATAGTTGTCTAACTACACAGAAGATATAAATATATGTCATAAGAAATATTTTGTTGTAATTCTTCCGAGAGTCATTTGTTCATTTTGAATAAAACAAAATATCCCTTTACTGACTAAAATGGTTTTATACTAACGTTTGTTATGTATATGATTGACATCATTAACTGGTAAATCTACCCCTTTTGTAAAAGAGAAACTCTTATTATTCTTTATAGTTACATTATTTTAATTGTCTTCTCCTTCTCCTATCATGCATATAATGATATATTTGTCATTAATCTATGTATATATATATTTACTTTGGTTATTTAATTAAGTACAATGACTTATTATATTTAGTCTCATGTGAGTAAAACTACTAGACATTGTCTTAAATATGTTAACTATTAACCATCAACTACTATTTTCATTTTAATTGACAATCAAGTCAATATAAACTATAGCAACAAACGATAAAACTATCTTACTCATCTCATTATTCTCTTTTTTCAAATAATTTTTATCATCTTTTAAAGAGGTAAAAGGTTCCATAAGGATACACTTAATGACTGATAAACTATAAGACATTTGACTTGTAGGGTAACAATATTGTTACATTTTTCTGTTTGGGTTAGAATGACGCCAAAGTATTCCTTTTCTTTTCTTTTTTTCAAGGATTTGAAAAGAAGACAACTAACTGACTATTATCATTTACTTAATAGAGAATAAATATAATTGATGAGTAGGTGAAAAGTTTGTATTGTTTTCTATATACTACTAGTTTGAATGACAATGAACTTATAGTATGTATGTATATTATAAGGTCTAAAATGTACATAGAATAAACAATTTTGCATTGGTTTTGTTTTTCTCAAATACAGTTATATTCTGTTGTGGTCAGTCGTGAGATGTTATGAGAAGGTTATAGTTTAGAAAAAAATTGATTCAACAGTCCTACTTTATGGCAGTGAAACATGGCCGATAAGAGTAGAAGATATTCGTAGGCTACTAGTGTTCGATCATAGGTGTCTTCGAAGTATTGCTCGTATATCCTGGGACCACCGGGTAAGTAATGCAGTTGTTAGGAGACGGGTACTAGATAAGGATGGCAAATCGATTGATGAAGTAGTGAAACTTCATCAGTTGAGATGGCTGGGACACGTGTTACGTATTCCCCACCACCGACTTCCTCGACGTGCAATGTTTTATGGTGTAGGAGTAGGTTGGAACAAAGCTAGGGGCGGCCACACCAAAACGTGGCATAAATCCATGAAGTCGCCGACAAGTGGACTGAGGCATGTTGGCAGGTGTAAACTATCTGGTTGGGATCCATGAGATGATAGCGATCGATGGTTAGAGACCTTGAATGACATAGCTGAAGATCGTTTGCAATGGCGAAGGTGCATCCACTATTTGTGTTCTACCAAATTCTAACCTTCTGCATTCATCATATCTCTATCCTTTTATCCCTGCAAATTTGTTTCACTGG
The DNA here is from genome assembly GCF_000237925.1 of Schistosoma mansoni. Classification (NCBI taxonomy): domain Eukaryota; kingdom Metazoa; phylum Platyhelminthes; class Trematoda; order Strigeidida; family Schistosomatidae; genus Schistosoma; species Schistosoma mansoni. The sequence goes on from NC_031496.1 coordinate 26,507,136, forward strand.
ATTATACTCCTTGAATAACATCTTCAAACCCTAATCTTTCGGTTTACTGCTTATACTTATACTACTTCTACCACTATGTGATTTGAATCGACAACTGCATCTCTGTGCTAATGTGGCAACTCGAACTGATGTACGTACGTACAAAGTTTTAAGCTGTGACTGACTGACTGAGTCAGGAAATAAAATCAGAACCAGATTAAAATTCTGAAATTTATTTTTAATCTCAAAAGAATCATTTCAATTTTAGATTTTTATCAGGAATCTCAGTATAAATTTTGTTAATTTTAACGGAGCATTATATATATAGTAGTTTGTGGTGGTCAGTATTCGATATTATACTTAAGCTTCGTATATTGTTCGTCTTGATTACCGTTACTCGATAACGTCCCAACGGTGTATAATTCAGAAGGCGAATACAAAGTGTTGATTGCGTTTATTATTGAACCACACACAGATATCCAAAACTACAGGCACGTTAAGCAAGCATGAAAGAGCAGTGCCGTAAAGCAAGCGCTTGAGCGTGCAAGTCGAATAAGCAAGCGAGCGTTCGACTAAGCGAGTAAGCGACTTCAGTGAACAGGATTAAGATGTACACATATATACAAATGGAAATCCATGAATCATCGAATCAATTAAGCGATTAATAGTAAGGTTAGCAGAATGAGTATATGCGTAGGTAGTAAACAATGCTCAAGCATACATAATAAAGGTACAATAGTATGGATAGTTTGTAATTCTATGAATGACTCCATCAGTTAAATAAGTTAACAAAAGGGTTTAACCAAACTAGTTGTGAACAAACTCAATTGTATGTGAGCTGCTATAACTTATCGTCTGAATGTGCAATCTAACGAATTTCTGAAATTTTTAGATCTTGTTTAAGTTGGAACTTAAAGAAATACATCTTCATTTCCGTAATCAACATATTTAGATATGATTAAAATTAACATATTATTATGATTGAAGACAACTGAGATGGATTTAGTATTCTTTCTATCAAGTACAATGATGGTTCGAATCAGAAAACTGGTCTAACCACTTTTTATCACCTTACCATTTTCCTGACAATGGTTATATATATCAAAATGTTTTTAGTTTTCAAAGGTCTCTGTCACAAATCATATTCGGCCTGACCTATACATAGCCATGTTTAACCTCAATTTGACCTGGTAAAATCGATTACCCTGAAACATTTTTATATTTTACATTTTCTCGTTGTTTTTTTCCATTCACTGACTTTAAATCACTATTTTATTGTTACATTAATCATAATAAGAACTTTTTCTCAAATATATACATAAATCATTCGTCTCTTTCACAATTGGTTGATCACTGGGTGGTGATCAATGTCATGCGTGTCAAGTCCTTCTTAGTGCTGATCGAATGCTATCGATCATGTTGCAATGTGGCCACCAGTCTAGGTGGCTCGACACTGCTTGCACTATAAATTATTGAGGTAAGATGATGGTTGGATGTGGTCAACAGGAAACCCTGCACCCGGGTTTCGTGCTACTTAGAACTCGTCAGCAATGTGTACCAGTAATCTTGAAGGA